>NC_061510.1:379430066-379569629 GCF_022539505.1 Lolium rigidum
CGATACAAGTTGCATAGCTCTCAGGCTAGCACAAATTCAGAGTTTAAAGCAGCAAGGAAATCTTCAAGCATGGAGCCCTCTTCCTTCATGAAGCCACAGGCAGACATGTTGGGCAAAGACTCATGAACCTAAGTATAAATCTTCAGCTAGAGAAGTAACCTGCAACATAAAACGTTACAGCCCGAAGATCAATACATTTGGAATTGTATTGGCAAGATGACACTATGGTGAACACAAGTGGCAACCTAACACATATGTGATCATTTGGCTAGTAGAGATCAGGCATATTTGCATAAAGCCAATTTTATCCTATCATTTTACAAATCATTTTCTTTCAGACTAATTAAGCGGTACCATTGATAGACATCAATGAACCTAGACACCACCGATAGACATCACTGAGCCTTCCTATTCCATATGATCAACTTGGTTTGGGAGACCTACCCCTGCAGACTAAGACCATAGACATGGCACGGGACCTACTAGCCGATAGTCACTTGCACCAATTGTCATATTCCCTGTTCACCATCAAGTTTTATTTAAGAAATTGGAATGTGGAGACTTTCAAACAGGATCCTTGTCAGTTTGCTCAAATTGTCCGTAACCGGGGACACGGCTAAGTACTTAGTTTTAACACTCTGCTGAGGTTGTACAAATTTACCCACATGACCTAGTCTGCTCTTCTTCGATGATGCACATTATGCTCAAATGGACAGATGTTGACTAGGAGGAGACTTTTCCAAAGTGATTCCCCCAGACCATTCTCTACGGACCTGTACCAACCTACATTCCCCTACATCATCTATCACATAGGATCCGGGTTCTCACAACATACTCCATCAAGCCAGAGCCCATATTAGCATGTGGCTGTTCGGTAGCTAATGAGCAAGGTTGTCTACAATCTCTTTGTTCCTGGGTGGCCGTCCACAAGTGCGATACACGTGGAGGTTTAGATGTTCGACGGCATGACCCCAGGGAACCACTCAACATAACCCGAGCAATACAAATTCCACCCAGGTAGTTCATTAAACTTAGTTGTTTTTCCATAACTCACTAACAAAATCATTTCATAGCATAGCTGAGCAACAACTAAATTTAATGGTGACAAAGAAGTCAAGTAGGGGTAGCTAGACTACTGGGATTGCTTAGCAAGCATAAGACCCTGCACATGTATACTACAAAAATTACTACTGTGCATAGATAAAAACTGGGACTTTTGTGATTGGTGTGTCACTTGCCTGGATAAGGTGGAGAGTTGGTGCAATCTTCACAACCACACACGTTGCAGTCGGCACAATCACAATCTACAATCATATAACAATGCACCATAATCATGGTGCCATACATATATAGACATGCGCAAACAGAAAACATGAATGCAGTATGTATCTTAATCATGCTCTCGCCACTTAATTGTTCTCTAGTTGTCTTCTACATGCATGATGCTTTGGATGCAAAGAAGTTTTGTATTCTGTTGTTATTATAAAATCAAGTTGTTTTCTCTGGTTGAGATTCCAAATATAAAGTATTTGATATCTAGGAGATTTAAATAAGGTATGCATGGTAATCTATATGATTAAAATAAAGGCATTTGATAAATAGGCGCAATTAATATTTTATAAACAATACAATATTTTTCCAGAGACATCTCTGCAAGTTAGATAATTTTATAGAACTAATGCAAAAGAAATTACTCAAATTGAGATTATGGATTTTATTTTATAGCCAGGGTAGTCAAATTGGGCATTTAAATTTGAATGATTTCTAAACTTCTGTAAGTTCACATTTGATTGTTACAAAATGTTCCTTATGTTTTTAGGATTCCAACGATATATGATTTGTAATTTTTGGACCTACAGATCTCTGGATATGAATTTCGCAAAGCGCGGACTGCAGAAATCCGATTTAAACGATATCTAGGGTGGCATTGGACACGTGGCGCTATCCTATTGGTTGGTACATGTGTCACGCGGATCAGCCTCTATAACCATCGGATCTGATTTAAAACGTGCGGTCGAGATCAAAAGGTGACCGGTCAGAGTGGACCTCACCTGCGCTGGCGTGGCGCACGAGTGGACGATGACGTGGCCGGCGACGATGGTGGTGCGTCGGCGGCGCTCGGTGGCGATCGGCGGCGGTATTCCCGGCGTCCTCGGGCTCGTCCGAGGCGCGGACGACGTGCGGCGCGCGGCGCGCGGCGCGCGGCGGCGGATCTGGGGGCGTCGGCGGCGTGGCCTTGGGAGCTCCTGCTGCCGGCGGCTGGTGGCGGGGCGGAGGGAGCGGCGGCTCCGAGCAACGAATCTACAAAAGCGTGGAGCGTCTCACGAGTGGGGGGCGAGGTAAAATGGAGGAGGAGGGTGGGATTTACGGGGGGACTCGGATCCGAGGGGCGTGTGAGGAGGTGGGGGAGTGGGGTGGGCGACGTGGGAGGTGGCCGGGGTGCGTGCGGCGCGGTTATGCGGGCGGGGAGGTTGAAGACCCTCCGACATGTGGGGTCGGCCGATGGGTGGGGCCGGTGGCGAGGGTTGAGAGAGGGGACGTGGTTCGGGCCGTTTTTCTCAGTTGGGCCGGTCGGCTCGCTGGGTCGGCCCAGTTGGGCCGTTCGTTTCTCTTTTTTATTTCTTTTTATTTCTTTTTTTTGAATATACATTTGGGGCACCAAAATTAATCAGAAAAATATAAATAAGATATCGATGGATTCCTTGTGAAAAGACCTTCATTTTGGAACCACTTTTAAAACAAAATAAAACTTTGATAAAATCAAATATTTGGCATACATGCCTAAGTGGCTATAATTGCCATTTTAGGGTTTGGGGTTTTAGAAATAAAATTTGAATTTTCCCTAGAATGCAATGATGTCATGATGTTAGATGCAATGCATTATGTTTAATTGGTCCGCACAAGTCCTCATCATTAACTTCTGGTGAATGCCGACGTTCTCATGTTCTATTTTCGCGATTCCTTTCCTCTCGTGCTCTGTCAATCGAGCTTGGGTCACCGTGTTCCTCGCGTCACCATCTCTTGGAGGGTCTCGCGCCGCCCCCGCAGTGGGTCGAGGACTATTTTGTCTTGGACTATTTCCGCGTGGAGCACTTTCGGGTTGTGGTGCAACTTCTCTTCCTACTATTGCTGCCCCCATAATACCAACTTCTGCCACAACCATCTGGTACAGTGACTCTCTAGGGTCTCCTTGAGGTGGTTTGGATGCCATTATGTAAGCCTGTGTCACCATATACCCTGCCTCCAGTGTTTTCGGGATAATGTTCCCTCTCGTATCTATTGACATAAAGGACATGTCGAGATTCTGGATCAAATTCTCCCGATCTTCCTCGGGCACTTTTGCTAATCGAGATCTTGCTCTTGAATGGGTGTTCCTGTGACTATCTCCCGAGATCCTCGAGTGTCGACTCAGATTGGCCCTGCTCTCACTTGACGCAGCAGCTGTAGCTCTTCTTTCATCGAGTATTGCCATCTGTTTTTCTAACTCTCATTTAGAACGAGCGATTTTATATTGATAAGCTTGCAACGCCTGCGGCGTAGCTTTAGTGGTCATCGGCTCCGTGCCATCCATGGCTCTCTGAGCTCTATCCCACGCTTCCTACGGCAGCTGCACTTTTTCTCGCGGCGTGGTTCCGATGTACTTGTTGCCGGTTCCACGTGTGAGATCTGCGGGACCGGTGTAAGGATTGTCAATCATCAAAAGCCTCAGATGTTTCATCCTCTTGTCGGCTTGTTCCACCGATCGCAGAGATTTGGTGATATATTGCAGTTGTGTTCTCATCAACCTCAGGATTGGTGACACCGTCGTATAGATCGGCGAAGACCTCCCTACTATCAGCAGAGGTGTCGATGAAATCGAAGTTGGTGAAGCCGTGGTTGTTGGAGTCATTGTTGGTGAAGCTTTCCGAGTCACTTTCCAGATCGAAATCTGTGAACGACCCGAAAGTCATGTCACCGAACAGATCGGGAGTGCCCCGCCGTCGGCAGGCTTGGTGAAGCATGGCGGCGAAACTTCCTCGTCGCCTGACTCGACAGATGATGTTGACGATCCCGAGAAATCAGATCCGGCCGCTAACAGTCTCGAAAAATTCGGTGCCGCGAGACGATGCGATCCTTCTTTCCCGACGAGGAAGCGGAAGCTCCCGAACGTCATCTCTGTGGACTCCTCCAGATCGGCATATGCATGCAAACGGGCGGGAGGGTGAGGAACAAATTCGGCGAGATCGGGTTGGCCTCGTTTACCTCCGTCCATTGCGTTGCTTGCAGTAGATGATGATGTTGACAATGCCATCGAGATCACGACCTTGCGACCTCCAATTCCCACAGAAGACGCCAATTGACAAGGTATTAACTTGTCAATGCCTACGGATTGTAGACTTAGGGTTTCGTAAGAAGTAGAGGGCAAGTAGATCTCGAAGGTTTCAGCCGACAAAGGTGTTTCGACTAAACTTATGGTGGCTCTGTTGACAATTGATTCGATCCCTTCTTCTTCCCTCGGGTCCCCTTTATATAGGAGGTGGAGCCGAGGGATTTTGTGCCGTATAAGTTACAAACTGCGAGAAGGCGTATTGGGCCTTTCCCGTATCGTTACATAATTCCTAATACAACTCTATATTCCTTATCCGAAATTCTCCGGGCTTCTGGGCTTGAAAGCTTCGGGTCGTGGGCCTCATCCTTGCCAGGTAACCCTGGTGTCTTATTCGGCATGCCTATGCCAGCGGCGCGGTGAGAAGTAGCGGCACCCCCCTTGGCCCTCTTGCCAACGCGTGCGTGCACCCTTGCGTGGGCGCACCGCCGGCAAGCGGCTCAAGTGGTGGTGCCCTTTTCCGGCGACCGTGAACAGTAGCAGCAGCCGCCACAGGTAAGCCGGTGAGGTTTCCTTTTACTTTTCTTTGCCCCCGTCTCGTACAGCCGCAACAGCAGCAAGTGTAGAGGAGGTAGTTCTTCTTCCCGGTGCCTCGGCTTGCCGATGCGCACCTGGATCGAGAGGAACGGCGCGGCCTTGCGGCGGCGCTTACTTTGCCGACGGCCCGAGGCCCTAGGCGCTGACACTTTTCTTTCCCTTTTGCAAAAATAGGGTTCATGTTTGGTGGGAATGAACTAGAGTTTTTTATTTTCTGTAACTTTTCCTGAGCACAAGATCTACGAGATCTACTACACTAAAACACGCTCTGATACCATTGTTAAACGTAGAGATCTACTAGGATAATCTCTATGCTAGGATGAACAAGATGCGGGGGTAGTTACCTTCTCCCTTGGAGGCAGACGAGCCTCCCGATGTCGATATGGTGACGGTGGCGTGGGTGAGCGGAGACGGTGGTGTAGCTTCCCATCGGCACAGCACTAACCCTAGATCGGATTGGTATGTCGATGGGACATACCACAAATATGGTGAACCTCGTACTGCGAGCCACCGGCTCCCACCACTGTTTATATTGCTGGCGATAGGGGCCCACCAACTATAACGGGTTGGGCGTCCCCGATCAGGACGCATGTCAAAGGAGCCCGGTGGGCCGTTGCCCACTCGGGAGAGAGATCAATCTAACGGAAATCACTTGCTTCAGCACGCAGGCTGTAGCAAACGAATGTATGACACCAGTTTGCATAACCGACCTACTATGATCAGCGAGGATGTGAGCAGCTTTGTGCCTTTGTTAGCTCATCTCGGCGTCCTCATGATCTTGAGATTGCAAATAGTGTCGGCGGCTAGGCGAGCTTGCAATCTGTCCCGGTGTCCGAGAGCAAGACCATTAGCCAATGGCTTTAGCTTCCGCTGCCGAGCGTTTCATACAGTTTAACTCGATGGTGCCCCGTCGTATGCCGAAAAAACATACAGCTTAACCGCACGCTATCAGCACCACGACACACGTCTGAGGAGAAAAAACGCAAGATGCAGTAGGAAGTCTGAAGTCTGAAGAAAAGGTGAAAAATGATAACTCTTGAACGAGATGTAGTACCGCAGAACGAACCGTAATGAAGCAACGAACGAAACCATTGGTGGTATTGTTGCAACAATGTTTCAAGCTAGACGCAATGAAGCAATGAGCAACGCACCAGATAAGAATTGCGGTTGTGATGGAGCTACATCATCCAACTAGCCAAGAACCACAGAAAAAGGGACATGTGCTCTATCCTTCACTCTCTGAGCTCAAGACGGAACAAACTAACAGACAACTTTTGAGCCCGTAAGATCTGCACACCAAACACTGCAGAAATCAATTGCGCAACGTTACAGAGTACCAGAAAATATCTTCAACTAAAGCTGGAAAAGCAAAATACCACCAACACCATCGGAGGGGAATCATGAGAGCAATTGCACATACTAGCACAGAAACGGCAAGAGAACTAACAGGATAAGGAATCATGCCAGCACGCAGTAACCATGTATTGCTGTAGCAGAATTGATGGGAACCTGATACCGTCTAAATGGATCACATTTTCATAAAAAGCAGGAACTCTGCAACAAGCGGCATGAGCAAATGACCCAGGCCAGTATAACTAATTTCCGTAGCAAATTGACATGGTTATCTAGTCACTCTGTCTGAGTTTAAACTTATGCAGAATAACCATAGAGGAAACTAAATTGTCAAGTTCCAGAACCTCAAAATACCGCTGCCATTCAACTACAAGTGTGAAAAAAATTTGCCAGGTTTTGCGGAAACTGGATGGAAATTCACTAGTTGCACAAGGCGCAAAAATAACTCTCACATTAGGTGCTGTTTTTATATGCCAAACACAACATCACCATCTAGTGTATGTCCCAGTTATAGGTTGGAAACACAATCATGGATTACCTTTTCCAAGCCGAGAGAATGGTAATAAATAAGCATCCATATGGTAAATCCACATGTTGGTTATGATGTGAATGGAACAAAGCATCGGAAAATAGACCAAAAAAGCATAAGTTGCATAATAAGCACTCCCAAATTTTGTACTACTTAACAGCTGAGTTTTGCAATAGCTGCTAGTTTAGAATCCTTTTTATGAAGCATCTTCAAATCTAAGTGAGAATGCTATTACCTCCATTCCGAAATATAAGCCTTTTTACGAAGCCATATTACAATTTTCAAATGGATATAATACAATCGAATGCAGCTATTGGAGGAAAAGGTCCATTCATACTGTGCATGGCTAAAAAAAGGAAGACACATCAAGGATTGATCAGAATCACCAAGATATCTGAACAGACTCCAGTCCAAATAAAATCTGGATATTTTTGGAATGACACATTTGCCATTTGCATGTTTACCATGAGATTGCTGAATTTACTTATTCTCTTTTTGAGGGAAAATATTCTCTCTGTTCAGAAATATAAGACGTTCTAGGCATTTTTAAATGAACTAGATACACACCAAAGTGAATCTATACACTAAAAGTAGACTAGATACATACCAAAGTAGATGAATTTACAAAAAGCTAAAACATCTTATATTAGTGAACGGAAGGAGTATCTTACAAGGTTATGAATAAGCATAAATTGACCAGATTCAGTGGAAAATGGCAACACAGTTAAGCAATAGTAGTAACTTGAACAAACATGTTTTCATCAAGAATAAATAATTAAAGCAACTTCATCCTTGCCTAACTGACCGCACCATATCTCTTAATACTCCCCATATTTAATTGCGTAACTATACCAAATGGCATAGTCAGGAAGGGAATCAACGAAAAACACTGATGCGAAGTCTGTATTTCTTGTGTCTGAAATACTGTACTTTGCCACACAGAAAAAATAGAGTAATGCATAAATGGCCACATACCTCAATGGATATTGCACAGTTTCTTTTCTTAGTTTTTTTTTGTATCATGAAGCCAAATCCAAAAGGGACAACTTTAAAATGGAAGTAGGAGAAACCATATGCAGTTATACTAAACATAGCAGCTGAATCTAACACCAGGATGCCAAAAACTGTTTCCACAGCTGTATCATGTGAAGTTGTGAACTAACATGAACTGAACTCCAATACATTAATCTTTTCTACTTGGATGCACTTCTTTGGAGCAATGCATCACTATTACTTGGGTACTGATCATTCAATACATGACACTTAGTGCTACATGTACGAATTCTAGGAACTTATGAAGGTAAGTTGCCATCCCAAACTTCTGTAGCACTAGTGTTAAGCTTACTAAAAACCTTTGAACCAAAAGTAAGTCATTCACAGATCAAATATTAACATGAGGAAGGTTATGTTTTGACATCATAGACAACAAAAGTTGTCGAACAACAGAGATACAAACCAGACAATATGGTGAACCAACAAGAAAATCTTATGATGATATGAGCAGCAATGTCATATGGTTGATATAAAAATTCAAGTTCAACACTCCATTGTAAACAATCCCGCAAATACAGTTTCCCAAGGTCACAACAAATCAACCACTCACACTAGACATGATTACATGAATAAAAGCCACAAGCATATGGCACAATAAAACCTTGCAACCAAGTTACACCTCCTTTGAGCATAACTTTGCCTACAAACCTTCAAACCAAAACCAATACGTTCACAGATGCAATGTTGACAAGAGGAAGTTAAGCTATGTTTCACATCATAGATAACAAAATATGTGGAAAAGACAATTAACTGAAGACAAGACACCATACGGAGTAGACAAAGAGAGTGATACAATACAAGTCGATTTGGTGTACCAACCAGAAAATCTTATGACATTGATGATACCAGCAATTTCATGTTGATAAAAAATGCTACAGTGGTACACATTCCAATACAACACATTTCCATCCAAATAATCCCGCAATTCCCAAAGGCACAACAATCAACCACTCCCACTACAGCCATGAATAACAGCCATAAACACATGGCACGATTAAATCCTGCAACCAGGTCACCTCCCTTCAGCTCTTTTTTTTTGGTTTTTTTTAATATACATTTTCAGTAATTCTTTTACCTACAATCATACATCAACAGCGTAATACAAGCCAAAAAAATCCCCCCACTCTGTCGCCTGCACGTTCAAGCCGTAACCAAGAGTCGAGATCCATTCAACACATGCAAGCAGAGTGATATGCAGATAGTGGCGACAAGCATGGACTTATCGCTCATATACCTCATGGCGCGCAGTCCGCTGTCGAACATAGTGTCCCCGCTCTTCCTCGCCCCGTCGTGCAGCTTCCACAGCACAAACTCGAGAAACGACCTCACCGTCTCAAATGTGACCCTCCCGGTAACGTCAAGCACAAGCTTCCTGTTGCTCGGCACCGCCAAGGTGGTCGAGACCGTGTCCACCCAGCCTTCGCCACCTCCACTCCTGCCACTGCCTTTGCCACTGTCATTACTCTTGTCATCCAGTTTGGCGTCAGCGTTGGCGTTGGACATGACTTGGTGAGAGGTCTTCACCACGGTCTCCACCGCCCCGTTGCACACCGATACAAGCAATTCCCTGACCTTGGCGTCGTGGGCTGGATTGGTGAGCCCTTCGAAGAGCTGCTGGTAGGTGTTGATGTGTATGGTCTTCTCAATGAAGACCCCCACGGCGGTGCCGACGAGGACCTCGAGCCAGCTGCTTATCGCTTTCTGGCCCTTCCCGGTCGCAACCACGTTGACCCAATTCGGCGGCGAGGAAGTCTCCTCCCCGGGAGGGGACGGGGCGGAGTAGAACCCGACTACGAGCTGGCGCGCGAAGCTCCCGGCGACGGCGGACATGAGCCGCTCGCCGGATTCGGAGAAGAGCTTGTCGACGAGGCGATCGGCGAGGGGGATTTTGTCGGGCGAGCCGGGGTCGGAGTCGGAGGTGGACCCGACGGCGCGGAGGACCCCCGCCGCGACGGCCTGGGAGAGCGCGGAGACGGTGGAGGAGACCTCGCGGGAGGCGGCGAGCTTGGCGAGCTGCGCGACGCTGCGGGGGAGCTGGTCGGCGTCGGAGCGGACGAAGCCGGCGAGGTCGGAGGAGACGAGGGCCGCCGCGTCGGCGGAGGACGCGGCGGCGTCGAGGAAGGCCGCGAGCGCCGCGGCGAGGCGGGCGAGGCGGCGGCGGCGCGCGGCGACGGATGGGTGGTGGTAGATCTTGTACGCCCCGTAGGCGGACACCGTGCCCAGCGCGGCGAGGAGGATCCAGCGGCGCCGGCGGCGGGAGAAGGCGAGCAGGCTGTCCATGGTGGCTGGTCAACGGCGGTAGGGTTCCGGATGGGGATGCCGCGTCGGGGGATTGGTGAGCTGGTGGCGGGCGGGTGAGCGTAACGTGCAGGACTGCCGCCGGGAGAAGAAGATGGGGTCCGTGGGGCCCGACGCCGACTACTCTTTCTTCGGTTTTTTATGCTCCGCACGAATTGCACACGTTTTGTGATTATTTTTCTGGGGGAACGAATTCCACTCGTCGTCGGAAATCACACGGAATATCTGAACTTCCTTTCTTTAGCGTCAAATATCTGAGCTTCTTTTTTATTGTAGAATTTAAATATCCGAGCTTCTGAAGCCTTCACATTTTGTGCCTGAATGCTTTGTGGGCCAGTAACAAGACCTTGGGGAATGGACCATACGGCAGTCTTATGGAAATTTGGATTTGGGCCGAGACATATGAATGCAGTTATTTTTACATACACCAGTTTATCAAAAAGAAAAATTACCCCTAACAAATTGTGATTTGACAGATAAGTTGTCATTAGTTCCTTACATAGAATGATCTTACAAACTTGCAAAATACACTAACAACATATTTGTTGGAGGTAATTTGAAAAAGAGAATGGAAATTTAGGAGTCCTAACATTTCCGTCTTACACTGGCGTAACTATGAAGGAGTCAGGGGGGCCACTGCCCCCCCACCCATGGACAATTCTTGAAGGATTCAGAGAAAATTGACCCATTTGGCCCCACCATTAGCCTAAAACATTGAAATTTTGTCTTGTAGGTCCATTTGCCCACCTATGGAAACTGTCCAAGCTCCGCCACTCACGTCTTAATACCATTGGTGGGCGAGAATTGGAAAGGAAATCATCTACATACATACACTAACCCTCTATCGACTCATTTACAACTTTTTTTTTAATCTAATCTCCCATGAAAACATAATAACAGAATAAACATCTATTTCAAATTCTCACACCAATATCTGCTCCATATCAAACAGATGATTGAGACTAAAATGACATGTCTAATATTTTCACACCTCACTTCTGTAAACTTCCATCCCTTCACAATTGCTGCCAACAAGTCTTGGGTGCGATTCACAGGGGTGCCCTCGTGTTGTCGTGTATGTGCGATATCTAGAGGCCGTTGTGGTCTTGGGGATGTGATGGACCGTCGCTCCACGCTGGAGGTGGGGCGGGGGGTGGTGGAGGTGGAGGGGGTCGTGCTAGAGGCAGCGGCGGTGTTCTACGTTGGAATAAGACGAGCCCACTCTGATGGGACTTGCTCCGAAGTTAGGGGCATTCGACGCTTCTGCTCCACCAAGTGGTGGGGTGGTCCCATAAATAATCTTGGGAGAGACCACTTTGGTGTCTATTTATATGTGACGAGCAGATCCATGTGTCTTCTTTGGAGACATTTGGCGGCGGTCTCAAATCTGGGACATGCCTCCACGCATCTCTTGTTCTTGATATAATATTCGTTTTATTGTTCTTGGATAATAGTTGTTTGCATTTCACGAACCAGTGGGTACAACTTTTATCCAGTCTTTAGAAACAGGTGACTTCTACGGCACATAAAAATATTTGGGATGCGTGAAATTGCCGGTGGCTATGATTGAAGATTTCTAGTTGAGATTGGATCAACATGTTCGTGCATGTAGATTTGTCAGCCTTCCTGTATGTTTTATTCTAGCAACCCTCTGAACCCGTGGTCGCCTAGCGGCAGGAGGTGTAGTGATCATTGTGGCTGGAGTCACCGACGGCCCTGCACTCGTCAAGGGCGCCTAGACGCAACCGTGCGACCATCGTCAGCAAGCTCGAGAGCGATTACAAGCATGCCTAGGACCCCGACAGTGACCGACGGCCAACCCAACCCACAATCTAGGGTTTGGTTTATATTTAACTAGTGCGCGTTGCAGGAAGGTGCTTCCTCTCCCTAACCTCTTCTCTCTCCTATCTCACACGTGACGCCGCTGCCAAGTATGCTTCCCGCCGCCAGCGCCTCTTCACTTCTCGTGTGAGCGCCTCCGTCCCGCATGCTCGCCTGCTCCATCCTGCCGCATGTCGCAGCAAATCTTTCACTCGAGCTATTTTTCAGTGAAGAGTGTAAGGGTATTTTACCCTTATCCATTATTTTGGTAACAATGACACCGTGCTAGTGTATTTGGACTAATACATGACTACTAGATGATTCCCAGGTATTAGCCAAAGAGGTATAAAGGTGTATCAATGGAACAAGAAGGCTAAAGGTGACCCCCCATTTCAACAACAATCAAAAGGGGGTTACAGGAGAAATCCGGTCACCTGCCCGGTCCAACCGGGCCGGCAACCGACCGATCCGGCGTACTGGCCGGTCGGCCGGTCGGAAGCCGGGCTCCAAAGGAGGACCAGCGAGGTCCGGTCCGTGGCCCGGTCGGCCGGGCTCCCACCGGCGGGTCCGGCGCTCCGTCCGGTCGGCCGCTCGGAAACCCAGCAGCAACCGGGCACCAACCGTAGAAGCGCCGGGACGACGCAAAGGTGCTCCGGTCACCGGTCCGGTCGGCCGAGCCTCACGGCCGGGCTGTCCGGTCAATGGTCGGTCTCGACCGGGTTTGTCGGGAAGAATCTTTGAGGTGGCAAGTGGCAACGGCCAGATTTTGAAGAACACTATATATACCCCTTCTTCTACCTTGGAAGGGTTAGGCAACATACTATAAACTTGTTCTTGAGCTCTCTCTCTCCTACTCCATTGCTAGAAACACCAAAAGCCTCAGATCTCCCTCCTCCTCCACCCAAACTCAAATCCCTCCGGGGAATCACGAGAGGAGGACCCGATCTACCGTTCTACCAAGCCAAATCTCATTCCCCCTTGTATTCATTGAGAAGCTTGCTTCCTAGGGTTCCTTGGAAACCCTAGGTGGGCAAGAGGAGTCCGGAAGCATCCGGGCTGTGGATTTGCTCCGGGCAAGATTGTGAAGGTTTGGAGGCTACCTCAAAGTCTACCACAAGTGAGTGAGCTATTCCTTCGTGGGATAGGCTCCGGAGAATAGGGTGAGCCTTCGTGGCGCGGGGAATCCTTCGTGGGACCTCCACTCCTCCAAACGTGACGTACCTTGTTGCAAAGCAAGGGAACACGGGAATACATCCTCGTCTCCGCGTGCTATCGGTTATCTCTAACCGAACTCCTTACTTGTGATTTAGCTGCTGTGAGAGCCTTCGTGCTTGAGTTAGTTGTATCCTCATATAGGTTGCTTCACCTAGTTTGCATTAGGCTCATCTTTATATTCCGCAAAGCCTAATATTGCAAAGAAAGAATTAAAATTTGTAGAAACCTATTCACCCCCCCCACTCTAGGTTTACCATCTCTATACTTTCAATTGGTATCAGAGCCTGGACTCTTATTAAGGGCTTCACCGCCTTAAGAGTGAGATGGATAAACTCTTCGAGGGTCTAGATGACGACTCTAACCTTTCGGTTAAAGAGATGAAATCTAGATTCTTGGCATATGATGCCGAGAAGAAGAAAAAGGAGGATGAGCTACAAAACCAAATGACGAAATGAGCTGCCATGCTTAAGAACCTAGCTGCGGGTGGAACTCTTAGTGGGGCTTCGGCTTCTAAAGAATCCTACCATGAGGTTGACCATAACTATCCCGAAACACTTCACCCATGCCTCATATAAACCATAGTGGGACCGTTCCCCATTACGATGGAACTCACTTTCCTCATTGGAAATCTGCTATGGAATCTCATATTCGCAGCTGCGAGTGTGGAGCTATGGGAGCTCATTGTTCATGGACATCGGGAGCCACAAGATCCTACTCGGTTGACCTCCACCGAGTTCTACAACCGTCAACTCAATGCATCCGCACGTGACAAGATTAGAAGTGGCATCAACCGCAAGCTTCTAGATCAAGTTGATGACATTGTCTCCGCTAAAGAGTTGTGGGATCGGATCGTAGTACTCCAAGAGGGAACCGATTTAATCCAATCATCTCTCTATGAGACTGCAAAGCAAGAAGCCTACCAGTTCATGATTCGAGATGGAGAATCCGTATTCGATGTCTATGCTAGGCTTGGTGCTCTGAAAGTAAGGGTCAAGGGTCTTGGTGCTGAGAAGTACAATGACGGATTCGAGATGAACGAAGCCTTCATAAAATCCAAGGTCATTGCTATGATTGCCGTCAAACAAGAAGACACCAACCTTGGACTCAACTTGCAAATCATGACCAAGAGTGCCGATCTCAACTCCGATGATCTAGTCTCCTATGTGGACGCCAATGAAAACATGGCCAAAGCCGGAAAGAGGCTCAAGGCAATGAACCGTGTTGATGAAGCCTCACACAATCATGAAGCGTCACACAACCTTGCCCTCAAGGCTAGAGCTGACCATGGAGGAGAAGAAGAATATGAAATTGAAGAAGATGAGGAGATGACTTCAACTAGTGACATCGTCACCGACTTTGCCTTCTTTGCCAAGAAGTACAAGGGAAAGTTGCCTATGCTTCTCAATGACAAGAAGAAGAAGAAGAGAACTTGCTACAATTGTGATGAAGATAGCCACTTTGCAAATGAGTGCCCTTATGAGAAAAGGGTAGACAAGCCAAGATTCATCAAAGGGGTCAAGCCAAGATTGAAGCCAAACCCAATCAACGATCGATTCAAGAAGAACAAGGGAAGAGCTTTTGTTGGAGCCGAGTACTTGTCCAGATGATGAAGAAGAAGATGAGGAGAAGGAGGCCGGGGTGGCCGGTTTGGCTTACTCCAAGCCGGGTCACTCTTCACATATGACTACTCCAAGGACTACTCCACGGAGAATGATGTTGGTTCCTCCTTCATGGCAAGAATCACTCAAGAGGATGACTCCGATGACTCTTCCTCCTCTTCAATCGTTGGCTCTTGTCTTATGGCAAGGGAAACCAAGGTAATGGAACCCCCACCTTCCCTATCTAGTGTTCTTGATGATGAAAATGAAAATCAAGATGAACTAAGTGTGCTTAAGGAACTTTACAATGTTAGATGCACCCTTCGTGGTAAAGCTCTTGTCAAGTTTGATTTCTTGATGGACTCTCTCAAAGAAAAGGATGAGTCCATTGAGGAATTAGAATATCAATTGGATGAAAAGGAACGGAGATTCAATCTCCTAAGACAAGAGCTAAAAACCGAAAGGTGCATATCTCAAGGCCTTAAGCAACAAATTGAAACCTATGAACTTGATAAAGTTAAGGATCTAGAAACTATCGATAGGGCTCAATCTTTGACTCAAGTGCTCCATACCTCAAAGGAGGAACTTGAAGTTGCTCATGCTTCTCTCACTAGGGATCTTGACCACCTTGAAAGAGCTAACAAGCTTGTAAAGGATGAGCTCAAGAAACTTGGAGAGAACCATGACCTACTCCAAGAAACCTACATGAAAGCACTTGAATCAATGAAGGATCCCATTGTCGTTGAAAAGCATGCTAGTTCCCCTACATCTTTTACTAATGAGCATGCTAAGCTTGTTGAGGAACATGTTCGTTTACAAGAGGAACTCTCTTTGCATATTGAGACCAATGCATATCTTGAATCCTTGGTGACTAAATATGGTCTCGACTATCATCCTAATGAATCCTCTTGTGAGCATGCATCTATTCTTGAGGAAAATGTTAGGTTAACAAAGGAACTTGCAAAGTTCACCACCGCCAAGAACAAGATGGGATTGGATGACCTCTTGAGTAAGCAAAGGTCAAACAATCAAAAGTATGGACTTGGATATGTTCCCAAGTCTCACAAGAAGAACAACTACAAGAAGGAGAAACCCGCTCAAGATAAGAACAAGAAGGTCACTAATAATGGCAAAGCCTCAAGGGGCAAAGCCACTAGTGGTGACCGCACGGGGCCAAACGATCACTATGCATTATTTGTTGATTATTATGGTGATGTTTATGCTAACTATGTTGGCCCTCCTAATGGCTATGCTTATAGAGGGTACTCAATTTGGGTACCAAAAGATATTGTTGCCATTGCAAAGGAACCCATTAATCGATGGGTTCCTAAATCCTCTACTTGATTTTGTAGGGGTATTCCTCAGGTGGTCCAAAATGGGTGTTTGATAGTGGATGCACCAATCATATGACCGGAGGAAAAGGTGTGCTTGATCAATTCATTGAAGATATCAACAAGAAGTCAAGCATTACCTTTGGTGACAACTCAAAGGGAAAGGTACTTGGGTATGGCAAGGTAGCAATCTCTAAGGACTTGTGCCTTGAGACGGTTATGCTTGTTGAACACCTTGGCTATAACTTACTTTCTATATATCATCTTGCCGATGCCGGTTACAATTCATATTTCACTAAATATTATGTGCAAGTCTTTAGGAGTGACAATCTCAAATTGGTCCTTGTTGGATATGTGGAGAACAACCTTTACGTGGTTGACCTCTCGAAAGAGAGCCCCTCCTTCTCCACATGTCTAATGGCGGCCAAGCATGACGAAGGTTGGTTGTGGCATCGCCGCCTTGGTCATGTTAACATGAGAAATCTTAAACAACTCCTAAAGGGTGAGCATATTGTGGGACTAACCGGCGTTTCTTTTGAGAAAGATCGTGTTTGTAGTGCATGTGTAGCCGGAAAGCAACTCAAGAAGAAGCATCCCATCAAGAGTATTGTTTCCACATCTAGGCCTTTGGAGCTCCTTCATTTGGATCTCTTTGGGCCATCACATTATGATACTCTTGGCGGGAGCAAGTATGGACTTGTCATTGTTGATGATTACTCAAGATACTCTTGGGTCTTTCTCCTCAAGACTAAGGACGAGACCCATAGAGAGTTCATCACCTTCGCCAAGAAAGCTCAACGTATGTATGAATCCGAGATCAAGGCAATTAGGACCGACAATGGCACCGAGTTCAAGAACTACACTATGCAAGAGTTTGTTGATGATGAGGGCATCAAGCATGAGTTTTCGGCGCCATACACCCCTCAACAAAACGGTGTTGTTGAAAGGAAGAACCGGACTATCATTGAGATGGCAAGAACCATGTTGAGTGAATTCAACTCACCCCACAACTTTTGGGGAGAAGCCATCTCTACGGCCGTCCACTACTCCAACCGGCTCTTCCTCCGTCCCCTCCACAACAAAACCCCATACGAGCTCCTTACCGGTAACAAGCCTAATGTCACATATATTCGTGTCTTTGGATGCACATGCCTTGTTAAGAACAACAAAGGAAAGCTCGGTAAATTTGAAACTAGAACCATAGAGGGTATATTTGTTGGATATGCGGAGAACTCTCACGCCTATAGATACTACAACCGATCCTCCGGGACCATTGAAGTATCTTGTGATGTGGTGTTCTTGGAGGATAATGGCTCCCAAGTGGAGCAAGTTGTTCCATGTGTTGCGAGGTAATGATGATGATCCATCTAGTGCCATCAAGCATATGGGCATTGGACACATCCAGGCCCATGGAGGTTCATAATGATGATCAAGATGATGGAGTAGATGTTTCAAGCACGCCACAAGTGGAGCCTAGCTCAACTCAAGCCGAACCATCATGTGCAACTCAAGAACCATCCTCTACTCAAGATGAGTCACAATCCGAAGAACAAGAAGAATATCCTCATTCCATGGAGCAAGATCATGATGACGATCAAGAAACATCCTCAACTCATGATCAAGCTCAAATGGTCCCTCATGATCAAGTACTAGCAAGAGATGAATTCATTGATCATGAAGGAACCGTTCGGAAGATCAAGGCCGCTACAAGGGCAAGCGACATGAAAGTGGATCAAGTCCTTGGTAGCATCTCAAGAGGAGTGGTAACTCGTAGACACCATGCATTACTTATCACTTATTGTCAACATCATGCCTTTGTGTCTAGTTTTGAACCACTCAAGGTACATGAAGCCTTGGTTGATCCGGATTGGGTAATTGCCATGCAAGAAGAATTGGAGTGTTTCACTCGTAATGAAGTATGGTCTCTAGTTGAGAGACCCAAGGATCATCGCATCAATGTCATTGGGACCAAATGGGTATTCAAGAACAAGCAAGATGAGAATGGCATTGTTATACGAAACAAAGCAAGGTTAGTGGCGCAAGGGTTTGCCCAAATAGAAGGTATGGATTTTGAGGATACCTTTGCGCCGGTAGCCCGTCTTGAAGCTATTCGTCTTTTGCTTGCATTTGCATCTTTCCACAATTTCAAATTATATCAAATGGATGTGAAAAGTGCATTTTTGAATGGTCCCCTAAAAGAAACCGCATATGTGGCACAACCCCGGGTTTCGAAGACCCATGCCGAGCCCAACCACGTGTATTTACTCCATAAGGCACTCTATGGTCTCAAGCAAGCTCCACGTGCTTGGTATGAGTTCCTTAGGGATTTCTTACTACATGATGGGTTTTGCATGGGTACGGTCGATTCCACCCTTTTCACCAAGCGGGTTAAAGGGGGTGGCCTCTTTATATGTCAAATATATGTTGATGATATTATCTTTGGTGGAACTAACCCCAATCATAACAAAGCTTTTGAGCTATTGATGACTAGGAAATTTGAGATGTCCATGATGGGAGAGTTGAAGTTCTTTCTAGGCTTCCAAGTGAGGCAACTTGCAAAAGGCACCTTCATCTCTCAAGAAAAATATGTGAAGGACATGCTCAAGAAATTCAACATGACCAATGCGAGTCCAATGAAGACACCCATGCCCGTAAAGGGGCAACTTGGTTCATGTGACGGTGAGAAGGATGTGGACATAAAGGTATACCGCTCCATGATAGGATCCTTGCTCTACCTTTGTGCCTCTAGGCCGGATATCATGCTAAGTGTAGGGATGTGTGCTCGTTTTCAATCCGCTCCCAAGGAGAGCCATTTAGTGGCGGTCAAACGGATACTAAGATACCTTGTTCTCACTCCTACTCTCGGGCTATGGTATCCAAAGGGGTCAACCTTTGAACTCATTGGCTATTCGGATTCCGATTGGGCCGGTGATAAGGTTGATCGGAAGTCTACCTCGGGGCTTGCCAATTTATTGGCCGGTCATTGGTGAGTTGGTCATCCAAGAAACAAAACTCCACCGCCCTATCCACCGCCGAAGCCGAATACATATCCGCGGCATCTTGTTGCACTCAATTGTTATGGATGAAGCAAACCTTGAAAGACTATGGTGTGTCTCTTGGTACGGTGCCTCTTCTTTGTGACAATGAAAGTGCAATAAAGATCGCCAACAACCCGGTTCAACATTGTCGCACCAAACATATTGACATTCGCCATCACTTCCTACGTGATCATGTTGCCAATAAGGATATTGATCTCACTCATGTGGGAACAACCTACCAATTGGCGGATATTTTCACTAAGCCTTTGGATGAAGCCCGCTTTGTTAACTTGAGAGGAGAACTTGGTATTCTTGATCCTAAAAACTTGGATTGATTAACTTCTTGCACTATATTCTTGCATTTATCTTGCTATCTAGCTTAGAGGCATAGAACATATGGGGATAGTCATCTTACCATGTCTTGGTATGATGCATACCTATGTGTGCAACATAAATAGACCCAATGTCATTATATGGACCCAAGCATGTCTCTTCGAGGTGTCATGACATTTGCGCTTTCACATAGGGGGAGTAATCCCCCGCCCCTCATTGAGCCTTCATTACAAATTGATTTGACTATATAAGGCCAAATGATCTTATTGCAAAAATCATTCCAAAATGACTTATGATTCTTGATATACACTTCGAATCATGCCCATTGTTGCTATTCACATCTTGTTTGGATTTTCTCTCCAATGGGTATGCCTAGAGGACTTTGTGTTTTCCAACCCCATGTCTATGCTCATCTCATCATCATCTATCTATCTATATGTACATGTCATCATTTGAGCACTCACACACATTACACAAAGCATAGGGGCAAAAACGAGGCAAAATTAGAAAATTACTGGGCTGGCCGGTCCACTGGTCCGGTTGGACCGGGTCCACTGACCGGACGGTCCGGTTTGACCGGTCGGAAACCGGAGTGCGGGCCGGGTCGGCCGGTCACCAGCCCGGTCCGACCGGACTCCCGGCCGGCCGTGCGGGCTGTTATGTTTTGGAGAGGATACCCCTTGGGGATCTTCTTCCTCATTATCCCCCACCTCTGAAACCACCATGGCCGGCGCCCTCAACACCTCCATCAAGATCTAGGCACTTCCCACCACAAGAACTTCCCCAAACTCCACCACACCATAGATCGGGGCCCTTGGAACATCTCCACCGAAGGATTTGGTCCCTCTCCAACTAGTTTGGGAATTTTTGGAGTTTTTGGTTTTCAAGCCCTCTCCTCGTGTTCTTCTTGCTCCCTTGACCAAGAAGGACAATGTCTTCGGGTAATGTACTCTCCTTTCCTCCCTATTCTCTAGTCCTCCTCACACATTGCAAGATCTTGCCAAAAGTTGAGAAAACTTAGGGTTAGGGTTAGGGTTTGTAAAGTCCTCATGCCTTTAGAGTGTCTCACACCACAATGCACTTCTCCACTACATTGCTATAGTCTATATTCAAGTTTATGAGCTTTTGCATGGTTTTGTGGTAGAAAATCTGGGCACATCATCACAACTCGACATACCCGGTCACTCGCCCGGTCGACCGGCCGCTCAACCGGCCGGCCCGGTTCATGGCCCGGTCAACCGGTCGGAAACCGGCCAGTCCGGTCTGCTGTCCGGTTTGACCGGCCTCTGAGCCGAGCTGCCCAGTTTTCGCACAATTTCATCACTACACTTGAATATATGCTATGCTCTCTTGGTTTCTCTCTTACTGATGACATGTACACTTACCCCACTGCTATCCTTGCTCTATTTTCTCATTCACAGGTAGTTGGAGTGGTGAGCCACCACGTGGCAGTGTTCCCAAGAGAGGAAGGACTGATCCTCCTCGTCGTTCTAGTAGCCGCGTTCCTCCTCAAGCTCGGCGGGATACGACATTGGCAGCTCAGCTCGGGGTCGAACCAAGTCTGTTGCTACCAAGCACAAGGATAAGCAAGTTGTCCACGAGGATGATGAGGTAGTGCCAACCATGAATGTTGGGCTTGCAAACCGTCTTGAGTGGCGGGAATGGAGGACGGTGAATCCGTATCGCTTCAAGGAACCAACTTACACTCGTTCGGACAAGGCCTTACGGACCAACACACAAGCAGCCCTGCGGGAGGGTTTCTATGATTCTCATGAGTTCATGAAGCATGGTAATATTGTCTCACCCAAGGCCATCAATCCTGACGAGCTTAGCACTGCATGAAGCCACAAAGTACCGTTTTGTGGTTCAAACCTTGAAGAGTGCAGGCTTGTATGACCTCGTGTGCCTCAAGCCGGATGATACCCAAGATGATCCCATCTTTTGTCCTCTCCTTGTCCGCCGGTTTCCTTGCCTGTCTTCTTTCATGATGATGAGGACCGCACCCTCACCTGGATGACCGGCAAGACGAAGTACTCATGCTCCTACTCTCAGTTCCGTGCAGCCATGGGTTGTGGTGATGACGGTAATCCCGGATACAGGATTCATTCACGGTCCGAGGCTTACAAAGGGTGACATCTCTTTCTGCTATCCTGCGAACCCTACACCTGGACCTCCCACTATCTCTGGGATGTACTACTCCTATCTGGTACTTGCCAAGCTGTTCCGTGAGAACCTCATCAGCAAGTCTGGCGACCACAGTGAAGTCCGGAACTATCACCTCAACTTGATGTAATATTGTCATCCTGACAGGGTAAGGAAGATTGATGGTTGTGATCTAATCTACTGTGAACTGAAGAGAGCCATTATGGACCGCATGACTCCTAACTACGCCCAGTATGTTCAGCGGCTCATCAACTACGTTGTTCCCGCTCCTCGGAACGTTCGTGGTGAAAGAGTCATCATGGACCTCTTCGGGTTTCCCATTCGGGAGGCCACTCGTCCGGACGTTCCCTCCATGATGCCCACCTCCGAGCGCCGCTCCAAGGCACACCATGATCATGATGCTAGCTCCGGTCACTCTCGGCGCTCCCGACGCATGGGGCTGCTCGTTTCTTCACATGCATGTTCCAAATGTGCAAGAACAGTAATGATGTTGCACATCAGACTCTTTCTATGACTCAGGAGACACGGAGGCGCCAGAATGAATTCATGGCCTCAAGGAACCACCCTGTTCCTCCTCCTGGACCTGAGATGGAGCCTGTGGTAGCTCCTCAGTGGGAGATGCCTCTTCTTACCGATGAGATGCTTCAGAACTTCGACTTCTCCGTGTACGCTCATGGTGCTCTTCCTACTAGGATGGCTCGTGCTCCCACTCCTACTGCTGATGATGCTGCTGAGGATGCTGATGATAATGCGGGTGATGATGATGATGCGGCTGATGATGATGCACGCGAGAGCTCCTCCTCGCTTGGGTTTGGTCACTCTCGATGGGTGCGATAGCATCTCTCCTCTTTTCTTCGCCTTTTTGGTGTTCCGATGCCAAAGGGGAGAAGAGAGTAGAGTCTAGGAACCACGGGGTTCTTTGAGTGCCACAAGCCATGGGAGTTGCCTTATTTGGATTTTATATGGCTTGTGCTTGTTTACTTTGAGTTTTTCAAGAACTATTTGCTATTTCCAATAACTCATGTATGGATGTGTATGGACGACTATTATGTGTGCTACTCTATGTTAGGATGTTTATGTGTGTTATGCTTATATATCTTGATATGCACATCTCCATACCATGCTTGTTTCCTAAAGATATTGGGGGAGCTTCTCATGTTTCACAAGTGGTGCACTTTGCATTCAAACGCAAATTCTCCAAGTGCACACACTATGGGGGAGCTTTCGTAATATCTTATATGGAATCAAGGTTTAGAGCTTATCATAATATCTATTTGTGACTCTAGCTCGGTTTGTCATCGTATACCAAAAAGGGGAGATTGTAAGGGTATTTTACCCTTATCCATTATTTTGGTAACAATGACACCGTGCTAGTGTATTTGGACTAATACATGACTACTAGATGATTCCCGGGTATTAGCCAAAGAGGTATAAAGGTGTATCAATGGAACAAGAAGGCTAAAGGTGACCCCCCATTTCAACAACAATCAAAAAGGGGTTACGGGAGAAATCCGGTCACCTGCCCGGTCCAACCGGGCCGGCAACCGGCCAGATCCGGCGTACGGCCGGTCGACCGGTCGGAAGCCGGGCTCCAAAGGAGGACCGGCGGAGTCCGGTCCGTGGCCCGGTCGACCGGGCTCCCGACCGGCGGGTCCGGCGCTCCGTCCGGTCGACCAGCTCGGAAGCCGGGCAGCAACCGGGCACCAACCGGAGAAGCGCCGGGACGACGCAAAGGTGCTCCGGTCACCGGTCCGGTCCGACCGGCCTCACGACCGGGCTGTCCGGTCTATGGTCCGGTCCGGCCGGGTTTGTCGGGAAGAATGCTTGAGGTGGCAAGTGGCAACGCGCCAGATTTTGAAGAACACTATATATACCCCTTCTTCTACCTTGGAAGGGTTAGGCAACATACTATAAAGCTGTTCTTGAGCTCTCTCTCTCCTACTCCATTGCTAGAAACACCAAAAGCCTCGGATCTCCCTCCTCCTCCACCCAAACTCAAATCCCTCGGGGAATCACGAGAGGAGGACCCGATCTACCGTTCTACCAAGCCAAATCTCATTCCCCCTTGTATTCATTGAGAAGCTTGCTTCCTAGGGTTCCTTGGAAACCCTAGGTGGGCAAGAAGGAGTCCGGAAGCATCCGGTACGTGGATTTGCTCCGGGCAAGATTGTGAAGGTTTGGAGGCTACCTCAAAGTCTACCACAAGTGAGTGAGCTATTCCTTCGTGGGATAGGCTCCGGAGAATAGGGTGAGCCTTCGTGGCGCGGGGAATCCTTCGTGGGACCTCCACTCCTCCAAACGTGACGTACCTTGTTGCAAAGCAAGGGAACACGGGAATACATCCTCGTCTCCGCGTGCTATCGGTTATCTCTAACCGAACTCCTTACTTGTGATTTAAGCACTTGTGAGAGCCTTCGTGCTTGAGTTAGTTGTATCCTCATATAGGTTGCTTCACCTAGTTTGCATTAGGCTCATCTTTATATTCCGCAAAGCCTAATATTGCAAAGAAAGAATTAAAATTTGTAGAAACCTATTCACCCCCCCCTCTAGGTTTACCATCTCTATACTTTCAAAGAGCAACGCGACGGTTCTGGAAGAATGTCGAGGCTGGTGCTATCTACTGTTCGCAACGAATCCAGATGTCCTCAACCGTTAGATTCAGGAGAGCAACATTTAGGATTGTTGCTTCAAGCCCAATTCAAAACCGATGCATTAGAGTAGTAGAGATTAAGTTTTAGTTTGGGCTTAATGACACCCATTTAGGGCATATATTAGTGTAATATTGTTCGTTTAAGGCATATGTCAATAAAAATTGTGTTTTAAAAATCAAAATCAGGTTTATCTAAATATGGGTAAACAAATTGGGTCCCTCCTTTGGGAGCAACCAGCGACCCAATGTCTTATTTAGGTGGCCGCGTAGGAGACGCCTCCTCTACCATGGTGTGTGCGGCTTAGCCGTTAATGTTTGACTCGAAGAGCTGAAAAAAAAAAGATAAGGTTAAAATGCCTTTCGGATATGGCAATACGAAGGTCAAGGCAAGGCGATGTTCCCACATGGTCCACGATTCAGCGTGCGCAGGCTACAAAATGGTGCCGTCGGTGTTGCAAGCGCCCACCATAGTAGTTGATCTGTTGGCCCCAACGCGGCCGGTAGTTGAAGCAACTTGCGGATGTTCATCCATATTGTAATCTTGCTTATCATTCCGAAATCCTATGTACGCAAGAACTGGACAACGACCAAGGAGCCGACAACAGTAGCAACGTCGACTCATCGAGACTAAAACGAAACAAGAAATGCAGTCACGTATTCCTCTCTACATCGCACTGTTCACAAGCGCAAAGAAAATCCCAGTTTTGAAGGGATCGGAGGAGCAAAGAAGAATGGTAAACATGATCGCACAGTCCCTAGGAGGAGGACACGGCAGGCGGCAGCTAGCTCAGCCCAAGACGGCTTCCTTCTTGTGGAACCGAGGCCTCCCTGCTGCGCCGCCGGCGTAGCTCTGGCTCCTCGAGTAGAGCCCGCCCACGCCCACGCCCACGCCCACGCCCCCACCACCGAACTCGCACGGCGCGTCCTCGTCGATGGGCGCCATGGACCGCCCCACCGCCGTGCTCTGGCTCCTGGCCACGGCCTGGACGACCTGCCGCCGCTGGTCGTCGCGTTCGCGTCGCTGCGAGGACGCGCGGATGAGGTCCCGGAGGTCGTCCTCGCCGGCGCCGCAGCTGCGGCTCCTGGGTAGCGCCACGGGCACGTGCACCGGGTAGGCGCCGAAGGCCGCGTCGGCCGGGACGTAGCGCGAGCATCCCGTGATGCTCCGCACGTAGTAGTCCCGCGCGCGGCCCAGCACCCGCACCGGCGCCCTCCACAGCCACCTCAACTTGTTCCCGGGGCTCATGCCACCCAACGGATCGAGCTAGCAGCGAGAGCTTACACACAGTGTCAGTGTGTCACGGACGCTGTAATGGCAGACAGCACTGGAGGATCAGGTGCGGGGTTGATTGGTCTAGGAAGATGTCGATATGGGTTTGGTTGGAGTTTAGAGTTTAGACTGCTTCTGGTAGGGGTGGGGTGGCCTCCTTGTATATCGATCGGAGAGGACTGGGGAGTAGGAACCAGTGCTCGCGCGCGGGTGATGGTTGGTGACTGGGAAGACGTCCGCGCCACCGCGTACGGTGCCCTGTATATTCATACGGCGACGTTGTCAAATCGGCAGTTCAGGCCGGTGGCGTTTCGGTCTCATGTTTTCTCTTGTTTTCAAACAGCTAAGACATTAAATTTGAGGTTTAACAAAACGAGTTCTAAGTGTCTCTAGCGATTATACAAAATAAAGTCCAAAAAATTGCAATTCTCCAAAGTTGTTCAAACTATTTCTTCTTCCATGGTTGCAGTCTTGTAATAAGACAGTCGAATGTAGAAACAAACCGCATACCTGTAAATATCAATAAAAGTTTAGGCATAATTGTAATTTCAGCCGCAATGCCAAGGCAACGAGCACGTGTGCAGCCATTGAAGTAGTTAATCAACATCGTCAAGAGTACCAACACAAGTATGTCAAGAAAAAGCAATGAAAAAGCCGGCCGACGTCGATGGGAGGCGAGAGTATAAATCACCACTGTCAAGAACGTAGCAACTGGGACAAATATTGCGAGAGCAAACCTCTTTGCGACAACCATGAGAAAAGATGGAAAAAAGATCTAACGAATCAAGATCTAAAATCCAATACCTATATAATTGAATCTTTCAATAGAAGCATTGGCGTTGGAAAGGAAAGATCTCCTCGCCGAACAAAGAGCCGAAGATCACTTATTGTAAATGATGGCATATCCATTGACGCGTAGACGAACAAGAAGACGACTATCAAAACCTTAACCTACCTAGTCTATTGAAAACACTACTTTTATTAAAACTCTTCACATAGATCGGGTTTCCCACTCCCCCCGACCCCGACGAGGCTTGCCGGAGAAGGGGAAACCGATCTATGGAGGAGGCTAAGGTGGAGGCGGCTCGGGTTTTCTAGAGGACGCGGTTGTGCTCTTTATTTGGTTTACTATAAGGAAAAGGAAAAAATTGCTGCCGTTTTGTATTCCTTTTGAGGAAACTATGATTCGGTTTGGCGTTTGGTGGGCATCAATCATTGTCCTTGCTGCTTGCGGATTGTGCTAATGCGTTGAGTAATACACTAAAAGCATCTTCACCGGTGCATCTTAAATAGACGCCGACAGTGTGCTACTGGAGACGCCGTCACTCTTTACCTGCCATAGTCTGGCCCTAATAAACCTTTGGACAAAAAAAAACATTAATTTAAACTCACAATAAGAATTCAAAGTCTATGGTAATAAAATTCGAAGTCTCCCACATCAAGGTCCGTCCCACACATCGAGCCACCAAATCACCATTAAAGTTTGGCTCCCGAAAAACATAGACTTCTCATCGCCAACATTGATCAAATGATGGTGTCGGATCCTCCATCACGCATGACTCCTCCGTCACCGGTAGTGTTGCCAAGGCTACCAATGCTTGGGCAACCAATACCTTCTTGTTGATGCGATCACGATACATCTCGTGCCATACCCTAGCCAATCGATCAATGATCGACAAGTCTGCCATTAAGATTTTTTGCTTCCTCCTTCATATTTGCCAATGCAACGTAAGGTTCTTCATTCATGGACTTGATCATGCCCGTCTTGGGCTTCGAACTTGGTGTCTTCCACCTTATTTCTCTCCCGAGCCATAACTTCACATCTTGCTTCCCCAACATGGCCTTCCACATAGCACTCCTTTAGTCATTTCATCCCTCTCTTTGTTGTTTAGAGAGGAAAAAGGGGCCGTCATCTTTTCAATGGATGCATGAATGCTGGCCAATGAAGACACCCCATTTCTCCCGGGCTTTGCCTTCGTGTTGTCAACTGGACGACTGGTCAAGATCGCCGAGGAAGGGAGCGGTCCATCTCCAACAACGCTGGATTTACCGTTGTTGTGAGTGAGCCAAACGGCATCCCATTTCTTGCAACCCTCATGTTTACTGAAATAATGCATGAAGGCAAAGTACTTGTCCTTGTTGTCGATCTTGTACATCCCGAGTGCGTCGTACAACTAGGGAAGAATGAGGCATACATCAATGCACAACATGAAGTGCATCAAGAAGGAAACCGGCGGCGTTCCAAAGTGCCGGCCATAGTACTTGGCCTATTTGACGCCAGCGGAGGTTGATGCAACTTGTGGAATATCCATCCATATTGTTGAGCTGGTCATTCCGACAATCCAATTCGGGCAAGTACTAGAGAACGAACGACCAAGGATCCCACGATATTGGCAACATGGAGTCATGGACACACCGAGACTAAAACGAAACAACAAATGCACTCATGAATTCCTATCTATTAACAAAGAGCACAAAAGAAAAACCCAAATTTTGAAGGGATCGTATCAGCAAAGAGAATGGCAACACGATCGCACAGTCTCGGGGAGCATCCGACCGACATCTAGCTCAGCCCAAGACGGCCTACTTCCTGTGGAACCGAGGCCTCCCGGCGGCGCCGCCGGCGTAGCTCTGGCTCCTGGAGTAGAGCCCGCCCACGCCGCCGCCACCGAACTCGCACGGCGCGTCCTCGTCGATGGGCGCCATGGAGCGCCCCACCGCCGTGCTCTGGCTCCTGGCCACGGCCTGGACGACCTGCCGCTGCTCCTCCTCGCGCCGCCGCGAGGACGCGCGGATGAGCTCCCGGAGGTCCTCCTCGCCGGCGCCGGCCCAGTCGCCGCTGCTGTAGCTCCTGGGCAGCGGCGCGATGGGCACGAGCACCGGGTAGGCGCCGAAGGCGGCGTCGGCCGGGACGTAGCGCGCGCAGCCCGTGATGCTCCGCACGTAGTAATCCCGCGCGCGGCCCAGCGCCCGCACCGGCGCCCTCCACAGCCACCTCAGCTTGCTGACCATGCCGCCCGACCAATCGCGCGATCAGCCTCACCCTGGAACTGGAAGAAAGTCTTGCGGCAGCTTTGCTCCCCGAGCTATTAAGAGCGAAAGAGTCCTCTATCACGGATGCTGTAATGGCAGACAGCACTAGAGTGCAAGATCAGGTTTTTTGGTTAAGATAATGACGATGATGGATTTGGTTGGAGTTTGGAGTGATTTCTAGTGGGGTGGGAATGGGATGGGATCAGGTGCCTTTTTGTACCGGTGGGAATCGGCGGGGGCCTATCGCGGGCGGGTACGGTAGGTGACGGGGAAGAAGACGTCCGCGCCAGTCCGGAGTGGGCGAAACCGCGCGCGCCGGCGACGGCCACCACGTACGTACCGTGTCCTGTATTCCGGCGGCAACGTTGCCTGTTCTAGACGGAGCGAGTCAAACCCGGCCGATCGGAACGTGGCTCCACGCGCGGCGTCAGCCATCAGGGTGCGTGTGACCGCGTGAGCGACTGAGCTTTATCTTGGATTTGTTATTGCAAAGGATTAGAAATGAAAGACTTCCTTTTCTGGTGGAATTTGACATGACCAGTTTGCTTGTTTTGTTCCCGCGTGTTTCTTCTTACGACTCTTTTCCTTCTGAGGAAACCGTCTTCTTACGACTCAGTTTGGCGTGTCGTGGACATGGATCGGTCATCGTCGTCCACGCTAGGAGAATGCGAGCTTGCATCTGACTGCATTGGAGGCAATGCATAATTATACTACATCTGTCTGTCCATAATGTTACAAGTTTATCTAAATTTAAATGTATCACTTTTCAGTTTATAGATACGTCTAAATATCGACAAATCTCAGACATTTTTTTATGGACGGGGGAGTATAATACATTGAGGGCGTGTTTATTTCATGTTTTGTAGACCGGTATTGGATTGCACCGTGATCTGATGCCGTTAGTCGTGTTTGGTTTCGGCCTATTATATGGAGTGGGAATCACAATTTGAAAACAATCTAAGAACAATAGGAGGATCCAGAAACACTAATAAAAACCTAGTATGGGAGGAGCTTTGAAAAGCAAACTACCATCAAAATGTAAAAAATTGGTTGCAAATTGCTTACAAGGACTACTTCTATGCTTGGGTCATTTGGCAAATAGGCACAATAAAGTGAACAGCTTGTTCCCAATGTGTTCAAGTGTGTGTGTGTGTGTGAGAGGATATCAAGCATACTTTGTTTTCTTGTGAAGGAGAAAAAGAAATTCGGAAGATGGGATTATGGAATCTAGTCGAGGAAGAATGTGGTATACATAGATAGGGCAATGCCATCTTGGACTACTTGATCATGTGCAAGTTTACTAATCCCCATGAGCAATCCTATGCTGATCTAAGGGAGGGATACATTACAACGGCATGGTACATTTGGTGGGTTCGATGACATGTATTTATTTATATTTGAAGGCACTGAAGAAGAAGAATTGTTTGGTATCACACTGTGGAAGAATTTTAAACCCTTATGACAAATATTCATCACAGTAGAAATCACAAAAAGGTCAAAATAATTTAAGATGACCGGAGTGGATGGATTTAAATCTTCATCACTAAAATGGTTGTAGATCATACGAGACTTGCTTGTGCATTTCTAGTTTTATTTTATTTCCTTATAATTCAGTAACTAGTAGTAACAACGGCATCTAAGTTTTTTCTCGTGGGAGAATTATTTATACTAAACTTTTATATTTTAAACATATATATTATTGGAGCTACAAGCTCAATTACTTAGCATAGTTAACCATAACAATGTCAGTTAATATCAATAATGATGTATTTACTATATAGTTCTAACATGTAATGAGTGGGCAGTACGCTCCTTATGGACAAAGTTTATACCATAAATTTAACAAAAAAAAACTGAACATCTTATTTAGGCCACACTTTCTCTAGAAAAGGATCACTAAACAAAATCATGTAGTTCATGACACTTGCATAAATTATTACCTGCATGTATTGGAGCCAAGGTGTGTGTTCCTATATATTTGAATACCAACAAATGTCATGGCACATATATGATATATCCAAACAGTATGGTCTAACAAATATCTTGCAAGAAGTATCAAGTGTTTCATTATTCTATTTGTGTGGTTCCCTTTTTATGGAATATTTATTTACAGTTTCAAACAGATCACGGTACGTACTCGAAAGCAATGACTGCCACCTCGAGGTAGGGAATTTTTTCTTGGTGGGGATGTGTTTGCTTACCTCTTCCAAATATTTCGATACACATACAACAATTTGCCGTTTTAAACCTCTCACCTTCGAAGTTGACGCGTACAAGAAATAAGCCTAACTCACTTGGTTACGAAAAGTGGATGTAGAGTCTATCCACCTAGGTCAAGTTCCCGTAGACATACGTTTATGTTTATATTTTTATTTTAAACATAAAATTGCATTCCTTAAAAAAACGTTGAGGGGGCATTGAGAGCCTCCATTTAAGTACCCATGTATGAGCAGAAAATTTTATTTTTGGTTACTACATAAAGCTAACTCGTCTTCTTTTTATTGACTTGATGAAGCTAATTAAATATCTTGAATATGCAATCGAGTAGTTTCGTTTAATTCACTCCAATTAACACATTCTATTCAATCATGCATGTGTATCACGATGCAGCAGGGATGGTCCACCAACTTCATTTGAAATAAAACCAACCAAACGTAGAAACCCAGTCCGTCGGTTTGGTAGGACTGATTCTCGTAGAAAAAAAGGCGCCATTCTCTCTCATAAGTTCACAAGGCACCAACTCACCCAATCATGACGCGAGACCAAGCTCGAATAGAGAACAATTCAATCCATTTCAGTCTCGAGAGCTCGGCCCGGAACTGCGAGCATCGATCCGTGACTGATCGCTGCCGCTTCTCCGTCAGTTCGGGAAAGACTGTAGCCGAGGAAGGAGAAGAGAAACTGACGTGGAAGTGTGTCAAGCTTTGGCGTGATCCTGCACGCGCGCATGGGCTTGGTGCAAACTGCGTGCGCATAAGCGCATTGGATGCTTCTATCGCTGTACTGCATGACCAACGTGCATCGTCAGGCGACTCATTGCGTAGCGGTCGATTTGCCCGATTCCTGTGTGTAGAAAGGATTATTCGAGGGCAGTACTGCAATGCAACAACAGCGCTGTTTGTTTACCGTGCTGAGCATCTCCACCGGCGTTCTCAAAAGAACTTCGTGTTTGAGTCGCACCAGACAGTTATTTCGTTTCCAGTCGCATTCCAAAGGTTTTTTCCGTTCGGCACGGTCCAATACAGTGTCCGGCGTCCCAAGTCCGTCCCCGATCTACAGGGAACGTTCCGGGCACGCTGGATACAACGAAAAGCTAGGCGAATAAACACGGGTCCAACGCGTCAGCGACACAGAAGTCTAAAACCCCATCGGCTACCTCTGGTCAAGCAACGTTAATGGTGCACATCTTTTCCAGGCGACGCAGTGACGCCTCTCGTCGTGCATGGCCACTTGACCATCCCCGCCGGTGTTTATTGCGGCCAACGTCCCGATGCTGCCTCGCCTGTCGCCGCTGTACAATAAAGAGCGTCCCTCCTTTCTCCCCCATTCCACTCTCGCCGCACCCCTTCCTCTCGCCGCACCTCATTCCTCGGCGGCAATGTCGTCCTCCCGCAAGAACATCCTTGCGGCGAACGGCTTCGGCCGTGGCAGCCTCACGGTGGCGGAGGCGTGGGCGCTATACCGCGCGCGGTACCCTGTCCCACCGAACATGCATGTGTCTGCCAAGCAGCGGCGGCCGGAGGCGGCGGCCGGAGGATGGCTGTCAACGGGGTCGGCGTCCCGCCGCTGCTGCCGGTGGGAACCGAACGCTGGAGGGACGTGATCAGGACCCAGCGTGCTCGCCTCACCATCGAGGAGCGAGCCGTTCCCACCTGGGCCCCCACCGGTAACGACTACTGGTGGGCAGACTTCTTCCAGGCGCAGCACGGCGCCGAGATGAACAGCATCGACGGCCTCGTCGGTCGGAGGAACGCTTGGAACAGGGAGGGGCGCCTCCGCTTCTGGGGTGTTCCCGGGCGCACCCTCCGAATGTCGTCGACGGCATCCAGAACGGCGCCCCAAGGCTGGAGATGTCGCCTTCGCCGCCACCAACTCCTTCGGCCGCAGCGCGCTGGCAGCCGAGGAGGATGTACTCGTCCTCCTCGAACTCTTCTTCCTCGGGGCCGACACGATCGACGCCTTCCTTGCATCGCGCCACACCGTACATCGTGCCAAAGCGCGAGGTGAAGGAAGAGCAAGAGTACGTGACGCCGCGTGTCATTCGAAGGCGCGACAACAACAGCGTCAACATCTGCGAACCAGCACGGCAGCAGCATAGGCACGCCGGCGGCACCCTCCTCGCCCCGAAGCCAGAGATGAAGGAGGAGCAGGATGACGAGGAAGCCACGAAGGCCGCGCAGTTGGCGGAGTACGAGCGGCAGCAGCGCCTCATCGCCAGCAGCGACGACCCCAAGGACTGCCCAGGCTTGCACACAGCGTGCATGACATCATTGAACGACAAGGACGCCTGGAGGGGCGACCTCGACGCGGCGATCTTGTAGTGACCTCACTTTAAATAAAGTGCAAGTCCCTGTGCATTAGTGCTAGTCCCTGGATCGAACTGCTAGCACACACAGTTTAAGATGAAATACCAAGTAGCAAAGGTCTTCATTACAACCTAAGATCCAGCGAAATTAAAATAGTTCGATACAACTTGCATAGCTCAAGGGCTAGCATAAACATAAATCAGAGTTCAACATCAAGCGGAAAGCAAATAGCATGGAGTCCTCTTCCTTCACGGATGCCACAGGCAGACATGTTGGGCAAAGACTCGTGATCCTAACATCTTCTTCAGCAGCTAGGGATACCTGCAACATCAAACGTTGCAGCCCGAAGGAATCAATACATTTGGAATAGTATTGGCAAGGACACTTTTGTGGACTCGAAAGGCATCCTACACCTACGTGCACATCTGGCAGGTAGAGCTCAAGTTCATTTTGCATAAAGCCAATTTTTCCCTATAATTTATGAAAACATTTTCTTTCAATCTAATTAATAGTAACATTGGTAAATCCCCAATGTACCAATTAACAGTAACATTGGTAAAGCCCCAATGTACCTTCCTACCCTTGTTCACCCATCAAATTTTATTTAAGAAATTGGGATGAGGAGATCTTCGAACAAGGACTTGTCAGTTCGCTCAAGTTGTCCATAACCGGGGACACGGCTAAGTACTTAGATTTTACACTCTCGAGAGGTTGTACACCTTTACCCACATGGCCAGGTCAATCCTTCTACCTCGATGCACATTTTGCTCAAAGGACAGGTGCAGACCGTGGCCGAGACCTTCTGTGTGTAATCACCCGAACCATTCCCTAAGGGCCACGCCCCCACCTACAGTATCCCTCTACCACCACCTGGCCCCTAGGATCCGGGTTCATACAACATACTTTGTCAAGCCAGAGCCATAGTAGCATGTGGTTGTACGAAAAGCTAATGAGCAAGGTTTGTCTACAATCTCTTTAAGTCTGGGTGACTTTCCGCAAGTATGCACTAGCACCAGGGTCTCGCCCCCTAATACAGCCACCATCTCCATAACTCCACCATTCACCCAGGTAATTCATTAAACATAGTTGTTTTTCCTTAACCTCTATCAAAACCTTTTTCCATGGCATAGCAGGTAACAACTAAATTTAATGGCGGCTAAGGGAGTCTAGGAGTGGTGTAGCTAAACTACTAGGATTTACTAGCAGGCACAAAGCATAAACCCTAGACATGTCTACTATAAAAACACTACGGTGCGAGAATTAAAACTGGGACTTTTGGTGTGTGTCACTTGCCTTTTTCAACGGGAGGAGTTGCAATCTTCACAATCACAAAGGTTGCAGCTGTCACAGTCGCAATCTACAAGCATACATGCATAACACCATAAACACAATGCACAACACAAATGCACAAGCATAGACATGAGATGCATATGATATTTACACAAGTGCACTCCATTTAATGATCTCTGGTTGTGACTATATGCATGATGCCATGGTCATGTTTTATGGTTGGTTGTACTATTGCGAACCATCTATGTCGCACTAGCGAAGGGCAACTACCATTAATTGTAAAAGATTTTTTTGGTACAGTAGACAAATGATGATTTGGGTACTACTGGATAGAGGGTTCCATTTGCAAGCATATGCAAAAAAGAATCACTCGAAAAGGTTATGTGGATCTCTTTTTATGTACACGGTGCTCTAATTAGGCATTTAAATATGGATGAATCTCAAACTTCTGTAAGTGCACATTTTATTGGTTCATAGTGTTCCTTATATTTTTAGGATTCCAGAGGTATAAAGTTTGTAATTTTTGGACAAGCGGATCTCTGGATACGATTTTACAAAGCGCGGACTATCGAAACCGAGATTAAACGCAAACTAGGGTGTGTCCCTGACACTTGGCGCAATGAGATTGGTGCTTACCCCTTCGTCGCGGATCAGGCTCTAACACCGTTGGATCTACTTACCATCTACGGCTCAAATCTGTTTGCAGAAATTGGAAAGAAATAAAAGGAAAAGAAAGGGCTGCTCACGTGGCGGCGAGGTGGCGGCTGACGAGGCAACGGCGTGGCAGTGATGTGGCGGCGGCGGTATTGAGTTCGCCGGCGGCGGCTCAGACGTGCATGGCGTCGGCGCTCCGGTGGTCCTCGGCTCGGGAAAAATCGTGGACGAGGTGCGGAACGCGGAGGAAGAACTGTGGGTAGCCGCGGCACGGCGTGGTTCGGGCCGAGGTGGCCGTGGTGGGCGGATGGAGGTGGCGCAACTCCGGCCAACTCCGGCGAGGAATCGAGGAGGCTTGGCGGCGCGATTGGGGGCGGGGAAAAGGGGAAAAGGGAGAGGAGCGCGCGGCCTCTATGGGGAGCATCTCGGGCTGAAAGGGGGAGGGGCGAGTGGGGTGGGGCGAGTGGGAGAGATCGTGGCCGGTGGTTGCCTGTGCGTGCGCGTGCCTGTACATGCGCACGTACAGGAGGTGGCGGCGGAGGTTGGGGACGAGCGGGCGACTGGGGCGCGGGTGGGCTGGAGGCCTGGCTGGGGCGCGCGGGTGGGCTTGCCGGCCTGGCCTGGCTCGGCCCAGGGGGACGAAAGGAGGGGGCGCGGGGGAGGCTGGCCGGCCTGGCTGGGCCGGCGGCTGCCCGGGTCGGCCCAGTCGGCCGTTTCCTTTTTTTTCTTTTTTTTTCTTTTCTTTTTCTTTCTCTTATTTGAATATGTATTTGAGCACTCAAATAAAATCAGAAAAATGCAAATAAAATATCGATGGAAACCTTGTGAAAAGAGCTTCATTATGAAACCATATTTGAGACAAAATAAAATACTTTTGAAACTAAAGTTCGCATAGATGCATAAGTGGCTAATAGCGCCATATTAGGGTTTGGTTTTTGAAATGCACTTTGAATTTTCCCTAAACGCAAAAATGTCATGATGCACATGTATGAAATGCATGCTTTTCAAATTTTAAATTTTGGGATGTTACAGATCTCCATGTGCATCCGCGATGCTGGGGTGCCGCTCGTCGACCTCACCAACGACGGCGAAGCTGGGCCAAGCGGCTCGGTGAAGGACAAGCCCATCGACGAGCCCGACAAGCGCGGCAAGCAGGACGTCGTTGTCGATGACATGTACAACTTCCACCAGTACCACGACCACTCTGGCTGCCGCAAGTACTACTAGATTAGGGTTTAGGTTTAAATTTCATATGTAATATATAGCAAGTTTGAATGAATTCAACTGCTTTCACTTGAATTTTAAAAATCTCAAATTCTGTTTGGGGACGCGGCTGGGGAGCGACGTCCCCCAAACGCGACACAAAGAAAACACATCCCCCAAACACTAAATCTGGCGTTGTTTGGAGGTCGCTTTGGGGGACGCGGCTGGATATGCTCTTACACAGTTAGATTTAGAGCATCTCCAGCCGCGTCCCCAAAGCGTCCCCCAAATGGATTTGGGGCGCGCCGGACAAAAAAACGTTCCCAGCCGCATGCCACAAAGCCTCTTTTTGTCCGACGTGGCCCAATACGGTGTCCGGCGCCCCAAGCCCGTTCCTGCTACACAGGGGACGCTCCGGGCACGCCGGACACAACGAAAAGCGAGGCGGGTTCCCACCTGTCGGCGACTATTTCCATAACCGTTGGTTCACACCTTTAATTTCTCGTCGCGCCTTCCCTCCCGCGCCTACTACCCCTCCGCCGCCGCTGGATTTGCCGGCCGTTTCGATGGCTGATCTCTTCTGAGAGTCGGCACCGTCGTCGCGGCTAGCTCTCTCCGGCCTTTACGCCGCCGCCACTTCGCCAGCGCGTCCCAGAACGCGGCGTCAAACCCTCCCCACCTCCACGCACACAAGGTGTTCGACGACTTGCCAGGTAGGCGCGTTTGGTCATTGTTCGTTGCCTCGTCTGCCGTAGCGCAGTTTTAACCATTAGTTTTGCTTCAGACATGGATAGCGACGGCGAGATGCTTGTCCGACTGCTGGAGGATGAGCAATCCTTCGACGATGACATCCGAGAGCATTTGCTGATCATCGCGTCCCTCCAGGACATGATTGATGCGGAGGCAGAGAAGCAGAAGAGGCCGCGCCGCGATGGATCAATGCCGGGGAGAAAGAAGTCTAAGCCCCACCAGAGGATGGAGGGGCATACCTTGTTGCACAACGACTACTTCGCTGATGAGGCAACACATGCCGAAAATTTTAAGCGCCGGTATAGGATGAGCAAGGGTTTGTTCATGAATATCCTCCACGGCATTTGAGAGTTCAACTCCTACTTCAAGCTCAAGCACGACACTGTGGGCGTTGCCGGGTTCTCATCGATTCAGAAGTGCACCGCCGCCATGAGAATGTTTGCATACGGAGCACCTGCTGATACACAGGACGACTATCTTCGCATGAGTGAGTTTACTGCCATTGAGTGCATGTAAAACTTTTGCCGAGCTGTGGTGGGAAAGTTTGGCAAATACTACTTGAGAGGGCCAACTGAAGAAGAGACTGCAAGGATCATGGCACAAAATGTTGCCAGAGGATTCCCTGGAATGCTTGGAAGTATCGATTGCATGCACTAGTCATGGAAGAACTGTCTGTTTGCCTCGCAAGGTATATACAAAGGGCATCATGGATATTGCAGTGTGGTGCTTGAATCTGTGGTAGATTATGACTTGCGAATTTGGCATTCTTTCTTGGGATTTCTATTTTCGTGCCCTCGGGTCCTTAGTTGTGCTCAGTTTTCCCCAGCTCCTTAGTTTTTCCTCAGTTTTACCCAAGCGTTTGTCTGAAACCATCAGACGTGATGTAACGGCCGGTTGCCCGACGGTTGACCGTTATCTTCCGACTAGTGGGGCCACGTAGAGCCCGCAAAGACACGTCGGACCATCCATCTTTGTTTGACCGTAAGCATCGCTGTATCCCTGACCAAAACGCGAACGAGTGGGGCTTCGGTATATCAAATGACAAGTACGGCCATGACGCCGATACAAGGGGCAATACACGGGTAGGATTAGATTTTTAAACGGAGCTCTACAGCGATGGCACGGAGGAGGTGGCATGCGGGGTGCCGAGATGAGATCGACGTCCACAAAGAACTGCATGAGGCGAGACCGGACGCATTAGATAGATATGAACTAGACGCGTTTAACCATGCAAAGAAGAGAAGAAATGGTCGACGACATCGACGACCACCTCAAAACTTTGACTGACCGTGTCGGACACGAACGCGAGCAATGTAGAGAAAACTAGTGTCTCTCCTTTCCGGCGTGTATAGGTGGGTGCTAGGAGAGTGTGGTGGCGAAGGGAAAGATCTCGCGGCGGTCCGTGGCGTCCAAAGCATAGCGGGTCGGCGTGGCCGTGCCTACAGCCGGCGTGCATGCATGATCGGCATTGGCATCGGCATGTACGTTCGGCATTGGCCTCGGCGGTATCTCCGGTGTGTCGTTGATCGAATGAGGGGACGGGATTGAGGGTGCATCCCGACGTTGACCTAGCAGATGGCGGCGAGCATAGCCGTTTCGACCATGCCGATATCGGCATCGGCATCGTTTGGAGGCTGTGGTGCTCGAATCAAGTTGGGATTTGTTTCTTGTAGGCCAAAATGAATTTGAAACAAGTTTCATGTTGAAGGTTAGGTAACGAAAGTTTGTAACTATCCCAAAATTATACTAGCGCCATGGTGAGGTTCTTTTTGATAGAGCTATACGGTTGGGCAAACTTTTTTGACACTTTTTAGATAGGGTTCCTTGTTGTTACACGTATGGCATCATGTATGGAAAATTTGGGGTCATTTGGAGATGTTCGAAAAATCACTTTGCTTAAGCGCATGCCGTTTCGTCTCGCTGAAACCAGCTTTTCTAACAAGGTGATTTTTTCTACCTTCTCTAAATAACCTCAAATTTCATACAGCTGATCTTCTATACATAGATAGATAGATTGTTTCGTTTTTACATTTTTCGAACTTTTTATTTCCCTTTACAATACCCAATTGATTTTCGGGTCAAAACCTCGAAAACAAGCATCATGTATGGCATCATTTTCACCCTAAATTTTCTGAAACTTTCCCTTTTAGATATTCCTTGTTGTTATAGGTATGCCATCATGTATGCCAAACTTGGTTAGGTCTCACTCGAAACCAGCTTTTGTAACAAATTAGGTTTTTCTGCGTGAAAAGTAATGGCTACAACAAATTGTTGATGGTTTATCATTTTTTTGCGTGAAAAGTAATGGCTACAACAAATTGTTGATGGTTTATCATTTTTTGCGTGAAAAGTAATGGCTACAACAAATTGTTGATGGTTTATCATTTTTGCGTGAAAAGTAATGGCAACAACAAATCGGTGATGGTTTATCATATTTTTTGCGTGAAAAGTAATGGCAACAACAAATTGTTGATGGTTTATCATTTTTGCGTAAAAGTAATGGCTACAACAAATTGTTGATGGTTTATCATTTTTTGCGTGAAAAGTAATGGCAACAACAAATCGGTGATGGTTTATCATTTTTTTTGCGTGAAAAGTAATGGCTACAACAAATTGTTGATGGTTTATCAATTTTTTGCGTGAAAAGTAATGGCAACAACAAATCGGTGATGGTTTATCATTTTTTTTGCGTGAAAAGTAATGGTAACAACAAATCGGTGATGGTTTATCATTTTTTGCGTGAAAAATAACGCCTAAAACAGTTTATAATTTTTAGCGCGTGAAAAATAATACGTAAAACCGCCCTTCGAGCAAGCTAATTAACCGCCAACGAGAGAGAGAGGGGTTATCCTGCCCGTTCCCTATATCATACGATCAACGGTCGGTGGGCACGATCCGCGTGACATGGGCTAGACCAATCGGAGCGATGATGCACGTCCGCGAGAATTTGTCAAGAGAGAGGGCAAAGCCGAGTACTATCAAGAAACCAAGGGCACTTGAGTAGTAAATAGACTAAGGGATTCAAATATGAGATTTAAAAAATGGAAAATGCGTGTTTTGTACAATGAAACCCATCTTGGCCTACCTCAAACTATTTGCAATACCAATATACATCAGTGTGAGAATTGTGGCCTCATTTAGACAAAGTATGATTTGGGGAAGCTGTTTTGGGAAGGGCTTATTGTGGAAAACCATGCACCTTCATAGCTACTAGGTGATTTGAGAAGTGGCAATTTGTGGTAAAACTTGATTTATCTATGATTTATCTATGATTTGAGAAGTGTCAATTTGTGGTAAAGACTCCATGAGTAAGTGCCACTCTTTTTAGGATTTTTTGCACATTAAATGACTCATTTAACTAGTTAATCCCATTTGTTGACTCTCTGTTGACCAGCCACTTGAGGGTAAAACTGAGTATATTGCACTAGCCAGTATTAGCACTCGAGGGAAAATTGAGCACACAAAAAATGCTAGTATAAGACTCGAGGGTATACCTGAGTATATCTAAATTTCCAGGGTTAGACTCGAGGACACGTGCAATTGTTGACGCGTAGACGCGGGTCGCGGTGGAGAAGTCGAGACGTGCAATCGTGGACGCGTGTCGCGTTGCGAAGTCCAAGACGTGCGGACGTGCACACGTGCACGCGTAGGACGCGAGTCGCATTAACCACCCCTCGCCTTTATAGACGCCTCCTCCCACTGTCTCGTCACTCTCACTCGCTCACGCATCGCCAACTCTCTCCCACGTCCCATCATCTTCTCCAAAGCAAAAACCCTCTCCCTCTTCCTCTTCCTCTTCCTCCGCCGGAGAGATGGACAAGGAGAATGCCAATCCCATCGTCGAGGTTGGCTCGAAGCGCGACGCCTCCATCTTCGGCCCCGTCCCTCGACGGACGACGCCGCCGCCGCCGCCGCCGCCGCCGGTGCATCGGAGGCTGCTGCCGCCGGTGGCGGTCGGATCCCGGCGGGATGGGACCCCTACGACCCCGTGCCGTACGTCCCGCCCCCGAACCCCTACGACACCTCCCTGGAGGACCCATGGAACGAGGTAACTACGGTTTGCTTCCTTTTTGTTCCCCATTCCTTTTTGAACCCTATTTTTGCTGGTGTAGATGGATCCGTAGATGGATCAGTATTGGGCTAATATTTGCGCCGATTTTATTCCATTTTGTTTTGATCACTTCTTGATTTGGGGTTCGGCTGTTCGGTTAATTTATGCAAGTAATATTGGATCTCAATCAGTTAATTTATGCAAGTAATCATGGGATCTCAATCGGTTATTTTATGCACTAATCAAAAGATATCAACCGTTTAATTTTGCAAATAATCTCGAATGTGTTCAAGTTCGGATCTAGTTCAGATCTAGAATCCGTTTCTTTGCCTATGATGAATGGTTGGGCACAAATTTTACGGGGAGGGTTCAGCGAACCATTGCTGTGTACAAATCTATTGTGCATGAGCTTTAGTTCGCTTACCCCTTCCCCGTAGATATATAATCATGTCCACTCTAACCGAGGCTGACTCGTTTTTCTTAACTTTGTTATCATGTACGTTAGTCATCGTTGCAACTCATTCACTAGTTTCGTTTGATATGGATCGGATGTTCGGCGGCGACGTCGGCAGCGACGAAGAGCGAGGAGGACGTCAAGACTCGCCGAGTGCTGCGGAGGCTGCAGGTCGGCCGAGTACATCTCCTACTTCGCCAAGGAGGTGTACGAGTGCCCCTTCTGCACCGGGAGACTCGGCGCCACGGACTTCAACCGCCTCGTCACGCATGCCGAGAACATCGGCAACACCTTCCCCAAGGTCGGCACGACGGTGAACATCCACTCCTTCCGCGCCAAGCACGGGCGCTCGGCATGCACCTCCGCAGCTTCCGGCGGGTGGAGATCTCCGCCGGGCGCATGCCTCCGCTCAAGCCCAAGGCTCCCAAGGGGAGCAAGAGCAACAAGTGGAGGGAGAGCCGGATGGGGTAGGCGGAGTCCTGGACGTGTCTTCTGCTGCTTCTGCTGCCTCCTAGTTTGTTGTTGGGATCCCTTTGTTGTTAGCTAGGGATCCCTTGTTGTTATGTTAGTATGATGGTGCTCGTGAAGAACCTCGTTACTATGTTGGCTGCCGTGTATGCAGCCTATTATCTATCCATATTATCTAGGGATTATCTATCCCTAGTCTACTATATTTTGTTGGCCGTACTTAGTTTTCTTGATTTACTATGACTGTGAATTTATCGTACATTATCCTGGAGATTTGCTTCTAGATTTAACTACATACATATGAACCGAGAGGGAGTACTAGATTTGCTGCCATATTGGGCAAACAACGAGGGCCAAAAGGCACAAATAATTGAAGAAAGTCGAAATGCAAGCTTCTCTAGATTTTATACTAATTTGGTGAAAAGGACAGAGAGAAAGAGGGGAAAAGGTGCACTTAATAGGGATGCCAATTTGGGGCCGAGAGAGACGAACCCAGCTCCTGCTCACGTGCAACCAAACGCTTCGTCGTCCTGTCCCACGCGGGCCCTTTCTACCAGCCCCACGCGACGCGGGCCCACACGACTCGGCCCCACAAGACGCGGCCCCACACGTGACAGAACGGTCAACTAAACGGGAATCCTGCCGTCTGAGCTGCTTCCGCGGGTTTCAAACAAGGGCTTGGGGAAAACTGAGGAAAAACTAAGGAGCTGGGGAAAACTGAGTACAACTAAGGACCGGAGGGCACGAAAATAGAAATCCCTTCTTTCTTTGGCATGGCGAGATCACACAATGACATCAACATGTTGCAGCAGTCTCCGATGTTTAGAAAACTAGTGGAAGGGCATGCTCCACCATGGAACTATGATATTAATGGCCACCAATATACCAAAGGCTATTATCTAACCGATGGTATATATCCAAAATGGGCCACTTTTGTCAAAACAATCTCGGTTCAATCAGGTCAGAAGAATTTCCACTTTGCTTCGCGATAGGAGGCTTGCAAGAAGGATGTCGAGCGGGCATTTGGTGTGCTTCAAGCTCAATTTGAAATTGTCTGGTACCCTGCTCTAAGCTGATCTCACGACCAATGTGGGAGGTATGCAGGCTTGTGTGATCATGCAAAATACGATCATCGAGGATGACCGCAAGAATCATGTCAAGACACATGTTGGTCCCTATGAGTGTGTTGACCCACAAGTATAGGGGATCGCAACAGTCTTCGAGGGAAGTATTACCCAATTTATTGATTCGACACAAGGGGAGCCAAAGAATAAATATAAGCCTTGATAGTTGAGTTGTCAATTCAGCATCACCTGGAAATAGACTAGTTCGCAGAGGTTTATCAGTAGCAACAGTTTTATAGCAGTGACAATAATAAAGTAACAACGGAAATAAAGTAAAAACAGCAGCAGTGGTGGATGCGGTAAACAGCAGGATTAAAATACTGTAGGCACAGGGATGGATAACCGGGCGTTGCATGAATGAGACGACTCATATAATAGCTAGCATGGGCATTTGCAGATAAAGTGATACAAGTATCCAAGAATAAAATAACCATAGGCGTGTGTTCCTATTTAGTCGCGCGTGCTCGCAATGAGAAACTTGCGCGACATCTTTTGTCCAACCAGCCCGTTGCAGCGGGGCCTTGATGTCTAAGGGTGCTTCTATTCTTGTAGACTGTGTTGGGCCTCCAAGAGCAGAGGTTTGTAGAACAGCAGCAAGTTTCCCTTATGGATCACCCAAGGTTTATCGAACTCAGGGAGGAAGAGGTCAAGGATATCCCTCTCATGCAACCCTGCAACCACAAAGCAAGAAGTCTCTTGTGTCCCCAACACACCTAATAGGTGCACTAGTTCGGCGAAGAGATAGTGAAATACCTGTTATCACCAGATTTTGGCTAAATCAGGAGGTGGGCCGCGATCAAGATGGGCTTGGAAGGTTACATATGAAAGAACTATGAAGCGGCCTTGCACGGAGGATTTGGGCTAGTTAGCCCGTGTATCTTAGTATAATAGATTGTGTATCGATTTAGAAGTTAGAGTTTATCTCGTGCACGGTTTAGTGCACGCCCACATTAGAAAGTCCCCTGGACTATAAATATGTACCTAGGGTTTATGGAATAAACAACAACTCACGTTCAACCCCAAAAACAAACCAATCTCGGCGCATCGCCAACTCCTTCGTCTCGAGGGTTTCTATCGGGTAAGCGACATGCGCCTAGATCGCATCTTGCGATCTAGGCAGCCAAGCCCCACGTTGTTCATGCGTTGCTCGTATCGAAGCGTTTTTGATGGCGAGCAACGTAGTTATCATTAGATGTGTTAGGGTTAGCATTGTTCTTCGTTTAAGCATGCTTACGTAGTGCAACCCTTGCATATCTAGCCGCCCTCACGCCTATCTCGGGTGTGGGGGCGGCACCCGCTTGATCTTTATTTAGTAGATCTGATCCGTTACGGTTGCTCCTTGTTCTACAAGGATTAGTTTAATATCCGCAATAGTTAGGCCTTACAAAGGGGGAGGATCCGGTGGCACGTAGGGTGGCGTTCGCAAGTCCTAAACGGGATGTTCCTAGGATCAACTTCATGTTGGTTTTTTGGCCTTGTTTAGGATCGGCTTACGAGCACCGTGCGTGGCCGCAAGGCCCAACCCGGAGTAGGATGATCCGATTATGCGGTGAAAACCCTAAATCGTCGTAGATCTCATTAGCTTCATCTTGATCAAGCAGGACCACCAAGTATTCGTGCACCCCGTACGGATCATGGGTGGATCGGCTCTTTGAGCCGATTCACGGGATTACTCGAGAGCCGATCGAGGCTCGTATTTAACGTTTACATGTATGCCTCGCGGAAACTAAGCGAGGCATCCTCATCACCTTCCCGACCAGGTATAGGTCAGGTGGCACGCCCTTGCACTTCGCAACACCGCGTGTGACCAGAAGAGCATTGCGGGCCGTCGCTCGGAGGGGTCTCAGCCAGCCGCAGCTCTAGGCTCCTCCCGGCTCTACGGTGTTGACAAGGCCGCTGCCCGCCGGTGGGTTTTGGCGAGTCAACACATTCACGGCACGCCCGGTGGGACACTCGTCTACATCAACCTCATCGCCATCTACATCCGAGATGGCGGACGGCACGCCAGTCACATGCGACGAGATCAAAGCCATCCTCGAAGCCGCACTCTTCGGCTCTTCCCACCGAACCCACTCCCATGGCGTCAGGGGGAGGGGTTCCACGCCCGAAGGCGCACGTGATGGGAGAGATCTCTCCACCCCGTCGGAGGAGCACACCAGGTCTTTGAAGCATGGGGATCTGCCCAAGGAGCTCAGAAGGGAACATGGCGGGATCAAGGCAACCCGTGGAACCGAACTCATCGGCTCCGCTGAGAAGACCCGGCCGCACGACATCAGGCTCGGTAGAAACCCACGTCCGGGTCCCGGTGTCGACACGGTGGATCTCGGCCACCCCATAGATCAGCCAAAGTTTTCCTTTGGTGTCAATGTGGCAGGATCTGCAAGCCGCCATGACAAAGAGGAAACGAGAAAGCAGCCACTCCCGTGGCAAGGATGAAGAGGGGGCCGATCCGCGCGACCAACCCCGATGTGAGGACAGGCGGTACCGGGCAAGAGGGGGAATAAGGAGCATGCGGTATCAACGCCCACACTCCAAGCACCCTCTCAACAAATACGAGCAACACCACGACCGACGTCGGCGCTACGACGCCGACGATGAAAGGAATTTCCGGTCTGATGCCGAGGTCGGAAGGTACCGCCAACATGGTAGAAGCAACGACGGGTACGATCGTCGCGCTGAACGGAGGCCAAGGGGGCAGAGTGACACGGATAAGCACTGGGATTGCCCGTTCTTCAAACATTGCTGGGACTCAGGGATGAGCCGATTGCCAACAATCGAGGACTGCCCAGAATGCAAACAAAGGAAGAAGGGTGCCGCTAACGTGTCCCGTGTTCGGCCGGCTAGGGCCTTTCCCGCACCGGAACAAGCGTGCTGAGTCCCCTCAGATGGAAGATCTCGAGGAGCTAGAGGACGGTGGTGAAGAATACAAATATCATCAGCCCAGATGGCGCCCTGATGGGCTCAGCCGTTCCCAGAAGCAAAGAGCCCAGCGTCTGCGTGGGTTAGAAGAAACTGAAAGGTTATACCTGCGCACGCTAAGGGAGGCACGGCCTGATCTGGCCGCCAAAATTCTGCGAACCCTGGACGAGGAAGGACAGCCACAAAGAAAAGAGTGGCGCCCGAACAGAGAAAAGCCGATGATGAAACATCGGCTGGCACAAATATGGTGTTTATCCTCCCTTCGGAGTTCAGTGCTCCAGGATTAGATGAGACATCCGTGGCACAACTTGACTGCGGCCCACGGCCGGTTATCTTTGAGAAGCCACGAGACAGGAGCTACAGGCATCTGAAGGCCCTGTACTTACGAGGGTATATCGATGGGAGGCCTGTAAACAGGATGCTAGTGGACACCGGAGCGGCAGTTAATATCATGCCGTACTCTATGCTACGTCGGCTGGGACGCTCGAGTTCGGATCTAATCAAGACCAACGTAACGTTGAGCGACTTCAACGGCCAAGCATCTGAGGCGCAAGGAGTTCTGAACGTGGATCTGACCGTAGGAAGAAAGACCATCCCTACGACGTTCTTTATCGTTGATAGCACGAGCGAGTTATGCTGTTTTGTCGGGAAGAGATTGGATCCACGCCAACTGCTGCATTCCTCCACGATGCACCAATGCATAATACGATGGGATGGTGATGAGGTAGAGGTCGTCCAAGCCGACGACTCGGCTGAAGTTTCAACGGCTGGTATGAACGCATGGGAAGCGAGCAGGCCAAGAACCCCTCTCGGGCATCAAATTGGACGACTGCGAGCGCATCGATGTGACAAAGGGAAGGGTTAAGCTAGTTTTATCCACCGGCCCGACCATGTAGTTGAAGCCGAGCGATGTACAAGTTGGCGAGGCTGATCCTTGTGATCGACCCCAAGGGTCTATGAAGGAGCATTACAAAACCTTCACCGAGCAAATAACGTGGAGGCCGATTCCGATAATCGGCCGTGGATATCCTCACCCACCATTCTGCCTGGGTTCAACATGTTATCCAACAGAGCCGATACCATCAATTCTCTTGACAGAATCGGCTCGGGGGGGCACCCAGGTAGATAAAATACGAGGATATGCAACGGAAGCATTTCATCTTCTGTTGATGGGTATTAGAATATGGGGGCCGATACGCAATACGCAAGTCGGCCGAAAAAATTCGAGAATTTTTCAATACAATTTTCAAGCATAGCCGATGCACAGACATCGACTTAAGAGCAGGGGGCTAGTTCCCTCCAAGAGATATTGCGCCTAGAATTTGGAGGGCCTCAGAAATATAAAGACGTTCTCACCGGGAGTTGCTTCAGCCTGCCAAAGATGATGAGCTGATCTGATCAGCAAGGCGCAAGGTTTGGACTGAAGAAGCTCGGGGGAGGGCGGCTCGCCCTGAAATTCCCTCACTTTAAAGAGCCGATTTTGTTGAATCGGCTGATACGGCGTTGCGAGTTGGAAACCAAGGATGATCGATGTGGTCAGCTCGCTGCTATTCTCACCCGACTAAGGCCCGGGGGGCAGCTCACCTTGAAGGTTCTCTGCTCCGGGGAGCCGATTTCGTTGGAATCGGCTAAACTCTGCACCACAAGTTACCTGAAAATGGTGCTTATGTTGCAAAATTATCATAGCCTGCTGGATCGGCTATATGGACCCTCGACGGAAGGGAGGTGATCGGCTGGTGGTCCTGTAGGATAGCTCTCTTGAACAAGGTTGAGCCCGCCCTGAAATTTCAACGGTGATGATCCATTCTTTATCCTCGCCCTGGCTGAGACTCGGGGGGCAGCTCGCCCTCGAGGCCTAACCAACTCTGTCGGAATGGGCTCACTCTTCGTGACGGCTCGTTCAAGAAGACAGTGATTGTTGCAGAAGGAGACTACCGGAGCTGAGCGAGCAGAGTTCGGAGAAGATAATTTAAAGGAGACCTGACATTATTTCAGGAGTTTTGCCGCTAAGTTCAACATGCCATCTTGAGAGATCTGCGGATTTGCGCGGTCAGGGCTTGGCCTTGTTTGGCAAGGAGTTTGGGTCTGGGTGGATCTATCTCGAAATCTATCATGAGAGACCGATGCGATGCCATCGGCTTGTTGGGCATTGTCCAGTTTGGCAATTGGCAGAATCAGAAGGAAAGACAATCGGCTAAATTATCATAAAGGGGATCGGCAAAATCGAGTTGGGGAATTTCTTCATTGATAAGCCGGATTTCTTACATAGAAGAGCTGATTGCTCTCAAAAGGAAATGCCGGGGGATACATTGCCCCGTCACGCTACTGCTAGCCCTATGCTAAGACCCTATCTAGGGGCCGCTGCCGCCCTCGTCGTCGTCGTCGCCGTCGTCGCCACCTGCCGGCGCTGCTCCCTGCCGGCTCGTCATCGCTGCTCCGGCGGCCGCCGACGGGACCCTCGTCGTCTTCATCCTCTTCGTCGGCGTCGTCGTCCACTGTCGACGTCACTGAGGTTCCCGGGCCAGAGGTGGCGGCGTTTGGCCGGCGGCTCGTCGGAGGAGCTGTCTTCATCCTCTTCCTCCTCTCCCTCCTCCTTCACCTCCTCGGAGGTGGTGAAGTCCGCCCAGGAGAGGCGGTCGTCTTCGCTCTCCTCCACCGCTTCCTCGTCAGCAAGGAAACGGAGGTCGCTCTCCCCGTCGGTTTGGGATTTGTCATCCTCGGACCAGACGTAGGAGTCATGGTCCTCTTTGTCCCACTTTGTCGGGGCAAGGATGTCGTACGCCGCTTGCGTACCCCATGAGGGCGTCGACTCTCGGATGGGAGAGGACACGTGGGAAAGATCCGACGAAGAAGAAGAGGAAGAGGAAGAGGACATGGTTGCAGGGGAGGGTTTTTGGAGTGCTACTACGGAAGGGGTAAAGAAGAGAACTGTTCGTTGCGGCTAAATAAAAGGAGGTGGGGGTTTTTTAATTTCCGAGCAGTTCTCGAGGGCATGGTGCCAAAACTGTCAAATCGTGCAGAGAAGTTGGGAAGGCAAGTCGTCATGATGAGACATGCTGCGACAGTTCTGCTCTGCCGTGACACGACCCCTCTGAGGAAGAAACAGAGTGGTTTTGAAATTATCATTTCCAAAACCAGGGGGGCATGTGTTATCACCAGATTTTGGCTAAATCAGGAGGTGGGCCGCGATCAAGATGGGCTTGGAAGGTTACATATGAAAGAACTATGAAGCGGCCTTGCACGGAGGATTTGGGCTAGTTAGCCCGTGTATCTTAGTATAATAGATTGTGTATCGATTTAGAAGTTAGAGTTTATCTCGTGCACGGTTTAGTGCACGCCCACATTAGAAAGTCCCCTGGACTATAAATATGTACCTAGGGTTTATGGAATAAACAACAACTCACGTTCAACCCCAAAAACAAACCAATCTCGGCGCATCGCCAACTCCTTCGTCTCGAGGGTTTCTATCGGGTAGCGACATGCTGCCTAGATCGCATCTTGCGATCTAGGCAGCACAAGCCCCACGTTGTTCATGCGTTGCTCGTACTTGAAGCGTTTTTGATGGCGAGCAACGTAGTTATCATTAGATGTGTTAGGGTTAGCATTGTTCTTCGTTTAAGCATGCTTACGTAGTGCAACCCTTGCATATCTAGCCGCCCTCACGCCTATCTCGGGTGTGGGGGCGGCACCCGCTTGATCTTTATTTAGTAGATCCGATCCGTTACGGTTGCTCCTTGTTCTACAAGGATTAGTTTAATATCCGCAATAGTTAGGCCTTACAAAGGGGGAGGATCCGGTGGCACGTAGGGTGGCGTTCGCAAGTCCTAAACGGGATGTTCCTAGGATCAACTTCATGTTGGTTTTTTGGCCTTGTTTAGGATCGGCTTACGAGCACCGTGCGTGGCCGCAAGGCCCAACCTGGAGTAGGATGATCCGATTATGCGGTGAAAACCCTAAATCGTCGTAGATCTCATTAGCTTCATCTTGATCAAGCAGGACCACCAAGTATTCGTGCACCCCGTACGGATCATGGGTGGATCGGCTCTTTGAGCCGATTCACGAGATTACCCGAGAGCCGATCGAGGCTCGTATTTAACGTTTACATGTATGCCCCGCGGAAACTAAGCGAGGCATCCTCATCACCTTCCTGACCAGGTATAGGTCAGGTGGCACGCCCTTGCACTTCGCAACGCCGCGTGTGACCAGAAGAGCATTGCGGGCCGTCGCTCGGAGGGGTCTCAGCCAGCCGCAGCTCTAGGCTCCTCCCGGCTCTACGGTGTTGACAAGGCCGCTGCCCGCCGGTGGGTTTTGGCAGTCAACACATACATGTGGTATGAATAAGTATGAGCAGTAGTAACGGCGCCAGAAAAGTGCTTGCTGACGTGTGGTTGATGGTGGTAATGTTGCAGGAAGTAAAGATGCAGTAAAACAGTAAACAAGCAGCGGTAGCAGTATTTAGGAACAAGGCCTAGGGATCATACTTTCACTAGTGGACACTCTCAACATTGATCACATAACAGAATAAATAGATAGATGCTAGACTCTACACTCTCTTGTTGGATGATGAACACCACTAATCGTGTAGGATTACACGAACCCTCAATGTCGGAGTTAACAAGCTCCACAATATTCGATGTTCATGTTTAAATAACCTTAGAGTGCACGACGGATCAACATAACCAAACCAAGTACTAACATAGCATGCACACTGTCACCTTCACGCTACGAAAGGAGGCATAGATCACATCAATACCATCATAGCAATAGTTAACTTCATAATCTACAAGAGATCACAATCATAGCCTACGCCAAGTACTACACGATGCACACACTCGTCACCATTACACCGTGCAGGGAGGAATAAACTACTTTAATAACATCACTAGAGTAGCACACAGATAAATTGTGATACAAAACACATTGCAATCATAAAGGGATATAAATAAGCACTTCACTATGCTCTTCATAACGATGAATAAGTATTCCGTGAAATATAGCCTAAGAGACCCACACGGTGCACACATCGTCACCTTTACACACGTGGGACAAGGAGTCTCCGGAGATCACATAAGTAAAACCCACTTGACTAGCATAATGACATCTAGATTACAAGCATCATCATATGAATCTCAATCATGTAAGGCAGCTCATGAGATTATTGTATTGAAGTACATAGGAGAGAGATTAACCACATAGCTACCGGTACAGCCCCGAGCCTCGATGGAGAACTACTCCCTCCTCATGGGAGACAACAGCGTTGATGAAGATGGCGGTGGTGTCGATGGAGGAGCCTTCCGGGGCACTTCCCCGTCCCGGCGGCGTGCCGGAACGGAGACTCCTGTCCCCGCATCTTGGCTTCGCGATGGCGGCGGCTCTGGAAGGTTTCTCGTACCGTGGCTTTTTTTGTATCGATGTTTTAGGTCAGGGACCTCTATATAGGCGAAGAGGCGGCGTCAGAAGGTCAACGAGGCGACGACACAACAGGGGGGCGCGGGCCCCCCCTTGGCCGCGCCAGGGTGTCATCTGGTGGCCCTGTGGCCCCTCTCTGGCGACTCTCGGGTGTTCTGGAAGCTTCGTGCAATCCTAAGATGCTGGGCGTTGATTTCGTCCGATTCCGAGAATATTTCCTTACTAGGATTTCTGAAACCAAAAACAGCAGAAAACAGAACCGGCCCTTCGGCATCTCGTCAATAGGTTAGTTCCGAAAACGCATAAATATGACATAAAGTATGCATAAAACATGTAGATATCATCAATAATGTGGCATGGAACATAAGAAATTATCGATACGTCGGAGACGTATCAACATCCCCAAGCTTAGTTCTCGCTCGTCCCGAGCAGGTAAACGATAACAAAGATAATTTCTGGAGTGACATGCCATCATAACCTTGATCATACTATTGTAAACACATGTAATGAATGCAGCGATCAAAACAATGGTAATGACATGAGTAAACAACTCGAATCATAAAGCAAAGACTTTTCATGAATAGTACTTTCAAGACAAGCATCAATAAGTCTTGCATAAGAGTTAACTCATAAAGCAATAAATTCATAGTAAAGGTATTGAAGCAACACAAAGGAAGATTAAGTTTCAGCGGTTGCTTTCAACTTGTAACATGTATATCTCATGGATATTGTCAACATAGAGTAATATAACAAGTGCAATATGCAAGTATGTAGGAATCAATGCACAGCTCACACAAGTGTTTGCTTCTTGAGGTGGAGAGAGATAGGTGAACTGACTCAACATAAAAGTAAAAGAAAGGTCCTTCGCAGAGGGAAGCATTGATTGCTATATTTGTGCTAGAGCTTTGGTTTTGAAAACAAAAAGAGAGCATAAAAGTAAAATTTTGAGAGGTGTTTGTTGTTGTCAACGAATGGTAGTGGGCACTCTAACCCCCTAAACCTTCAAAGAGCGGCTCCCATGAATTATTTTTATTTTTGGGTGGCACTCCTTCCAACCTTTCTTTCACAAACCATGGCTAACCGAATCCTCGGGTGCCTGCCAACAATCTCATACAATGAAGGAGTGCCTTTTTATTTTAGTTCTATTATGATGACACTCCTCCCCACCTTTGCTTTCTCAAGCCATGGCTAACCGAATCCTTCGGGTGCCGTCCAACAATCACATACCATGGAGGAGTGTCTATTTAGGTTAATTAATTTGGGACTCGGGAATCCCATTGCCAGCTCTTTTGCAAAATTATTGGATAAGCGGGTGAAGCCACTAGTCCATTGGTGAAAGTTGCCCAACAAGAATGAAAGATAAACACCACATACTTCCTCATGAGCTATAAAACATTGACACAAATCAGAGGTGATAAATTTTGAATTATTTAAAGGTAGCACTCAAGCAATTTACTTTGGAATGGCGGAGAAATACCACGTATTAGGTAGGTATGGTGGACACAAATGGCATAGTGGTTGGCTCAAGGATTTTGGATGCATGAGAAGTATTCCCTCTCGATACAAGGCTTAGGCTAGCAAGGTTATTTGAAACAAACACAAGGATGAACCGGTGCAGCAAAACTCACATAAAAGACATATGTTATAAGACTCTACACCGTCTTCCTTGTTGTTCAAACTCTTTACTAGAAATTATCTAGACCTTAGAGAGACCAATTATGCAAACCAAATTTTAGCAAGCTCTATGTATTTCTTCATTAATGGGTGCAAAGTATATGATGCAATAGCTTAAACATGAGCACAACAATTGCCAAGTATCAAATTATTCAAGACATTTTAAAATTACTACATGTAGCATTTCCCGTTTCCAACCATATAACAATTAACGAAGCAGTTCAACCTTCGCCATGAACATTATGAGCTAAGAACACATGTGTTCATATGAACCAGCGGAGCGTGTCTCTCTCCCACACAAGCATGATGGATCTTATTTTATTCAAACAAAAACCAAAACAAACAGACGCTCCAAGTAAAGTACATAAGATGTGACCGAATAAAAATATAGTTTCAAGAGAAATGACCTGATAAATTTGTCGATGAAGAAGGGGATGCCTTGGGCATCCCCAAGCTTAGATGCTTGAGTCTTCTTGAAATATCCAGGGATGAACCACGGGTGCATCCCCAAGCTTAGACTCTTCACTCTTCTTGATCATAGTATATCATCCTCCTCTCTTGACCCTTGAAAACTTCCTCCACACCAAACTCGAAACAAACTCATTAGAGGGTTAGTGCATAATCAAAAATTCACATATTCAGAGGTGACACAATCATTCTTAACACTTCTGGACAGTGCCCAAAGCTACTGGAAGGTAATGGAACAAATAAATCCACCCAACACAGCGAAAGAGGCAATGCGAAATAAAAGGCAGAATCTGTCAAAACAGAACAATCCGTAAAGACGAATTTTATTGAGGCACCAGACTTGCTCAAATGAAAATGCTCAAACTGAATGAAAGTCGCGTACATATCTGAGGATCACTCACGTAAATTGGCATAATTTTCTGAGTTACCTACAGAGAATTAGGCCCAGATTCGTGACGAAGAAGAAATCTGTTTCTGCAAGCAGAATCCAAATCTAGTATGAACCTTATTATCAAAGACTTTACTTGGCACAACAATGCAATAAAACTAAGATAAGGAGAGGTTGCTACAGTAGTAACAACTTCCAAGACTCAAATATAAAACAAAATTGCTGTAGTAAAATAAAGACATGGGTTATCTCCCAAGAAGTGCTTTCTTTATAGCCATTAAGATGGGCTCGGCAGTTTTAATGATGCACTCCCAAGAAATGGTAGTTGAAGCAAAAGAGAGCATCAAAAAGCAAATTCAAAACAAATTTAAGCCTAACATGCTTCCTATGCAAAGGAATCTTGTAAATAAACAAATTCAAGAAGCATAATGCAACAAGCATAGAAAGATAAAACAAGTGCAGCTTCAAGATTTTCAGCAAAAAGAGAGGTATTTTAGTAACATGAAAATTTCTACAACCATATTTTCCTCTCTCATAATAACTTTCAGTAGCATCATGAGAAAACTCAACAATATAACTATCACATAAAGCATTCTTATCATGAGTCTCATGCATAAAATTATTACTCTCCACATAGGCATAATCAATTTTATTAGTTGTAGTGGGAGCAAATTCAACAAAGTAGCTATCATTATCATCAAATATAGGAGGCATATCGTAATCATAATCAAATTTATCCTCCATAACAGAGTGTACTAAAAGACCAATATCATTATAATCATCATAAATAGGAGGCAAAGTATCGTCAAAGTAAATTTTCTCCTCAATGCTTGGGGGACTAAAAATATCATGCTCATCAAAACCATCTTCCCCAAGCTTAGAACTTTCTATATCATTAGCAACAATGGTATTCAAAGTGTTCATACTAATATGTTCCATGGGTTTTTTAATTTTCGCATCAAACCATCCATGTCTTAAATCAGGAAATAGAATAAGAAGCTCATTGTTGTCCATTATGCCAAACTAGTGTAAACAAGAAACAAAAAGATGCAATTGCAGGATCTAAAGGAAATAGCTTCGAGCACACACACAACGGCGCCGTAAAAGTACTTTACCCGGGACCGGAGTATGAGTGCCTTTTACCTTTCCTCCCGGCAACGGCGCCGTAAAAGTGGCTAGTTGCCGGGGTCCGTGTGTGTGTGCCGTTTACCTTTCCTCCTCGGCAACGGCGCCGTAAAAGTGCTTGATGTCTACGGGTGCTTCTATTCTTGTAGACAGTGTTGGGCCTCCAAGAGCGAGAGGTTTGTAGAACAAGCAAGAAGTTTCCCTTAAGTGGATCACCCAAGGTTTATCAAACTCAGGGAGGAAGAGGTCAAAGATATCCCTCTCATGCAACCCCGCAACCACAAAGCAAGAAGTCTCTTGTGTCCCCAACACACCTAATAGGTGCACTAGTTCGGCGAAGAGATAGTGAAGTACAGGTGGTATGAATAAGTATGAGCAAGAGTAACGGCGCCGTAAAAGTTCTTGCCTGGCGTGTGGTTGATGGTGGTAATGTTGCAGGAAGTAAAGATGCGATAAAACAAGTAAACAAGCAGCGGTAGCGATATTTAGGAACAAGGCCTAGGGATCATACTTTCACTAGTGGACACTCTCAACATTGATCACATAACAGAATAAATATATAGATGCTAGACTCTACACTCTCTTGTTGGATGATGAACACCACTAACTCGTGTAGGATTACACGAACCCTCAATGCCGGAGTTAACAAGCTCCACAATATTCGATGTTCATGTTTAAATAACCTTAGAGTGCACGACAGATCAACATAACCAAACCAAGTACTAACATAGCATGCACACTGTCACCTTCACGCTACGAAAGGAGGCATAGATCACATCAATACCATCATAGCAATAGTTAACTTCATAATCTACAAGAGATCACAATCATAGCCTACGCCAAGTACTACACGATGCACACACTGTCACCATTACACCGTGCAGGAGGAATAAACTATTTTAATAACATCACTAGAGTAGCACACAGATAAATTGTGATACAAAACACATTGCAATCATAAAGGGATATAAATAAGCACTTCACTATGCTCTTCATAACAGTGAATAAGTATTCTCGTGAAATATAGCCTAAGAGACCCACACGGTGCACACACTGTCACCTTTACACACGTGGGACAAGGAGTCTCCGGAGATCACATAAGTAAAACCCACTTGACTAGCATAATGACATCTAGATTACAAGCATCATCATATGAATCTCAATCATGTAAGGCAGCTCATGAGATTATTGTATTGAAGTACATAGGAGAGAGATTAACCACATAGCTACCGGTACAGCCCCGAGCCTCGATGGAGAACTACTCCCTCCTCATTGGAGACAGTAGCGTTGATGAAGATGGCGGTGGTGTCAATGGAGGAGCCTTCCGGGGGCACTTCCCCGTCCCGGCGGCGTGCCGGAACAGAGACTCCTGTCCCCCAGATCTTGGCTTCGCGATGGCGGCGGCTCTGGAAGGTTTGTCGTACCTTGGCTTTTTTTGTATCGATGTTTTAGGTCAGGGACCTTTATATAGGCGAAGAGGCGGCGTCGGAAGGTCAACGAGGCGACGACACAACAGGGGGCGCGGGCCCCCCTTGGCCGCGCTGTGGTGTCATCCGGTGGCCCCGTGGCCCCTCTCTCGGCGACTCTCGGGTGTTCCGGAAGCTTCGTGCAATCCTAAGATGCCGGGCGTTGATTTCGTCCGATTCCGAGAATATTCCTTACTAGGATTTCCGAAACCAAAAACAGCAGTAAAACGAGAACCGGCCCTTCGGCATCTCGTCAATAGGTTAGTTCCGGAAAACGCATAAATATGACATAAAGTATGCATAAAACATGTAGATATCATCAATAATGTGGCATGGAACATAAGAAATTATCGATACGTCGGAGACGTATCAGGCCTCGAGGGAAACTACTGGTAATTAAGGTACTCCTTTTAATAGAGTACCGGAGCAAAGCATTAACACCCCGTGAACACACGTGATCCTCACATCAAAGCAATCCCCTCCGGTTGTCCCAATTATTGTCACTTCGGGCCTCGGGTTCCCACTACAAGAAAAACCTTCTATAGAGACATTTTACTAGAGACACTTACTACTTTGCCTCTTTAAAAATCACATTGAGACACTTTGCATGTTGTAGTGGCACTTTTTGAGACACTTCAGAAATAGTCTCATATGTAGGGACGTTAGTTGAGACATTTTTGTAAGGGGTTGCAATTTTCATTCTATAGACAACTTATGAGACACTCCAAAGTGTCACAAATAAGTTATCAGGAGGCATTCCGTGAGACACTTCGTTGTATGTCTTTAATTTTTATTTAGAGGCAATGTTTGAGGCATTTTGCTTGTTCTCTGGAGACACTTGTTCTTTATTTGGGTCATGGTGGGCAATACTAATTAGAAATTTGTTCCAAGTATCAACATATACTTGTGAAAGGGTGAGATGGTTAATGGAATAAGTCTTAATCACTAAGGTCATGAGTTCGAGTATTGCTTTTCACATAGTTTCTTTACATTTATTTACTCTAGAGACACAATATGATGCCTCTTTTATGTCTTCTAAAATGTAAAGACATTATAACTATTGTCCTTACCACGTAGAGACACCGCCCGTAGTGACAGTTTTGAGACAATATGAAAAGTGCCTCTATAACTACGTAAGATCAATTTAAGTGTCTCTACTGGACCAAAATAGTGTCTCTACATGCCAATTCTCTTGTAGTGTCCGGACAATGACATGTGTATACAACTTGAAGATATGATCAAGAACAATATATAAAGCATCATCATGAAAACACAATATGTTCTGATCTGAGATCATGGCACTCGGGCCCAAAGTGACAAGCATTAAGTATAACAAGTTGCAACAATGCATAAAATACTCACAACCGATACTAGGCACTATGCCGCGAACAATTCTAATGCTATTACATGAAAGAACTCATCCAATCCCGACCATCCTCTTCAGCCTACATCGAGGGAACTACTCACACATGGATGGTGGAATCATGGATGGTTGATGGAGAGGCGTCGGTGATGACGATGGCGATGATCTCCTCCAATTCTCCATCCCGCCAGGGTGCCAGAACGGAGTCCCTGCCTCCAAAATAAGGTTTCGCGAGGTGGCGGCGCTACGGACTTTTTCTCTGGAATAACTTCGAACCCCTGGGGTTTTCTCGTGACGAGGATCTTATAGCCGAAAGGGGAGACCGAAACGACAAAGGGGTCGGGAATACACCCCCGTGCGCGGCCAGGCCTGGGCCGCGCCTGTGCCATGTATTCCCAGCTCCAGGCCCCCCTGCTCTTCACCTTCTGGCTGCGCGAGTTCCCCGGGAAAAATAGGCATTTGGGTATATTTCTGGGATTTTTCCCGAAAGTTAATTTTCTGCACAAAAACAAGACACCAGGGCAATTCTGCTGAAAACAACGTTAGTCCGTATTAGTTGCATTCCAAACACACAAGTTTGAGGGCAAATAATAACAAAAAGGTTCGGGAAAGTAGATACGTTTTGGACGTATCAACTCCCCCCAAGCTTAGCTTATTGCTTGGCCTCAAGCAATTCAGTGACAACTGAGTGCGATAAAAGACTTTCACAAACCTGTTTGTTCCATAAGATGTATATATTCTCACGGATGATCAAATACTTAGCTAATTCATAAATAAGGAGCATGTGAAACAACATAATCAACAGTAATGCAAACCATGAATGGATACCAATAGCAATGATAAGCAACGCGAAACATAAACACTTGCAAGATTGCAATAGTCATAATGAAGTAAGACAAAGTGGTATCTCGCTTGCCCCTATTTGGAAGTAAAACATAAATGCACAGGGCACCTCTGAATTCCAAAAGAAGACTAGAAGTAAAGATATCGAAAGATGCAAGCATCACAAATATGCAATAAATAATCTTGTCTTGGGACAAGCACATTACACTAAGAATGACTGCCAATGCTTCTAGGAAAGTGATTTAAAAGATAGAATGGTGACTCAACATTACGGTAGTTGAATGGTCCTTTGCAAAGGAAAGCAGAGATTAAACATGTGCTAGAGCTTTTCATTTGTAAAACTGAGGTAAAATTTCTTTTTGAGTGGTGGTTGGTTTTGTCAACGAATCAATAAAAGGGTTTTTGTCATCTTCCATACTAAACAAGTTCGAGAGCGGTTCCGAAATATTTGGGCAAAGCCTCTTTTAATCTATGCTATTTATAAAACTGTGACACTCCTCCCATCCATTGCTTACACATACCATGGCTAGCCGAATCCTCGGGTGCCGACCAACAATCACAAACCATGGAGGAGTGCCACTTTCTTATATTTTCCTATTTTCTTCCCCTTTTGGAAGTTGTGGTCAAACTAGCTCTTCTTCTTTTTATATCTATTATTTTTTATTGACAAGCGAGATGAAGCTCACGAGTCTTGTGGTACTTAGTAAAGCATGGAAGACGACAATAATAACTCTCACATCCTCATGAGCTAAAAACAGTGTCACAAAACGAGGATTTCTTTGGAGGTTTTAAAGGTAGCACATGAAAATTTACTTGGAGTGGCGATGAAATACCACTCAGTAGATATGGTGGACTCATTTGGCATGCTTTGGTTCAGTAGTTTGATGCACGAGCAGTAACTCCGCTCAGTACAGGTGAAGGCTAGCAAAAGACTGGGAAGCGACAATCAAAAATGCATTGGCGGTCATAATCATGCTTGAGACAAAACGCGATTAAAAACGGCATAAAAGCAATGCAAAGAACTCCGAGGCAAAATAAATCATCAAGAATTAATTGACTATTGTTCAGTCATGTGCATGCGTGAGCACGTGCCAAATCGATTCAAATGAAACAGTTAGAGGAGGATACCACAATGTCAATACCGCTATATGAAAAGAGCAATGCAAGCAAACGCGAATGTAAAATGTTACCCACCAAATGTAAATTGAAACCAGTCGTGAGAGAGCGGTACTACTGAATATAATTGAGTAACATACACCCCACACGAATAAACTAAGTACCTTCACATAGATGAGTATATGTACAAAAATGAAAACAAATAGATTTCATACCAGCCTCTCACCACAAGCAGATTGTCGTAGATCGTCATTATTTCTATACTTGTGTGGCTCGAATGATATAAAATTAAAACCATGCTCCAATATAGCCTTGAGAGACCATTGAACCCTGCATCAAACTATACAAAACCAAAGAAGAACAACAAATATTTTTAGATTTTCGATATTAGAGTCACCGAACGAAAGTAAAATCTTTTTGGATTTTCTCATAGCAAACCAGCGATAGTAAATAAAGCAAAATAGAAACAAGAAACCAAATAAACAAATGATAAAGAGAAACAGCAGAAATATTTTTGGTCTTTTTGTGTTTTAGAAAAGAAACAAAGCAAAAACAAGAGAAAGAAAACTAAAAGAGTCACACAAAAGCAAAGTGGCAGAAATCTGCCAAAACTTGACAGCAGTACAGTAATGAATTTTTTCGAAAATCTTCTACTGCTCAACTCGAAAAGTTCTCAACTAATGAAAGTTAGATAATAACCTGGGGAGCATGCAAAAAAAATTGGCAGCTCAAAATAACGTTCTGGCTATTTTTAGGAAGTTTTCCAGTATCAGTCCAGAATCTGTTTTGTTAGACAACACTTCCCCAAATATCATCTTCCTCATATTAGAGGCAACCATCGGCACACAAATGAAATAAAAAAAGGTGAAAGTAGAGGTTACTACAGTAGTAACAACCTTCAAAACCTAAAATAAGAACCTACTGAAATAAAAATAACCGAAAGAGAAACAACCAAAAGAAGCAAAATGACCGGCAATTGTAATATGCAATGAATGAGTGATGCCGACGTACCTCCCCCCAACCTTATGCTTTTGGCCTAAGTGAGGCTCAGTACCAAGGGTCCCATGATGTAGCAGGTGCTGGGATATACTCCGAGGTAGCACCATCTTCCGGAGGAGAGCTCGAGGATGCACCAGGATAATACACCGTGTAGTCGATAGGGGGTGCCTCCTGATACTCATGGGGTTCCGGGTCGTGCTGCTCATGGAAACCAAGTACTCTGAGCTCATCCTCCACTCTCTCCAATGTAACAAAGAGAGGCCTGTTGACAACACTGAACAAACTTTGTCAAGGCAAAGGCAAGTGCATTTCCTCACGGTCAGCGAAAAACAATCTATACATCAAGTTTCTGAAAGTCGAATCATTGGTAACAAAATGATGCATTTTCATTGCCGCAAGGTCAAGCCTTGGCGACACAATCAAAGTATCAGTAGGATCCACATAGAGATCATAGTGGAGAAGAGCACGTGTAGCAATAATCCCACCATAACCGGGACCTTTTGCTGACAACCGTCGAGCAATCAAAGCACCAAGATTATACTTGGAGCTTTCATTGATGGCCGCATCGAGAAAAGCCAAGTGATGGTTAGAGATATTACTAGTGTTCTCTCTTCCCAAAACACTAGTAACAAGAAAATAGGTAAAATAACGAACAACAGGGAATTGGGTGTTTCTTATCTTCCCTCGCTGGGGGCTACAAGTGTCGTCACCGGTCACTTCCCTGTAGACTTCTGCAAGTTCAGCTGGACTGTTTGAAATCTTCTTGTCTGCACCAAACGCACCAAGACCTAAAATGCTGCAAAATTCTTTCAAGAGCATGACAATAGGTCTATCATATATTTTGAAGGACACAGTAGAACCATATTCTCTAGATTTGAGCTTGAAGCTCTTAGTGAAAATCTTGGTGAGCAATGCATATTGAGGGACTTCATCCCTCATATAAGAGGTTAGTCCAGCTTTATCAACAAGGTGTAGGAAATCTCCACGAATCCCTGCATCGTTCAAGAAATCATAGCAAGGACATGTGCATGCACTTGCATCACCAAATTCCATGTCACCGATGTCTGGCGCAATGTCATCTTCATTGTAGGATCTCCTAATTCGAGTGGAAGACCTCGAAGGTCTCGATGACCTCCTTGGTTCCCCCTCAAAGAACTCACCAAAGTTGTGCTGGTTCATGCTCTTTTCTGAAATTTGAAGCCCACAATATAAAAATTAATTTCGAGACAAACAAATAAGTTAGAACACTAAAACAACAAGTAGGAAGGCTAAACATGCATCAAAACTACTTCTAAGAGCATAAAGCAAGCATGCAAGCTCACATAACCTGTCACCTAAGATGGCAAAATACTCAAGATATATTCCACCAAACAAAATTCTACTTGGATGAGCGGAGGAGTCACATACCGGAGAGCAAATGTGCCAAATTTCAGATAGAAATCTGGGCTGGGCAAGGAGATAGAGAAATCCTGAGCCCTCGCACGAAAACGCAAGTGAGAACGAACTGGTACGAGTTTTTTCGGTAGGGAGAGTGGAATGAGTGGAAGGGATGAGTGAGTGGGGCCAGGAGGGCCCCATACACATAGCAGGCGCGGCTAGGGGGTGCCCGCGCCTGGCCCATGTATGGCTGGCCTGGGGGGGCCCCCTGAGCAGCCTCAAGTCCCAATCCTCCTCATTTCATGAATAATTTTTTTTGGTAAACTTTCTGGAATTTTTCGAGAAATTTCATTTTTTACCAAATTCTAGATTTTGAAACAAAAGATTCAGCGCAGGAAAAATTTAAACAACGATGAAAGACCAAACCAAATAAAACTTCTAGTAGCTCTAAAACATTCTAATATGAAAAGTAAACAGTAGTGGCACTTATGAAAGCATTGTTTCATTCATCAAAATCACTTTGGTGGCAAGGTTGATCAGGTCTTGACATCAAACATAATTTTATATGAAGTAAAACCTTGCATTTTCACAAAATAATCAAGTTACCTCAATTTAATAGGAATATCTCCAATCATAATAATATCACACTCCTTATGAGGCTTTGACATAGGCACATGTATTTGACCAATTTGAATGGTCTCAATATTGATAATAGAATTTAGGTAATATGCCCCATTAATCTTCTTCGGAAAATAGACGGTATGCTCCTTGTCATTAACATTAAAAGTAACCTTGCCTTGATTGCAATCAATAACAGCCCCTGCAGTATTAAGAAAAGGTCTCCCAAGAATAAATAGACATATTGTCATCCTCGGGCATTTCTAGCACAACAAAATCAGTTAAAATTAAACAATTATGAGCAACTTGAAGAGGAACATCCTTACATATACCGACAGGAACAGTAGTGGACTTATCAGCCATTTGCAAAGATATATCAGTAGGTATCAACTTTTCTAAATCAAGTCTTATATAAAGAGAAAAAGGCATGACACTAACTCCGGCTCCTAAATCACATAGAGCAGTCTTAACATAACTATTTTTAATAGAGCAAGGAATTGTAGGTATACCTGGATCTCCAAGCTTCTTTGGAACTTTGCCATTGAAGGAATAATTAGCAAGTATAGTAGAAATTTCCTTAGTAGGAATTCTCTCATATACTTTGAGTAAGGAGGCAATTTAATAGCATCAGTCAAAGGAATTTGCAAGTACATAGGTTTCATCTATTCACAAAACCGGTTAAAGTGTTCCTCTTCCCTTGATTTGTGTTTCTTATCAGGGAAAGACATTGGTTTTTGCACCCAAGGTTCTCTTTTTTCCCATGTTTGTTGGCAATGAAATCTTCCTTACTATACTTCACGTTTTTAGGTTGCTTTTCAGGTGCAACCTCAGCTTCTTCTACTTCTTCGTTATCGGAAGCCTCACTTTTCTCATTGCCGCTTTCAGTTTCGGCATCGGAAATAGATATACTATTAGGATCTACAGCGGGATCAGAAGATTCTACAGGTGTTCTATTTTCCTTATTCTTTTTTTTCATAGATTTAATCCTAGTATCATCAGCGCGTTGAGAATCTTGCCCGCCTCTCTTGGGGTGACCCTCAGGATATAAAGGATCCTGGGTAGTAGCACAACCTCTTGTTCTAATTTCATAAGCATGCTTCTCTTTAGAAGCATACACTAACAAATCATTTTGCACTTTGGTGAGCTAATCTATTTGTGTTTGAACCATTTGGAAATGCTTAACAAGCATCTTCACATCATTGGAGGTTCGCTCCACAATACCATGTAAATTACTAATCACTCTAGAATCTTCCTCTAAATGTCTCTCAACTCTCTTATTAAAGTTATCTTGCTTAATACAATAATTATCAAACTCATCTAAGCATTCGTCGGGAGTCTTACCATAAGGAACGTCTCCGCTGTTGAATTGAAGAGCATGTACTTCGACAACGGTAGGAGGAATTGGCTTACATAATTCTTCAATAGGAGGGAGGTTATTCACATCTTCGGATTTAATACCCTTCTCCTTGAGAGATTTCTTGGCTTCCTTCATCACCTCATCATTTAATTCAATCATCTCTCTTTTCTTCGGGGCTGGTGTAGACTCAGGAATATGCCAATCATCATAATTCTTGCTTATTTTAGCCATTAATTCTTCGGCTTCAGTAGGAGTTCTTTGCCTGAAAACACAACCAAGCACAACTATCCAGGTATGTCCTAGATTCATCGGTTAGTCCATTATAGAATATATCAAGTAATTCATTTTTAGCAAAAGGACAATTCATTACTCCTCTAATTAATGAGCAAAACCTTGCCCATGCGGCAGGCAATATTTCTTCTTTCTCCTGCACAAAGTCAGTAATATTTTGCAAAGCATCATGTTGAGCACTAGCAGGGAAATATTTCTGAAAGAAAGCTGCAACTAAATCCTTAGGACATTTAATAGACCCAGGCAATAAACTATCATACCAAGCTTTCGCGGCACCTTTCAAAGTAAAAGGGAAAATCTTAGTAATAAAGTAGGTGTGCATTTTATTATCATCAGCAAAAACATTACTCAAAGCACTGAGCTCATTCATATGCTTCATAGCACTTTCATTTTTAGTACCACAAAAAGCTCCTTCTCAACAATTGATATATAAGATAAATCTAGAGAGAAATCATAATCCTTATCCCTAATGTCTATGAGAGATGTGGCAAAAGTAGGATCAATAGGCGGCGTATATTTAATAGCGCGCCTTGCAAGTAGGCTTTTAGCAGCGCTTGCATTAATAGCAGCGTGACATTCATCAATTAAATCATCATCAAGCTCAATATAAGCTTCATCAAAATCGTCACTAGCATGCTCTCCGGGCTCAGGTGAACCGGAGGGCGAAAAAGTACTTCTTTTATTTTCGATTTGCTTAGCCCTAGAAATTGTGGTGTCTAGGAAAGGACCTAACGAACCACTTTCATCAAACACAGTAGAGGCACCATCCAAATCATCAGAAGAATTTTCAGATTCGGCAGAAGTAGTAGCATGATCGACATAAGGTGGAGTAAGAAGCTTACTCATCACAGACGGTGAATCAAGAGCAGCAGAGGTATTTAAAGTTGTGCCTCTTCTTGTAGTGGATGGAAATATAGGGACTCTTTCATCTCGAGTCTTCCCCACAATGAATAGCAGCAAACATGATCACTTCCAAGTTGACTTATAAATATAGCTATGCTCCCCGACAGCGACGCCAGAAAATAGTCTTGATGACCCACAAGTATAGGGGATCGCAACAGTCTTCGAGGGAAGTATTACCCAATTTATTGATTCGACACAAGGGGGGCCAAAGAATAAATATAATCCTTGACAGTTGAGTTGTGAATTCAGCTGCACCTGGAAATAGACTAGCTCGCAGAGGTTTATCAGTAGCAACAGTTTTATAGCAGTGGCAGTAAATAAAGTAACAGCGGAAATAAAGTAAAAACAACAGTAGTGGTGGATGCGGTAAATAACAGGATTAAAATACTGTAGGCACATGGATGGATAACCGGGTGTTGCATGAATGAGACGACTCATATAATAGCTAACATGGGCATTTGCAGATAAAGTGATACAAGTATCCAAGAATAAAATAACCATAGGCGTGTGTTCCTATTTAGTTGCGCGTGCTCGCAATGAGAAATTTGTGCGACATCTTTTGTCCAACCAGCCCGTTGCAGCGGGGCCTCGAGGGAAACTACTGGTAATTAAGGTACTCCTTTTAATAGAGTACCGGAGCAAAGCATTAACACTCCGTGAACACACGTGGTCCTCACATCAAAGCCTTCCCCTCTGGTTGTCCCGATTATTGTCACTCCGGGTCCTCGGGTTCCGGATAATGACATGTGTATACAACTTGCAGATATGATCAAGAACAATATATAAAGCATTATCATGAAAACACAATATGTTCAGATCTGAGATCATGGCACTCGGGCCCAAAGTGACAAGCATTAAGTATAACAAGCTGCAACAACGCATAAAATACTCACAACGGATACTAGGCACTATGCCCCGAACAATTCTAATGCTATTACATGAAAGAACTCATCCAATCCCGACCATTCCCTTCAGCCTACAGCGAGGGAACTACTCACACATGGATGGGGGAATCATGGATGGTTGATGGACAGGCGTCGGTGATGGCGATGATCTCCACCAATTCCCCGTCCCGGTAGGGTGCCAGAACGGAGTTCCTGCCTCCAAAATAGGGTTTTGCGAGGCGACGGCGCTACAGACTTTTTCTCTGGAATAACTTCGAACCCCCTGGTGTAAGAGCAAACTTTAAACCCCAAGTTTTGTGTGTTTGAAGACAACACTTGAGATATCTCACCGTGTGCCTTGAGTATCATTGTTAGATTTGCAAGAGCACGGTGACCTCGCCGGACGCGTCAAGATCGGAAGACTGAAGCGTAGTTGATAGGTTTTCTGGTTTTGTGTGTGTATACCGAGGTAACATGGTTGGAGAGAAAAAGGTAAGAAAACCAGATTTAGCCAGGCCGGTACTACCGCTACCTATAGCGGTAGTACCGCTACCCCTATAGGTACCGCCCTCGGTACCGCTCTGAGTCTGCGCTGATTTCGTCTCCCAGAACACGCTGCGGTACCCCTGCAGTACCTGGGGCGGTAGTACCGCTCACGAGCGGTAGTACCGCCCACGGTACCGCTTAGGTACTGTAACCGAGTTATGGTCGTACCGTCCTGGTACCGCTCTGGTACCGCTTTGGATCCAGTAAGGTTTGGACCCTATTGCGGTACCTCAAGCGGTACCTCGTGCGGTAGTACCGCTCTGTGTCCTTTGACCATATCTGGGAGGATTTCGAACTCAGAGCGGTAGTACCGCTTCGCAGAAGCGGTAGTACCGCTTAGGCCAAATCTGGACATAACGGTTGGATTTGGAGGAGCCTATTTAAGGGCCCCTTCTTCCCCAACACGATTTTATCTCTTCCTCCTCTCTCTCCTCCATTGTTGCTGAGCTTAATCCTTGAGGATCTCCCTCCCCATCCAACCAATCTTGCCCAAACTTTGAGGAAGGGTGGAGGAGACCCCGATCTATAGTTCTACCAAGAGAGATTTCACCAATACTAGCTATTCCTTAGTGATTCTTGGTGGTAGGGTTCCTTAGTGGGGCATTGGAGAAGAATTCCTTTGGTGGAGCCTTGGAGGAGCTTCTTGGTGGAGCCTTGGAGGAGCTTCTTGGTGGAGCATTGGAAGAGTTCCTTTGGTGGAGCATTGGAGATGGGTTCCTATGGTGGAGCATTGGAGATGTGCAGCTATGGAGTCTAGCTTGGTGATGTACTAGCTCCATAGGGTGTTGGGAGCATCCTTGTATGTGGAGCTCGCCCCAACCTTGTGAGGGAATCACCGCCTCGACCGGTGCCTTAGTGGAAGAGGGAGAGCACCTTCGTGGAGCTCTCTCGAGGAAGAGGGTGAGGCCTTCCTTCGTGGTGTGGCCGCCTAGTCTCTTGTGTGAGACTAGCACCTCCTCAACGCAAACGTACTTCCTTTAGTGGAAGGAACTGCGGGAAACAAACCTCGACTCGCCTCACGCCCCCCGGTTGTCTCGCTCCTTACTCTCATTATCTTGTTGATTCCTTTACTTGTTGCACTTGTCCGATATTCATTGTAGGATCACCCCTATTGCTAAGGTTCACACCTTTACCTTCCGTTGCCTAAAAATTGAAAAGACTAAAACTTGCCGTAGCGCCATTCACCCCCCCCTCTTGTTCGCTACGATCCATTCAAGTGGTATCAGAGCGAGGTTTTCTTGCTCGGGCTTTACCGCCTAAGAAATGGCCGAACAAGAGGCGGATAAGAATGGGTCACCTTCCCTTGTGCCACCCGCTCCATCATCGCCCATCGATTCCACAACGGCTACGTTGGATGACCTCAAGAAATTGGAGTCATCCATCGTTGCCCAAATGAAGGCGATGATGATGGAGTTGATGGTACAAAAACCAAACCCTCCACCAAAATCAAGTGCCGAGGATCCGCCACCAAAAGCTAACCCCCTTCCTCTTGTTGATTTTATCGCGGAAGCGACAAAAGATCCACAAAAGGAAGGGCTTGCGGATACCGGCACTTCAACAAAAGGGAAGGATGATGACACACCGGTTACGGAACGTCTAGGGGGTTATCATGCGGTGCCACCACCAAATGATTACACCATCAACGTTCCGATACCGATGCCGCATATCTTGTCGCATGGTTCACCACCGTCTCTTGAGTCAAACAACTTTGAGAATTGACAATTCTTAATGCGTTCACATGTGCGCAGCGCTTCTACCGAGCTTTGGCGTATCATCGAGGAGGGCTATTCACCACGAGATCCCAAGAAATTGACAAGGAGAGATGTGGTGGATGACCAACTCAACGCCACCGCCATCAACATGATTCATATGGCCATCACCCCCAAGGACCGCGCTCATATCCGCTCGCTCAAGACCGCCAAGGAAGCATGGGACAAAATTGAGAAGCTCTTCCTCGGCAATGCAAGCATCCAAAAGCTCCCGCTTTGATGAAGTGAACAATATGGCCGACAATTTCGTCATGGTTGAAGGAGAGACCCCCGAAGAAATGTATCGGCGCCTCATCGCTCTTGCCGTGCAAATGCAAGATCTTGGAGCAACGTTTGTGGATGACCTATGGATCAAGCGCAAGTTCTACAACGCTCTCCTCCCTTATGAGGAAGTGAAGTTGACTGCCATCCGCCAAAACGCCTCCTTCCGTGCTATGACATCCGATGAAGTCCTTAGCGAAGTCATCGCTTTGGACATCTCCAAGAAGAATGCGGAGGATCTTGTTGCTCGCGCTCACAACTCCCGCAAGCCCAACCTTGCATTGAAGATGAAGGTGCATGAAGCTAGTGAAAGCTATGAGGATCCCGTTGAGTGGGGATCGGATGATCTCAAGGTCAACTACCATGAGCACATGGCTCTCGCCGCCAAGAAGTTTTGGGATGGAAACATGTCCCGAAACCCAAGACCAAGAAGATCATGTGATTCTCCAAGAAGACTCTCCAAGAGCCCAAGAGAAGGGGCAAAGAGAAGAACATGCTACAATTGCGGTGACAAGAATCATTTTGTCGCGGATTGTATGTTTGAGAGAAGAGAAGATTATGGTGGAAAGCTTATCCCAAAGGATAGGTACAAGCCACTCTCCAAAGGATTCTCCAAGTTCTCCCCAAGGTCCGATGACGACAAGGTCTCCTCCAACAAGAAGCCTAGAGCCTTTATCATTCGTGAAGAGTACACCTCCGATGAAGATGGGGAGCATGAGGACAAGCGCTCCAACAAGGAAGGAGAGGGAGTGGCCGCCATCGCCATATCCACTCCCTCCAACTCTCTCTTCGACTCTCCTAATGAGAACCTCGTCACCAACAATGCACGTTGCCTCATGGCAAAGGTATCCACGGAGGTAAAATCCCCTTCCAAACCATCATCTTCTACTAATGCCTTATATATTGATGATGCCACTAGTCTCGCCGTTAAACGTGAGATTATGGGTTTGGATTCCTTGGATTCTTTTCTCACTAACATGAAGGGGGATACCAAGATTCATGTTGGGGCTCTCTTAGCCCAACTTGGTGCGGCACAAGATCTTATTGAGAAGAGGGAGAAGTTGGAAAGGGAAGCGGCCTTTGAGCTTGCCAATCTCAAGGAGGAACTTGATGATGAACGGAATCTTCGCATGTCTCTTGAAGCTAGTGTCATCGTTCTTGAGGACAAGAATGAAGCTATTATCTCACGACTCACCAAGGATCGAGACCATGCTCTTGAGTTGGTTGGTGACCTCAAGAAGAAGATGCTCTCGCTCGAGGAAGCCAACAAAGAGAAAGATGATGAAGACCCCAATTCTTGCCATGATGAGCTTGTGGATCAAGTTACTTCCTTGAGGAGACACAATGCTCTCCTCTTGGAAGTCAATGCTCTTCAAGAAGAAGCCTTGGATGAGTACTACCGCTTGTTCAAAGAGAAGACCTCATGTTGCAACCATGAAGAAGAAATTGCCGCTCTTGAGATCACCAAGGCCAAGCTATTGAGTTTGAGTAGCAAGCAAGAAGAGTCTTTGGTGGAATGTCTTCGCATGAGCAAGGAAAAGGACACGTGTTGTGATCATGAGGAGGAAATTGCCGCCTTGAAGAGAAGGGAAGCCAAGCTCATGGAGGTCAACTCCATGCAAGAGGAAACCTTGAAGGAGTACTTTCCTTTGAGCAAGGACCGTGCATGTTGCACTCATGAAAGTGACATTGCCAAGATGGAGAAGGACAAGCGCATGCTCATGAAGATGAACGCTCTCCAAGAAGAAGCTTTGATGGAACACTTCCGGTGAACAAGGCAAAGGAGGTCCAAGTGTTTGATATTTGCCATCCACACCCGGAGTATGAAGATGAAGTCAATCGCTTGAAGGCCAAGGTTGATAGACTCCAAGTTCAAGCCAAGTACTTGGAAGGAATCATTGAAGCTAAAGATGGAGCCAAAGAGGGCTCTTGCAATGAAGGAGGAGTGGCTACCAAGCCAAAGAGAAAGAGGAAGAGGAGGACCAAGAAGAAGAAGAACAAGGAGAACATGGAGACCAACCTTGAAGGGAGCAATGCTAGCTCAAGAAGGGATGGGGTACCCAACTCCACCTCGACGGGTTTCGCCGGCTCTAACAACCTTTCTCATGTTCTTTTTGTTGATTACTATGGACATATTCTTGCTCGCTTTATTGGTCCTCAAAAGGACAATGTTGATTGGACTATTTGGGTTCCCGAACCCCTTGTTACTAACATGCTAGGACCCATTGAAAAATGGGTACCTAAAACCAAGACTTGATTCCTCGTAGGACTATGCTTTCGGTGGCGCTAAATGGGTGGTTGATAGTGGAGCCACAAGTCATATGACCGGAATCAAGGATATTGTTGTCGACCTCGCGCCTTCTCTCTCTACCGTTTCATATGGCGACAACACGTTCTCAAAGGTATTGGGTCTTGGCAAGGTGGTGGTAACACCCGACATCTCACTTGTGAATGTCCTCCTTGTCGAGACCCTTGGTTACAATTTACTCTCCGTTCATCAAATTGCTCGTATGGGTTTATGCACATTCTTTGATGAACATATGGTGGTCCTCTTGTGGAGCAACACACTCAATGTAGCTTTTGTTGGATATGTAGAGAACGGTTTGTATGTTGTTGATTTCTCCGGAAAGACAACGTCTTCCGCTCTTTGCCTATTCGCCAAAGGTGACAAGGGTTGGTTATGGCATCGCCGACTAGCCCATGTCAACATGAGGACTTTGCAAAGTCTCCACAAGGGTGGCCACATTCTCGGACTAAAAGAAGATGTCTCTTTTTGTAAGGATCGTGTTTGTAGGGCTTGCGTACAAGGAAAAATGCATGGAGCTCCTCACAAGGCCAAGACCATCATTTCTACCACAAGATGCTTGGAGCTCTTGCATGTTGATCTCTTCGGTCCACCATCTCATGAAAGTCTTGGAGGAAAGAAGTATTGCCTCGTCATCGTTGATGACTATTCACGCTATTGTTGGGTATTCTTCTTCAAGTACAAGAGTGAGACTCAACGTACCATGATGGAGTTTGCCAACCAAGTTCAACGCAAGTACGGCAACAAGATCCTCGCAATAAGGAGCGACAATGGAACGGAGTTCAAGAACTACACATTGGATGAGTTACTCGGTGAAGAAGGAATCCAACACCAATACTCCACGCCATATACTCCCCAACAAAATGGGGTCGCCGAAAGGAAGAATCGAACCTTGATCGAAGCCACTCGAACCATGATGATGGAATACAAGTCCAACTACAATTTTTGGGCGAAAGCTATCTCTACCGCTTGCCATGCTACTAATCGCCTCTACTTTCGTAAAGGTCTCGAGAAGACACCATATGAGATCCTCACCGGCAACAAGCCTAATGTGTCATACTTCAAGGTCTTCGGATGCAAATGATACATACTTGTCAAGGACACGCGCCTATCCAAGTTTGATTCAAGGGCTCAAGAAGGAATTTTCGTTGGCTATGCTACGGATTCTCACGCCTATAGAGTCTTCAACAAGTCAAGTGGACGTGTTGTAGAATCTTGTGATGTGACGTTCGATGAAGATGATAGATCCTTGGAGGAGCGAAGTGCTTCTTGTGAGAAAGGAGATGCAATTCCCCCGGATACCATAGGAAGGATGGGTGTTGGCATTCGCCTACCTCAAGAGCTACCTTCTATGAGTACCGGGGAAGGACCAAGTTCCACCCAAGTGGAGCCATCTACACCACAAGGCCAAGCTTCTTCCGTTGATCTAACAAATGCAAGTCAACCTCTACAACAACCTCAAGTTCAACCTCAACCTCAAGTTCAACCTCGACATCTACAACAACAATCAAGTCCAAGTTCACCACAACAAGCTCAAGAACAACAAACACCGCAAGCTCGTCTACCTCAACACTCAACATCAAGTGACCAAGGTCAAGCTTCAAGTTCTTCTCCGAGTGGTTCGGGGACAATCTTCATGGACAATAATATTCCCTATACCCCCGAGCCGTCCGGATCTCATGACAAAGTTGCCTCTTTCAACGACAATGGAGGTCAAGGCGAGGACCTAAACCATGATGAAGGCGAAGAGGACTCACAAGAACCATCTACTTTAGCCGACACTCGCCGTGAGGACCCCACTACAAGACACTTGCGTCTCAAGTCTCATTCCTTGCAAAACATCATTGGTGATCTAAAGAGAAATGTCACCACTCGGAGGCAACTCGCAAACTTTTGTGCGCACCATGCCTTTGTCTCTAGGGTGGAACCACTCAAAGTTGATGATGCTCTCAACGATCCCGATTGGTTGAATGCAATGTAAGAGGAACTCAACAACTTCAAGAGGAATGATGTATGGACTCTCAAGAAGCGACCCGATCATTGCCGCAATGTTATCGGCACCAAGTGGATCTTCAAGAACAAGCAAGATGAAAGTGGCACGGTCATCCGCAACAAAGCAAGATTGGTGGCACAAGGCTATTCTCAAGTCGAAGGCGTGGACTTTGGTTTGAGATGTCAATGATGGGTGAACTCAAGTACTTTCTTGGGTTCGAGATCAAGAAAATGCGACAAGGCACCTTCATCAATCAAGCGAAGTACCTCCAAGACATGCTCAAGCGCTTTGATATGAAGGGTGCCAAGGGGATTGGAACTCCAATGCAACTCAAGTGTCAACTCACTCTTGACGAGGCCGGCAAGGCGGTGGATACCAAGCTCTACCGTTCGATGATAGGTTCGCTTCTTTACCTTTGGGCCTCTCGCCCGGATATAATGTTAAGCGTTGGTATGTGTGCACGGTTTCAAGCAAGTCCGAAGGAAAGCCACCTTGTGGCGGTTGATGGCGTGTAACTCACACGTTCGTTGGGAACCCCAAGAGGAAGGTATGATGCGCACAGCAGCAAGTTTTCCCTCAGAAAGAAACCAAGGTTTATCAAACCAGGAGGAGCCAAGAAGCACGTTGAAGGTTGATGACGGCGGGATGTAGTGCGGCGCAACACCGTAGATTCCGGCGCCAACGTGGAACCTGCACAACACAACCAAAGTACTTTGCCCCAACGAAACAGTGAGGTTGTCAATCTCACCGGCTTGCTGTAACAAAGGATTAGATGTATAGTGTGGATGATGATTGTTTGCAAGAAACAGTAAAGAACAAGTATTGCAGCAGATTTGTATTTCAGATGTAAAGAATGGACCGGGGTCCACAGTTCACTAGAGGTGTCTCTCCCATAAGATAAATAGCATGTTGGGTGAACAAATTACAGTCGGGCAATTGACAAATAGAGAGGGCATAACAATGCACATACATGATATGATGAATATTGTGAGATTTAATTGGGCATTACGACAAAGTACATAGACCGCTATCCAAAGATGCATCTATGCCTAAAAAGTCCACCTTCGAAGTTATCATCCGAACCCCTTCCAAGCATTAAGTTGCAAAACAACAGACAATTGCATTAAGTATGGTGCGTAATGTAATCAATAACTACATCCTCGGACATAGCATCAATGTTTTATCCCTAGTGGCAACAAGACATCCACAACCTTAGAACTTTCTATCACCGTCCCGCATTTAATGGAGGCATGAACCCACTATCGAGCATAAATACTCCCTCTTGGAGTTAAGAGCAAAAACTTGGCCAGAGCCTCTACTAATAACGGAGAGCATGCAAGATCATAAAAAACACATAGGTAATAGATTGATAATCAACATAACATAGTATTCTCTATCCATCGGATCCCGACAAACACAACATATAGAATTACAGATAGATGATCTTGATCATGTTAGGCAGCTCACAAGATCCGACAATGAAGCACATGAGGAGAAGACAACCATCTAGCTACTCGCTATGGACCCATAGTCCAGGGGTGAACTACTCACTCATCACTCCGGAGGCGACCATGGCGGTGAAGAGTCCTCCGGGAGATGATTCCCCTCTCCGGCAGGTGCCGGAGGTGATCTCCGGAATCCCCGGAGATGGGATTGGCGGCGGCGGCGTCTCGCAAGGTTTTCCGTATCGTGGCTCTCGGTACCGGGGGTTTCGCGACGAAGGCTTTCGGTAGGCGGAAGGGCAACGCGGGGGCCACACGAGGGCCCCACACACCAGGCCGGCGCGGCCAAGGGCCGGGCCGCGCCGCCCTGTTGTGTCGGCGCCTCGTGGCCCCACTTCCTTTCCCCCTCGGTCTTCTGGAAGCTTCGTGCAAAAATAGGACCCTGGGCGTTGATTTCGTCCAATTCCGAGAATATTTCTTTACTAGGATTTCTGAAACCAAAAACAGCGGAAAACAAGAATCGGCTCTTCGGCATCTCGTTAATAGGTTAGTGCCGGAAAATGCATAAATACGACATATAATGTGTATAAAACATGTAGATATCATCAATAATGTGGCATGGAACATAAGAAATTATCGATACGTCGGAGACGTATCAGCATCCCCAAGCTTAGTTCCTGCTCATCCCGAGCAGGTAAACGATAACACAAATAATTTCTGGAGTGACATGTCATCATAACCTTGATCATACTATTGTAAACATATGTAATGAATGCAGCGATCAAAACAATGGTAATGACATGAGTAAACAACTGAATCATAAAGCAAAGACTTTTCATGAATAGCACTTCAAGACAAGCATCAATAAGTCTTGCATAAGAGTTAACTCTTAAAGCAATAAATCAAAGTAAAGGTATTGAAGCAACACAAAGGAAGATTAAGTTTCAGCGGTTGCTTTCAACTTGTAACATGTATATCTCATGGATATTGTCAACATAGAGTAATATAACAAGTGCAATATGCAAGTATGTAGGAATCAATGCACAGTTCACACAAGTGTTTGCTTCTTGAGGTGGAGAGAGATAGGTGAACTGACTCAACATAAAACTAAAAGAAAGGTCCTTCGCAGAGGAAAAAGCATCGATTGCTATATTTGTGCTAGAGCTTTTATTTTGAAAACAAGAAACAATTTTGTCAACGGTAGTAATAAAGCATATGTATTATGTAAATTATATCTTACAAGTTGCAAGCCTCATGCATAGTATACTAATAGTGCCCGCACCTTGTCCTAATTAGCTTGGACTACCGAGATCATCGCAATACACATGTTTTAACCAAGTGTTACAAAGGGTACCTCCATGCCGCCTGTACAAAGGTCTAAGGAGAAAGCTCGCATTTTGGATTTCTCGCTTTTGATTATTCTCAACTTAGACATCCATACCGGGACAACATGGACAACAGATAATGGACTCCTCTTTAATGCATAAGCATGTAGCAACAATTAGTGTTCTCATATGAGATTGAGGATATATGTCCAAAACTGAAACTTCCACCATATGATTCATGGTTTTAGTTAGCGGCCCAATGTTCTTCTCTAACAATATGCATGCTCTAACCATTAAAGTGGTAGATCTCTCTTACTTCGTGACAAGACGGACATGCATAGCAACTCACATGATATTCAACAAAGAATAGTTGATGGCGTCCCCGTAAACATGGTTATCGCACAACAAGCAACTTAATAAGAGATAAAGTGCATAAGTACATATTCAATACCACAATAGTTTTTAAGCTATTTGTCCCATGAGCTATATATTGTAAAGGTGAAGAATGGAAATTTTAAAGGTAGCACTCAAGCAATTTACTTTGGAATGGCGGAGAAATACCATGTAGTAGGTAGGTATGGTGGACACAAATGGCATAGTGGTTGGCTCAAGGATTTTGGATGCATGAGAAGTATTCCCTCTCGATACAAGGTTTAGGCTAGCAAGGTTATTTGAAACAAACACAAGGATGAACCTGGTGCATCAAAACTCACATAAAAGACATATTGTAAACATTATAAGACTCTACACCGTCTTCCTTGTTGTTCAAAACTCAATACTAGAAATTATCTAGACTTTAGAGAGACCAAATATGCAAACCAAATTTAGCAAGCTCTAGGTGTTTCTTCATTAATAGGTGCAAAGTATATGATGCAAGAGCTTAAACATGAGCACAAAAATTGCCAAGTATCAAATTATTCAAGACATTTTAGAATTACTACATGTAGCATTTCCCGATTCCAACCATATAACAATTTAACGAAGAAGATTCAACCTTCGCCATGAATACTATGATTAAAGCCTAAGGACATATTTGTCCATATGCAATAGCGGAGCGTGTCTCTCTCCCACACAATGAATGCTAGGATCCATTTTATTCAAACAAAAACAAAAACAAAAACAAACCGACGCTCCAAGTAAAGTACATAAGATGTGACGGAATAAAAATATAGTTTCAGGGGAGGAACCTGATAATGTTGTCGATGAAGAAGGGGATGCCTTGGGCATCCCCAAGCTTAGACGCTTGAGTCTTCTTAAAATATGCAGGTATGAACCACCGGGGCATCTCCAAGCTTAGAGCTTTCACTCTCCTTGATCATATTGCATCATTCTCCTCTCTTGATCCTTGAAAACTTCCTCCACACCAAACTCGAAACAACTCATTAGAGGGTTAGTGCATAATAAAAATTAACATGTTCAGAGGTGACATAATCATTCTTAACACTTCCGGACATTGCATAAAGCTACTGGACATTAATGGATCAAAGAAATTCATCCAACATAGCAAAAGAGGCAATGCGAAATAAAAGGCAGAATCTGTCAAAACGAACAAGTCCGTAAAGATAGATTTTATCGAGGCACCAGACTTGCTCAAATGAAAATGCCCAAATTGAATGAAAGTTGCGTACATATCCGAGGATCACGCACGTAAATTGGCACATTTTTCTGAGCTACCTACGGAGAGGCAGGTCGAAATTCGTGACAAGCAAAGAAATCATGCTATCGCTGCAGTAATCCAAATCTAGTATTCACTTTACTATCAAAGACTTTACTTGGCACAACTAAACACAAAACTAAGATAAGGAGAGGTTGCTACAGTAGTAAACAACTTCCAAGACTCAAATATAAAACAAAAATACTGTAGTAAAAACATGGGTTGTCTCCCATAAGCGCTTTTCTTTAACGCCTTTCAGCTTAGGCGCGAAAGTGTATATCAAGTAACATCAAGAGACGAAGCATCAACATCATAATTTGTTCTAATAATAGAATCAAAAGGTAACTTCATTCTCTTTCTAGGGAAGTGTTCCATACCTTTCTTGAGAGGAAATTGATATTTAATATTACCTTCCTTCATATCAATGATGGCTCCAACGAGTTCGAAGAAAAGGTCTTCCCAATATAATGGGACAAGATGCATTGCATGCAATATCCAAGACAACAAAATCAACGGGGACAAGGTTATTGTTAACGGTAATGCGAACATTATCAACTCTCCCCAAAGGTTTCTTTATAGCATTATCAACAAGATTAACATCCAAATAACAATTCTTCAATGGTGACAAGTCAAGCATATTATAAATTTTCTTAGGCATAACGGAAATACTTGCACCAAGATCACATAAAGCATTACAATCAAAGTTATTGACCTTCATCTTAATGATGGGCTCCCAACCATCCTCTAGCTTTCTAGGAATAGAAGTTTCAAGTTTTAGTTTCTCTTCTCTAGCTTTTATGAGAGCATTTGTAATATGTTTTGTGAAAGCCAAGTTTATAGCACTAGCATTAGGACTCTTAGCAAGTTTTTGCAAGAACTTTATAACTTCAGAGATGTGGCAATCATCAAAATCCAAACCATTATGATCTATAGCAATGGGATCATCATCCCCAATGTTGGAAAAAATTTCAGCAGTTTTATCACAAAGCGCTTTCAGCAGTTTTAGCGATTTCGAGCAATTTTGCACGCTTTGCATTAGAAGTGGAAACATTGCCAACACCAATTATTTTACCATTAATAGTAGGAGGTGCAGCAACATGTAGAGCATTAGCATTACTAGTGGTGGTAATAGTCCAAACTTTAGCTACATTGTTTTTCTTTAGCTAGTTTTTCATTTTCTTCTCTTTCCCACCTAGCATGCAATTCGGCCATCAATCTTATATTCTCATTAATTCTAACTTGGATGGCATTTGCTGTAGTAACAATTTTATTTTCAATATCCTTATTAGGCATAACTTTCGATTTCAAAAGATCAACATCGGAGGCAAGACTATCAACCTTAGAAGCGAGAATATCAATTTTATTGAGCTTTTCCTCAACAGATTTGTTAAAAGCAGCTTTGTGTACTAATAAATTCTTTAAGCATAGCTTCAAGTCCAGGGGTGTGTTCCTATTATTGTTGTAAGAATTCCCATAAGAATTAGCATAACCGTTACCATTATTATAAGGATATGGCCTATAGTTATTACTAGAATTGTTCCGATAAGCATTGTTGTTGAAATTATTATTTTTAATGAAGTTTACATCAACATGTTCTTCTAGGGCAACCAATGAAGCTAACGGAACATTATTAGGATCAACATTAGTCCTATCATTCACAAGCATAGACATAATAGCATCAATCTTATCACTCAAGGAAGAGGTTTCTTTGACGAATTTACCTTCTTACCTTGTGGAGCTCTTTCCGTGTGCCATTCGGAGTAATTAATCATCATATTATCAAGGAGCTTTGTTGCTTCACCAAGAGTGATGGACATAAAGGTACCTCCAGCAGCTGAATCCAATAGGTTCCGCGAAGAAAAGTTCAGATCCCGCATAAAAGGTTTGGATGATCATCCAAGTAGTCGATCCATGGGTTGGGAAATTTTTAACCAAAGATTTCATTCTTTCCCAAGCTTGTGCAACATGCTCATTATCTAATTGTTTAAAATTCATTATGCTACTTCTCAAAGATATAATTTTAGCAGGGGGATAATATCTACCAATAAAAGCATCCTTGCATTTAGTCCATGAATCAATACTATTCTTAGGCAGAGATAGCAACCAATCTTTAGCTCTTCCTCTTAATGAGAAAGGAAACAATTTTAATTTTATAATGTCACCATCTACATCTTTATACTTTTGCATTTCACACAATTCAACAAAGTTATTGAGATGGGTAGCGAGCATCATCGGAACTAACACTGTGAAAATTGCTCTCGCATAACAAGATTCGATAGAGCAGGTTTAATTTCAAAGAATTCTGCTGTAGTAGCAGGTGGAGCAATAGGTGTGCATAAGAAATCATTATTATTTGTGGTTGTGAAGTCACACAACTTACGGGGTGTTTGTTGTGGCTTTTTTTGGCTTTTGGCTTTGGCAAAAGCCACCAAAAGCACCTAAATATGTGCTTTTTTTGGCTTTTGGATTTTGGAAGCCAAAAACAAAGATCCTATTCTTTTGGCTTCCAAAATCCAAAAGCCAAAAAAAGCACCTATTTAGGTGCTTTTGGTGGCTTTTGCCAAAGCCAAAAGCCAAAAAAAGCCACACCAAACACCCCCTTAGTATTTTCAGGAGTGGCCATTTTAGCAGTAGTAAATAAAGCAAACTAGATAAAGTAAGTGCAAGTAAACTAATTTTTTTTGGTGTGTTTTTGATATAGAGTGCAAGACAGTAAATAAAGTAAAACTAGCAACTAATTTTTTTGTGTTTTGATATAATGCAGCAAACAAAGTAGTAAATAAAATAAAGCAAGACAAAAACAAAGTAAAGAGATTGGATTGTGGAGACTCCCTTGCGGCGTGTCTTGATCTCCCCGACAACGGCGCCGTAAAATATGCTTGATGGCGTGTAACTCACACGTTCGTTGGGAACCCCAAGAGGAAGGTATGATGCGCACAGCAGCAAGTTTTCCCTCAGAAAGAAAACCAAGGTTTATCGAACCAGGAGGAGCCAAGAAGCACGTTGAAGGTTGATGGCGGCGGGATGTAGTGCGGCGCAACACCAGAGATTCCGGCGCCAACGTGGAACCCGCACAACACAACCAAAGTACTTTGCCCCAACGAAACGAGTGAGGTTGTCAATCTCACCGGCTTGCTGTAACAAAGGATTAGATGTATAGTGTGGATGATGATTGTTTGCAAGAAACAATAAAGAACAAGTATTGCGAGCAGATTTGTATTTCAGATGTAAAGAATGGACCGGGGTCCACAGTTCACTAGAGGTGTCTCTCCCATAAGATAAATAGCATGTTGGGTGAACAAATTACAGTCGGGCAATTGACAAATAGAGAGGGCACATACATGATATGATGAATATTTGTGAGATTTAATTGGGCATTACGAAAAAGTACATAGACCGCTATCCAGCATGCATCTATGCCTAAAAAGTCCACCTTCAGGTTATCATCCGAACCCCTTCCAGTATTAAGTTGCAAAACAACGGACAATTGCATTAAGTATGGTGCGTAATGTAATCAATAACTACATCCTCGGACATAGCATCAATGTTTTATCCCTAGTGGCAACAACGACATCCACAACCTTAGAACTTTCCGTCACCGTCCCGCATTTAATGGAGGCATGAACCCACTATCGAGCATAAATACTCCCTCTTGGAGTTAAGAGCAAAAACTTGGCCAGAGCCTCTACTAATAACGGAGAGCATGCAAGATAATAAACAACACATAGGTAATAGATTGATAATCAACATAACATAGTATTCTCTATCCATCGGATCCCGACAAACACAACATATAGAATTACAGATAGATGATCTTGATCATGTTAGGTAGCTCACAAGATCCGACAATGAAGCACATGAGGAGAAGACAACCATCTAGCTACTGCTATGGACCCATAGTCCAGGGGTGAACTACTCACTCATCACTCCGGAGGCGACCATGGCGGTGAAGAGTCCTCCGGGAGATGATTCCCCTCTCCGGCAGGGTGCCGGAGGTGATCTCCAGAATCCCCCGAGATGGGATTGGCGGCGGCGGCGTCTCAGTAAGGTTTTCCGTATCGTGGCTCTCGGTACTAGGTGTTTCGCGACGAAGGCTTTAAGTAGGCGGAATGGCAACGCGGGGGGCCACACGAGGGCCCCACACGCCAGGCCGGCGCGGCCAAGGGCCAGGCCGCGCCGCCCTGTTGTGTCGGCGCCTCGTGGCCCCACTTCCTTTCCCCTCCGGTCTTCTGGAAGCTTCGTGCAAAAATAGGACCCTGGGCGTTGATTTCGTCCGATTCCGAGAATATTTCTTTACTAGGATTTCTGAAACCAAAAACAGCAGAAAACAAGAATCGGCTCTTCGGCATCTCGTTAATAGGTTAGTGCCGGAAAATGCACAAATACGACATATAATGTGTATAAAACATGTAGATATCATCAATGATGTGGCATGGAACATAAGAAATTATCGATACGTCGGAGACGTATCAGCGGTCAAAAGGATCTTTCGATATTTAGTTGATACCCCACACTTCGGATTATGGTACCCAAGGGATACAGACTTTGCTTTGATTGGCTTCACCGACTCCGATTGGGCGGGCGACAAGATTGATAGGAAGTCTACCTCCGGAGCATGTCACTTTCTTGGAAGATCCTTGGTGTGTTGGTCCTCGAAGAAGCAAAATTGTGTCTCCGTCTCCACCGCGGAAGCCGAGTATATTGCCGCGGCAAGTAGTTGTTCTCAAATCTTGTGGATGAGGCAAACCTTGCGGGATTATGGACTCGAGTATAGCAAGGTGCCTCTCTTGTGTGACAATGAGAGCGCAATCAAGATCGCCTACAATCCGGTTCTTAATGGCAAGACGAAGCACATTGAGATAAGGAACCACTTCATCCGGGATCACATTGCTCGCGGAGATATTGTACTATCCTACATTAGCACCAAGGAGCAATTGGCGGACATCTTCACGAAGCCCTTGGATGAGAAGCGTTTCATTGAGTTGAGGCATGAGCTAAATATCATCGATCCATCGAACTTTGCTTCACCGTCGTGCGCACATACCACTCCTAACCTTTATATCTAGATGAAAGGCACGCATGGACATAGGGGGAGTGCGGTTTAAATCCATTGAGCTATCACTCCCCCCATAATGCATAAAGAAATCCAAAACATTTATTATTTGTCAATTAAGTGACTTATGAGCTTCATGTTGAGTTGTAGTCCGTGAGTCCTAGATACATCTACGCGACCTCACAACTACTATACTCTTACACGGTGGCTTCGGCCACCAACATCCCCTCTTTGAGGGTTTTTCGGTTCTTCGTAACCTTGTTTTGTCTTTCTTCTTTGCTTTCTTCTTCTTGTTTTTGAGAACCTCCCTCAAGCTTGTTTTCTTGTGATTTTTGCAAGCTTGGTTGTATGTTCTTTTTCTCCATCTTTCTATTTTCGTTACCCTCCTTTTTGGTGTTCCGATGCCAAAGGGGGAGAAGTTCCTAGGTGGATGGGGACCTTTGTTGTTTGTAGCCGTTTGGTTCTAGTTGCTTATCTTGTCTTATGGCTACATCAACAACCCTATGGAGGCATCTTATTGTGAGTTTGGGTATTCTCAAGGCTATGGTATGATAACTTCACCCAAATCTCCGTGTATCATCTTATGTTGCCTCCATTTTGTGCATGTGCTAGTTGAGCATGTCGTATATCTATGTTTCATATGTGCTCGATTTGTAAAAATGAGGGGGAGTGATGTCTCTACAACATGTGTATTTTTATTCAAATACATATTCATGATATGCACATGTGTAGGGGGAGCTCCGTCGAGTTTTTGCAAATCTAAAGTATCTCATCATAATATCATATGTTATTGCCAACTCTTGTGTTGTCATCAAACACCAAAAAGGGGGAGATTGTAAGAGCAAACTTTAAACCCCAAGTTTTGTGTGTTTGATGACAACACTTGAGATATCTCACCGTGTGCCTTGAGTATCATTGTTAGATTTGCAAGAGCACGGTGACCTCGCCGGACGCGTCAAGATCGGAAGAGCCGAAGCGTAGTTGATAGGTTTTCTGGTTTTGTGTGTGTATACCGAGGTAACATGGTTGGAGAGAAAAAGGGAAGAAAATCAGATTTAGCCAGGCCGGTACTACCGCTACCTGTAGCGGTAGTACCGCTACCCCTATAGGTACCGCCCTCGGTACCGCTCTGAGTCTGCGCTGATTTCGTCTCCCAGAACACGCTGCGGTACCCCTGCAGTACCTGGGGCGGTAGTACCGCTCACGAGCAGTAGTACCGCCCACGGTACCGCTTAGGTACCGTAACTGAGTTACGGTCGTACCGCCCTGGTACCGCTCTGGTACCGCTTTGGATCCAGTAAGGTTTGGACCCTATTGCGGTACCTCAAGCGGTACCTCGTGCGGTAGTACCGCTCTTCGTCCTTTGACCAGATCTGGGAGGATTTCGAACTCAGAGCGGTAGTACCGCTTCCCAGAAGCGGTAGTACCGCTTAGGCCAAATCTGGACATAACGGTTGGGTTTGGAGGAGCCTATTTAAGGGCCCCTTCTTCCCCAACACGATTTTATCTCTTCCCCCTCTCTCTCCTCCATTGTTGCTGAGCTTAATCCTTGAGGATCTCCCTCCCCATCCAACCAATCTTGCCCAAACTTTGAGGAAGGGTGGAGGAGACCCCGATCTATAGTTCTACCAAGAGAGATTTCACCAATACTAGCTATTCCTTAGTGGATCTTGGTGGTAGGGTTCCTTAGTGGGGCATTGCAGAAGAGTTCCTTTGGTGGAGCCTTGGAGGAGCTTCTTGGTGGAGCCTTGGAGGAGCTTCTTGGTGGAGCATTGGAAGAGTTCCTTTGGTGGAGCATTGGAGATGGGTTCCTATGGTGGAGCATTGGAGATGTGCAGCTATGGAGTCTAGCTTGGTGATGTACTAGCTCCATAGGGTGTTGGGAGCATCCTTGTGTGTGGAGCTCGCCCCAACCTTGTGAAGGAATCACCGCCTCGACCGGTGCCTTAGTGGAAGAGGGAGAGCACCTTCGTGGAGCTCTCTCGAGGAAGAGGGTGAGGCCTTCCTTCGTGGTGTGGCCGCCTAGTCTCTTGTGTGAGACTAGCACCTCCTCAACGCAGACGTACTTCCTTTAGTGGAAGGAACTGCGGGAAACAAACCTCGACTCGCCTCGCCCCCCCCCCGGTTGTCTCGCTCCTTACTCTCATTATCTTGTTGATTCCTTTACTTGTTGCACTTGTCCGATATTCATTGTAGGATCACCCCTATTGCTAAAGTTCACACCTTTACCTTCCGTTGCCTAAAAATTGAAAAGACTAAAACTTGCCGTAGCGCCATTCACCCCCCCTCTTGTTCGCTACGATCCATTCACCTGGGGTTTTCTCGTGATGAGGATCTTATAGCCGAAAGGGGAGGCCGAAACGACGAAGGGGTCATTCCCAGCTCCAGGCCCCCTGCTCTTCACCTTCCGGCTCCGCGAGTTCCCTGGGAAAATAAGGCATTTGGGTATATTTCTGGGATTTTTTCCGAAAGTTGATTTTCTTCACAAAAACAAGACACCAGGGCAATTCTGCCGAAAACAGGGTTAGTTCGCGTTAGTTGCATTCAAAACACGAGTTTGAGGGCAAATAATAAGAAAAAGGTTTGGGAACGTAGATACGTTTTGAACGTATCAGAGTGTCAGGACCCTTTTGCGGAGGTTGATCTTGAGTTGCCTGCAGATTTTCCTAATTTTCTCGCCATGCACGCAGACATCCGTGACAGTAATGTTTTACGAGCAATTTCAAAATAATCTCGTTGATCATATGTGGAGGATCAAAGGATTATCACCAAATGCCGTGGCACCTTGATCTAGCCTCATTTATTACGTTTGTTTAGTTGTTTTATTGTTTTTGTATTTTAATTTGAAAACAATCTCGACAAACATATTTATTTGTTATGCTATATTTAATAAATGGTTATGTTTTCGAAAATCCTATAAAAAAGTTTGGGGGCGGGGTTTGAGGGACGCGGCTAGGGAACGATGTCCCCAAACACGACACAAATAAAAAACATCCCTAAACGTTTGATCCGGCGCCAGTTAGGGACTGGAGATGCTCTTATCTGGCAGTGTCCGCACTCCCCAGCAGACTCGCCACCAACACGAACTCTGATTTTGTTGAAGGCTTCGTGGAGCTTTCCCGGGAGAGAATTACCGTGCTGCTTTCTGAAAGTCCTTTTTGATACAGTTAACATTGCAAATCTGTCCAAAGAAAACATCGAAAAGATTACAATTACACCCTACAACAACGCAATGTTTAAATGATAATACATATGCACATAGCTAAAGATGGAAAGAATATTACACAAACGCTGATCGGTTTCTTGTTTCTTGTAGTAGCGGATTAAACCGAATCCCCTCCCTGGCAATAGATCGCTGGAGCGATCACTTTCCTTGGCGCGGCAGCGCTCGCGCCATGGGCGAAATCAATTCCCTTTTTGTCTTGTAGTGTTTAATTACGTTCACATGTAGCTTTGTGTTCACACTAACAGCTCACGTTCCCACTTTGCAAGTTGCATACAGCCAAGAGTTCACACTGCATGCATGCATAAAGTATCTCATGGGTTTGCATTTAATGAGCCAACTTTTTAGCATGAGGCTAGCTCTCACAAGTTGCTGCATGCATGCACAGAGCATCTCGCTCTTTTTTTTCAGCACGACGCATACTTTCAATTCTCTTTATTTGCAATTCCCTTTTGACAATTCTCTTTTTTTGCAATTCCCTTTATGTTGTTATTTTGTACGGTAATTCATGTTTTTCTGGATTAATTTTTATAATTCCTTTTTTCGGGCCAGTGGTTTTTAAGGGGGAAAATAACGGGTGAGAAGATCCACTTGCAACTCAAATGAAGTACCACTTGCTACTCAAATTAAGTACTATTTTAAGTTGTAAGCTAACAAAAGTTGCTAAAAAATTCTAAATAAAATTTACTTTTTAGGGTTGCTAGGTATTTATATTTACCGTTGATAAATAACGGGGCACCGGGTTGATAACTTGTAAAAAAAAAAGAGTCGCTACATATTTTAAATTAAATTAAAATTTTAGGTTTGACATCTATTTATATTTACCATTGATAAATAGCGGGTCACCGGGTTGATAGCTTGTAAACTAAAAGAGAGTCGCTAAAATATTCTAAATGAAATACTTTTTAGGGTTATTATTTATTTTATATTTACAGTTGATAAATAACGAGGCACCAGGTTGATAGCTTGTAAAATAAAAAATGTTCGCTAAAATATTCTAAATGAAATACTTTTTAGGGTTGGTAGTTTTTTTATAATTACCATTGATAAATAACGGAGCACCGGGTTGATAACTTGTAAACTAAAAAGAGTCGCCAAAATATTCGAAATAAAGTTAGATTTTTAGGGTTGGTAGTTATTTATATTTACTGTTGATAAATAACAGGACACCGGGTTGATAGCTTCTAAACTAAAAAAATATTCGCTAAAATGTTTAAAATAAAATTAACTTTGGGATTGATAATTTTATACATTTACCGTTGATCACTCAAGTACGGAGGGGTTGATTATTCAAAACAGAGAGGCTTGATAACTTTTAGCCCGATTTTTTTTCTCTCGAAACATATCAACATGGGTGCTAGTTTTGAAGATCTCGTCGAGACGGATTTATTGGTGAAAGCGAATCTTAATTTGGAGTTGTTGTTTGAAAGTTAAAACGTTTTGAATTTACAAATTTGGAAAAGATTTCGCTGACATCAGCAGATTCTTCTATTTGTGCATGCATGCAGAACTTTTCCTCAATACCCTACACTAGGTAGATAATTTTATACATTTACCGTTGATCACTCAAGTACGGAGGGGTTGATTATTCAAATAGAGAGGCTTGATAACTTTTAGCCCCAAAAAAAGTTTCTCGAAACATATCAACATGGGTGCTAGTTTTGAAGATCTCGTCGAGACGGATTTATTGGTGAAAGCGGATCTTAATTTGGAGTTGTCGTTTGAAAGTTAAAACGTTTTGAATTTACAAATTTGGAAAAGACTCCGCTGACATCAGCAAATTCGTCTATTTTGTGCATGCATGCAGAATTTTTTCTCAATAGTCTGCACCAGGTTGATAATTTTATACATTTACCGTTGATCACTCAAATACGGAGGGGTTGATTATTCAAATAGAGAGGGTTGATAACTTTTAGCTAAAAAGAAGTTTGTCGAAACATATTAACATGGGTGCTAGTTTTGAAGATCTCGTCGAGACGAATTTATTGGTGAAAGCGGATCTTAATTTGGAGTTGTCTTTTGAAAGTTAAAACATTTTGAATTTTCGAATTTGGAAAAGATTCCGCTGACATCAGCAAATTCGTCTATTTTGTGCATGCATGCAGAACTTTTTCTAAATAGTCTGCATCAGGTTGATAATTTTATACATTTACCGTTGATCACTCAATTACGGGGGATTGATTATTCAAATAGAAAGGGTTGATAACTTTTAGCCCGAAAAAAAAGTCGTCGAAACATATCAACATGGGTGCTAGTTTTGAAGATCTCGACGAGACCGACTCATAGGTGAAAACAGATCTTAAATCGGAGTTGTCGTTTGTGAGATAAAACTTTTTAAATTTTCAAATTCGGAAAGATTCTCGCTTATGTCATCAAATTCGTCTGTTTCTACATGCATGCAAAACTTTCCCTCAATAGGCTCCACTACAGTCCAAATTTTGCCAAAAATGGAAAAAAAAATTGGTTAAAAACTAAGCGCTCATTTCCTCCCTGGCGCGCGAGCGCTACCTAGGGCAGCCCGGATTAAACACCATCAAGACATCACAAGAAATATATCTTCTCTAAAAGAGACTCTTTCAAGAAAAAGATAGTGCACAAGCATCGTTATTGTCCTGATCATAAATCATAGATTTTCAGCTAAGAGAAAATTCACGCTCACAAAATAATGCATTCAACAAGGTCATTGTCAGGCATAGCGAATTATGGATAGACCTTGGATTTCACCATGTAAGTATAGACTTTGAAATTCTCATGTGTTGTCGACCACATTTACCGATGCTGCTACTCTAAGTCACGAATCATCAAGCCAATAACTCATCACCATTAGGACTCGAACCACGATTACGAGTTCTCAGATCTCGGCTTCCATGCCATTCTCCGTGACTGACTTCACCATGCAACTAAAGATATGTCACATTATAGTAATAGATAGCTTCACATCGCTCCTTCTTAAACCAAAAAGGTCGGAAAAGACATGGTTGTGCACGACCGAATATCATCCGATTCGGTAATCTCCAGCATGTCGTCCATTGGAGTTCATCGGCCGAGACTTTTGGAACTCGACACTCTGGCGATCAATGAAGGCAGGTAACAAGCAATTCTTCGCAATGGCGTGAGAGGGATCCTAGGACTATCTCCTTTATTCAAGTCGAGCCAATATCCCCACGCCACTAGCAAATCCCGGGGGGGGGAAGTATGCCACAAGGTAGAGAGACTAGGCCCAGCGCCCATAACCGTGGTACGATATCTGTAGCCCTGCCAAGGCCCAAGACCTCAGGGCAGATCTAGATCAAGCCGCCGCAGCCATGGGGTCACCACCACCAGGCGAAGGAGCTCCACATCCATCCTCAACTTGTCGGTATCTTCGCTGGAAGGCCGCCGACAATAGATGTACTCCGCCGCAAGGAGAGGGAGGTCGCCGCTCATGGAAAAAAAATCCCTGCCACCGTTGGCACATCGCGAAGTTTGCTTGGCGCCGGGGAGAGGAGGATGAGGCATGGGGAGGACTGCACGAGTAAATTGCTAAGGTAAGGCCGGAAAGTTCATATTTGGTGCATCATGATTAGTTTGGTTTGATTTTGATGAAGGAAGGAAAGTTCATATTTGGCATGTGCAACAGAAACAAGGACATGGACGATTGGATTTGATGGTATGGGTATGTCTAACAAGCAGGGCATTTAAAAATTGAGTGAATTTCACTCGTCGGCCCGTGCACCAACTAGAGATGCACGAACCATATATTAAGCATGAGTATTAGGATTTTTAATCTTGGGTAAAATCATAGTCCTCAAAGATAAATTGAATAAATACCAAGACCAGCCTAGGCCTCAAATATAAATAGGAACCTAAAATCTAGTCTCTGAGGATTTGAACTCAGGTGTTGTGTTAATATGCGAGGCCTTTAAAAATGGGGAGGATTTAACTTTCCGGCCCACCAACTAGGGATGCACACGGATATTCAGCATGGGTACTAGATTTTTTTTATCTTGGCTAAGATCAAAGCTTGGCCCTGAAGATAAATTGCATTAGTACCAGGATCAGCCTGGGCCTCAAATATAAATAGGAACTTAAATTTACGTCTGTGAGGATTTGAACTCAGGTGTTGGGTTTATACCGATAAAGAGCTCTTTACTTAAAAGGTTTAAACATTACACCCGTCCTCTCCATAACTAAGATGCAAACAGCCGTTCAACATTCAAAGTGCGAATACAAAAATAAAAGGCTCAATACATGCAATCAACATGAAATTGTATCGACTCCTAAGGCGGTGGAGGATAAATCTTGAGATTATGCTACCATCCATGTTGGATAATAAAGTTTCTCACCGTATATTCCAAGCATGTAGACACCTCCATAAAGAGATCGCGGTTCTCTGAGAGCTAAAGAGATGACCATGAACGGAGCAAAGCAGTGCTCCGGTAGATAGCATGCACAAGAGAATATTTTTATCATGATACCTTGTCATTTCTACATAGAAAAATCGATCAAATAAAGGCAAGAGCTCCCATCCTAATTAGTATTTTGAACCTATTCTCCACCCCATTAAACCAATCTATGAAAATATTGGCAACACTGCATGGCAGGTATAAGGTAGAAACTATTTTGGTGATTGATCGTGTAGATATTGTGAACTGGCAGTAGAAGAATAAATGGTTTATTGTCTCATCCTGATAGCAGGAGACATAATTTTTTACTTTCTTGCTAGTTCTGTTTAACAAGGTTGTCCCTAGTGAGAAATAACACCTCAACGAAGATACCACGCGGAATCTTTTGTCTTCTGTGGTATCTTCTTCTTATCCATTTCTGGCTCAATAGGATGGATTAACTCTCTATACATGGAGTCCACGGAGAATTTACCATTCTCATTTAGGTTCACCGAAACTCATCCGTTCCTTGCGTTAATTGGACAAAAGCCAAACGTTGTAGCAATGCATTCCAAGATGCAACCCGGGGTCCAACAAAATCTATTGTGGAACATGATAGTAATTGTAAACAAGTTCAATACAACACAATCCAACTAAAAATCAAATGAAACATCAAGATAGGTGGAGATATGGATGGCCTAATAGCCATTGAAACGACTCGCCACTTCCATGAAAGCACCTCCTTTGCAAAATCCTATACTTTGCATATCTACCACATATGGGAGCAATGCATCATGGATCTCATCGCCTTCTATCCTTTCCCACCGCTAGAGCAACAAGCGAATGTGAGAACAACACTGGGCCGTTGGTGTTGGATGTTTAGCAAAAATGGCAAATGTCTCAAAACAGAAGGCAGAGAAAAAAGGCATGTTTTGTAAGTGTGATTTTTTTATAATATTTCCACGGAAAAGGAAACCACACGAGAGAATAACTAAACACTTGGTACCACTTGCAAGATATTTGCTAGACCATACTTTTTAGATATGTCATATGTGGGCCATGATATTTGGAGATATTTAAATATACAAGAACACACATACTCTAATATATGTACAGAATAATTTATGCATGCATCGTTGAATTACATTTTATCATCCCTTTTCGGATAGTATGGTCTAAATAAAAAATAAGTTTTTTTTAAAATTACCCCATAAACCATGGACATAAGAAGTAAACTGCTTACACAAGGAGTTAACTGCTCACTCGTACATGTCAGAATTGTAGTAAATATAAATCATAATTAATATTAATTGGCATAGTAATGGTTAACTATGCTACGTACTAACTAAGCTTGTTGTTCTAATAATATCTATGTGGAAATTATAAATGTTTAGTATAAATACAATTAACCTTCAAGAAAAATATATATAACACATATATCACAAAATCGGTTAGCCGAGCAAGCAACCGAACAAAGTAGAAGTCACTTTTATGTACTATCTGAGTTAAATGCTAGCACATGTTCGGGTTAAACCTACGGACTCACCGTTTTGGAAAGGACTTATGCATGTGAAAGATGAGTTTCTAAAACGTGGTTCCTTTCGGGTAGGATCTGGGAGGTTAGTGCGGTTTTGGGAGGATGTTTGGCTTGGAGAAAGGGCTCTGACTCATCAATACCCATCATTATATAACATTGTTATGCATAAGAATGTATCGGTACATTCGGTAATATCATCAAGACCACTGAATATTGGTTTTCGGAGGACTCTTGATGGTTCTAAATGGAATGAATGGATGCATCTATAACCGGTTAATACTGGTTCAACTAAATGATGAACCATGTTTGGAAATTTAAAAAATCTGGGATTTTTACTATGAAGTCTATGTATGAAGATTTAATGAACTACCATGAGCACTTCCACACCAAATATTTGTGGAAACTAAAATTACCCTTGAAGATCAAAATCTTCATCTGGTTCCTACGTCGGAAGGTCTTCCTTACTAGGGATAATCTGATAAAAAGACAATGGAAGGAAATCAAGAAATGTTGTTTTTGTGATGCGGAGGAATCCATAGAACATTTCTTTCTTTCATGTCCCTTGTCAAAAATTGTCTGGCGCATTGTCTTCAGCACATATAATATTCCTCCGCCTACCAATACTAAAAATATGTTTGGAAACTGGTTGAATGGTATTCACAAAGACACTAAAGTTAGAATATGCATTGGGGTATCGGCTTTATGTTGGGTGATTTGGAGAAGTCGAAATAATGTTTTTTTTTACAATGCAAACAATTCTAATTTTTTGCAGGTTATCCATATGGCTACAGAATGGATCCAAGATTGTTCTCTCTTGCTCCTGGTGGAACAACGGGATCATATGCTTACTGGATGCAACCGTCTGCTCACGGTTATTCGGAATTTTTACAACCAGGCTATCTGAGGGCTTTCTAGCGATTGACAGATGTTTAGCCTGTTTGTTTCCATCCTTTTCTTTTTTGGGGTCTATCCCAATGCTTTGAGTTTGCTGGTGATGTAAACTTGATATCGTACACTTGAATAATTTTTGCAATAAAAGGACCGTGTGCATCCATGGATACAGAAACCGGGGTCTCACCCCCATTTCGAAAAAATGTACTATCTGAGTTATTATTCAAGTTTTTGCCAAAAATACCTAGGAGGTTATTGAGATAGGGCTTCCGTGTCCTAGAATTTTTTTTCAAAATTTGTTAAAAAATCTGTACTCTGTTATGTTTCTGTAAAAAAGAATGTGAGAAATTGTGTCATTTGGTCCTCTAAAAATGTAGCGAAAAGTTTCGTGTGCTCTGTTTATCTAAAAATTGTGAAAAACATTGTGTGCTCTCTTTTAGCTAACTAATTTTGAAAACTGGGCGAAAACTTTGCCCTAATCTATTAGTTAAGAAGGAGTTTGACAAGAAAGTCTAAACAATTATTACAAATGCCTACTCTTTTGGCACCATTTCTCCCAAAAAATGTGCGCCTGTAATAACCCACAACCAAGCTTCATTCTAATCTGATCTAGAAGTAGAAAATGCGACGCGTGCTTATTATGAAAAACCGTTGCATTGTTCTTGTTGCAAAGCTGTAGTTCGGGATAGAACCACAATTAGTGGCAGACCGAGGAATTATGGTCTGCAGGGGCGGACAAGTTCGATTTTTTTTACCAATGCAGATCTACTTAACAAAATAAATGGTTTGCGAACTATTCAATTTTCACAATCCATGAATTGATACAACTATAGATATCATGCAAATCATAAAAATACTTGAAGATTACTAATCCTGGCCTCCTAGCTAGGCTTCCGTCAAAATGCTAATTGGCTGCCACAATACACTATGACCCCAAAATTCCAAAAGAGGTACAAAGGACTATGACTACGAGCAACCCATGCCTCATGACATGGGACTTTTTTTTTGAAGGAGAACAAGGGATTTTCTTCTGGCAAGGGCCAGTGCATGCGGTGTGGATGAAAGAGAAATTGACGGGCTTTTCTCTTTAGCCCGGCGCCCACCCACTGCGGCTATCTTCTCTTGTGCTCCTTAAACTGCCCATCCATCAATGGCGCTACTCTGTTCGCTCGCTGGAGGAAGGGAGGAGGGGCACCCTGCTCCGCTATGGGAGACTCGGGGCGGTCGCCCCTGCTCGCCTCTACAGTGGGTCCGCCAACCAACCATAATCATGGTCCACCAACTTGAGATTGAGTGATCAGCCGCTTGACATTGTTGCGGTTGAATACCTTGAATGCCCAATTAATCCATTAGCCGCGTGGTGTATCCACAATTCACGAGTAATTGAGTGACCGACTCCGTTCTTGCATAATGGGCAAAGCCCACAACTTTGCCACCCTTTTTTCCAATCAATCTGTTATCAAAATTCTTTTTTGTGTTGCCAGGCAAACAACTTGACCTTCAGATGTGTCCAAGCCTTTCAAACCATCTTGCTGATGCTGGATAAGATAGACCAAAGAATTGCACCTCATAGATCCACTTAGCTAGATATTTCCCGTTTGTCGTTATCCTCCAAACTATGTCATCGTCAATATTTTCCTCAAGTTGCACTTGGTTTAGAAGTCCCCAAAGCTCAATGAATCGTGCATGATGATTGAAGGTGAAGTATTTCCCCATCTCAATCTTCCCAATCCAAGTGTCACCAAGTAAGGTTTGTGAGACTGTCCACTTCTTTCTTTTGGTGATGTGTTGATGACCGGCACAACTTTAATTAGTTTCCACTCGTCTAACCACGGGGCTTGCCAAAAGGGGTATTGCAGCCATGGTCAACCATGATGGAAGTGATGGGTGTAAAAATACCACAAGCAAGAGTAATAAAAGACTCAACACTATTTGCAAGATATTTTATAGAACATAATGTTTACATACATGTGTTTTGATGTTTGGAGATATTTAAATATGTGCGCACACACTCAAACATATGTACACCATAACTTATGCAAGTGTCACGAATTACATGGTCCGGTTAAGTGATCCTTTTTAGGAGAGACAATGTCATCTAAATATAAAATCTAAAAACTTTTATTCAAGTTATGGTATAATTTTGCACATAAGCAGTATAATGCTCACCCTTATATGTCACAATTATATAGAAAACAAAATCATAATTGAGCCACATTTTAATGGTTAACTATGTTAAGCAAGTAACTGACCTTATATTACTAACTAAAACTAGGTGCAAAAATATAAATTTTAGTATGAATACAATAATCACACGAGAAAAATATATATAGTAGTGTTACTACGAGTTATTGGAGTACATGGAAAGGAAAGTAAATTAGTAATACAAAAACACATAAAAACAAGTGTGGCCGACTTAAACACATTTTCCTCATCCTATTTGAGAGACTCTCATGTTGATCGTCTTGTCCATTCGCCACCCATTAGGACCACCTTATCGCTACTAATGAATACATGCTCATGTAGATGCCTTCCGTGATGTAAATCACGAAATAGTTTATTTCTTTCATTGTCCCGGTGGAACTCTTTACAAAGTCAACAATGGTGGTGAAGTTGTTGTGTTCTCACACCTTGGCGACAACCACGTCTGGCTCCACTATCATGGCCACCAGTTACAACGACCATGAGGACAACCGTCGGCAATAGCCAAATCTCCGAGGCATCAATGACGTTTAATTGGTGGATCAAATTTGTTTGCCGGCACCTCGCTTGCTTGGCTGCTTGCTGTGAGAACAACCGGTCATTTAATTTCTTGGACACGCCTTACTTCATGTAGTGTGGAATACTCGTCGTAGAGAAAGAGGAGATGCATGGATGGGTGTTGGACTGGACGTGGGGTGCGCCCAACATGCCTCCTGAGCGGACATTTTTCATGAGAAGGATTTAAAGTTTGTCTACTCCGGTCATATTTAAACACCTTTGCCCTTTTTTGCCTTACATTGTGATGAAAAATCATTATAAGACTTAAAATCCGTCCACTCGAGTCATATTCAAACACTATTGTCCTCTTGTGTGCCTTCCGCTTTAATGAAATGATACTAAGTTGAAACCATACTAAATCATGTTGGTATGGTTTAGATGTTGTGATGCCATTGCACAACAAGTGAGGATGTTTCAGATTTGACAAACTTCAGTTTTGTTGATTTTGGGTGCATTCATGCGTTGCATGTGCAGTGAATGGGTTAGTATAAACAAACGAACTAGATAATGTTGAAGTAATATCGTCCCGAAATTTCTATGACAGGCTCGGCTATAGAAAATAAATTTATTTTAGAGGGACAAAATACATGTTCCACAACAGTTACTACGGCTCAATGCCGAGTTTAATTGCAATCAATTAGAAGAATTACTGCATTTCGTAACGTATTTTTTCTCTTTTTATTTCGTTTATTTTGAATGAATAAATTATAGTACAAAACAACACTAGTCATTTAATGAAGAGATAAGAACAATGCCGATGATTGTACATGAACTAAACTTCGAATGGAATGCAAGAGCAGTAATGCTGGCTAGTTCACTCAAATTAACCTCTCTTTTTTTAATCCTAACAAGCATGCATCCATATAAGGATGCAGCAAAGATGATCCAGCAACTTCGTTTGAAACAAGACCAACTAAACGTACAGACGAGCATACACTGACATGCGCATGACTAAAAGACATGCATTTTTACTCCCACCGTTTCATATTAGTTGTCGCCACAACTAAAATGAAACTGGGAAAGTACTACACAAGCTAATTTTCTCTTTTTTATTTTGACTTGATGAAGCAAAATCTTGAACACGCAACTGGGTAGTTAGTTGAAATTCACTCCAAATCTCCAATCAACATTTTCTTATTCAATCATGCATGCGTATCACGATGCAGCAGGGATGGTCCACCAACTTTATTTGAAACAAGAACAACTACACGTACAAACCAGTCGTGGTTTTGGTAAGACAGATTCTCGTAGATAAAAGGCGCCATTGTATCATAAGCTTACACAGCACCAAGCCACCAACTCATCCCAATCATGACGCGAGACCGAGCTCGAACTTAAGAACGATTCACTCCATTTCAATCTCGAGTGCCCGGCCCGGAGCGCGACGATATTTCAACCAGGAGCACAGCATCGATAAGTGACTGATCGCTGCCGCTTCTCCGTCAGTTCAGCCGCGCGAGTGGGGATGAGCCCCGCGGTCTCGCCCGTTCTGTTTCGGGAAAGACTGAAGAGAAACTGACGTGGAAGTGTGTCGAGCTTTGGCATCGAGCGGCACGCGCGCATGGGTTCAGTGCAAACTGCGTGCGCATTGTATGCTTCTGACCAAAGTGCATCGCCAGCTGACTCACTGCTCAGCCGTCGATTTGACAAGTACACAGTCAGGTTTATCCAGCAGCGTCCGCACTAGACAAAGTGTCACTAGCAACAGGAGCTCTGACTTTGTTGATAGCTTCATGGAGGTGTCCGACAGGGAGAGGTTTCTAAAATCTAAAACACGATTTATTTACGACCGATTTACCGACAGTGCTGGTTTCTGAAGTCTACTCCTAATGTTTGATCAAGAGGAATGTGGAGATGCTGGATTCCTAACAACCAAGTCCTGCTGTTCTAACTAGTACTCCTAACTGCAAAAATATAATTACTGGAACATGATAAAATTCCCATATGATAGAACTGCAAAATATATATAATTACTGGAACATGATGAAAAAATTTGTAAACAAGTTCGATACAACACAATCCGACTTAGAAATCAATTGACACGTCAAGATACCGGGGATGAACCACTTGACTTCCTAGAGGCGTCGAAGAGCAGGCCTCCGCGATGGTAGTTGAAGACGGGCCGCCATATTGGCCGAAGATCACGGTGAGAATAGTCGCCATGTGTTGCGCACAAGGGAACCCAACAAAGACAGCTCCAAAGCACCGAGAACTGCACCTCCGCCAGCCGAAAATAGCTCCCTTGCCTCCACCGTCATCTCGACCACAAGAGAGAGGAAGAAGCTCCTCAAGATACAGGCGACCAGATCCACGACCGCACTTATTGAAGAAGGTCCCACCGAATATGCTGCCACCACCGCACCTCCACCTTGGAGGGTCGCCAGAGAGCTTCACCGGAGGCCGCTCGGTGCCGCGCCAAAGCAGCAGAGTGTTGAGCCTTCATGGCATCACGCCAGACTCCATATAGGTAAACAGGGACAAGCCCTAACCCTAGACCTACACCTAGAACTACATCTACAGAGAGAGGAAGGAGAAGACCTAGTATCTACGCTACATCCAAAGCCTCCTTTTCCATCCTCACGCCAAGCAGCAGACTACGTCGCCGGCGGAGAAGGAGAGGGGCGTCGGGTGAAACTGTTCGCATGAGAGAGCTCAGAACTGTTCACATGGGAGAGAGAGAGAGAGAGAGAGAGAGAGAGAGAGAGGATAAGAATGAGCCCCCCATCTATTTTCTCATGTCTCACAACACAGAGAAGATGAAAAGGTTGGTTTGTTAAGTGAGATTTTTTTATAACACATCCGTACAGAGAGCAACCACACGAGAGATTAATAGAACACTGGGTACCCCTTGCAATGTTAGACCATGCTATTTAGATATAGCATATATGTGCCATGATATTTGGAGATATTTAAATATACAAGGACACACATACTTTAATTACTATATGTATGCACTAATTTATGTGTGTATCGTGAATTACATGATTCAGGTTAGTCATGCTTTCTCGGAGATAGTGTGGTCTAAAAAAATGGTTCTTATTGTTAAAATTATAGCATGAACTTTTCACACAAGGAATGAACTGCTCACTTGTACATATCAGAACTATAGTAAATAAAGCATAGTTAATGTTAATTGGTACTGTAATGGTTCACTATGCTAAGTAGCTGAGCTCGTAGTTTAAATTATAGCTATTTGTAAAATATAAAAGTTTAGTATAAACATAATTACGCTCCAAGAAAAATGTGTACACTAGTTTTACTAGTAGTTACTAAATTACAAGCAAATTAAAGGAAATTAGAAGTATCCAAGTACAGAAAGACCAATAATTACTCGGCATGAACAAATCAAACTTATTTTGTACCTCCCTATTGGAGAGACCCTACGAGATGATCATTATGCATGGTTACTTCAACGTATAGAAGCTCGGGAGCTTCAGCACTTTTGGTGCAACAGAGGAGATGGTTGCAGAGGAGATGGTTGCACGAGCTTTAATGAACCGGTTTGGGTTGAAAATTTAGAAATAGAATTAGTAATGAACAAGTGCAATTTGTGTATTCTTTTTTATTTGTGATGGAGCATGTGTGCACCAGGGTTGTATCTTTTTAAAACGTTTAAACGTTTGACAACTTGGTAATAAGTGTCAGCCTGTTGGTACCTATCTTCGGTTTCCCTACAAGTCTAAACGTTTGTGACGCTTCTATTTTTCATGTCACTACCACTACGACTGTTGGGGAGTGTTAGAGATATACTATTAGACATATAGAGATATTACAAGATCTTTAGATCATCTCCTACCTTATCTCTAGGAGAGCTTAGCCTCCAACTTTTGTACCCATATATATACTCGCCCCGAGAGGTTCAATATAGCATCAACCATCATATTCCGTCAATTTCTCTCCCTCTCTATCGTACTACATGATATGTATAAGTGAATTGCCTAGCCTTTTTCATTAGTTTGGACTTTTAGTTTTGCTGGCTAGTGCATAAATTCACATGGTATCAGTGCTCAAGGTCTCGAGTTCAAGTCCTAGCTTTCGCAATTTGTGCCCACCCCTTTGTCCGCCGCGTATATGATCATTCATACGTGAGCTATTCTTCTATCCACGTGTTGGTCATCTCTTCTCTTCTCGCGGACACACGTGAGGAGGGGTGTTGACATGTGTAAGTAGATTGCCTAGTCATTTTCATCAGTTCGGATTTTTGATTTTGTTGGCTAGTGCATAGCTTCACAATAAGAAAGGTTGTTCTCATCAACCAATGCAAAGGCCGGGACTTCACCTCCTTTTCGAAAAAATGAAGAGTGGTATTATGAGAATATTCTAAGCACGCTATGAACTGTTAATTTTGTGTTTGGCATTAAAGTGATTATGACAATCTATTTGTCTAAGCAATTTTCTATTTTTTCTGTTTGGCTAACCGACCTTTTCTGCACTCATGGCTAGCTATTTTCATGGGATTAATTATAAACTAGCACAATACTCGTGCGTTGCAACGGTCGATAAGTGCAAGATGATTTTGTCGAAAAAATTTAATAAATAGGATATACTCACAATTTTTTATTTCTAGGATGCAGTCACATACGCCGATACTATTTTATCTCACCTATCGATTCTAGATCCTCGCTCCTTTCAAGCCAGATATTTATTGGATGGTACATCCCTAAATATGCCCGGCTTACACCACTATTTTAACGGAACACAATACAGTGCAAACGCTCACAAATAAGTACATACATTCACCTCTACGAACGTACACTCTACCTCTATGATCATCTTCGAGATATTGAGTCTGTGAAACTGATTCTACGAGTTTTTAGATTGACGATCCACAACAGGTGCCTCGATATTGATAGAAACGTCGCCCCCCGTTGAAAGAATATTCCCGTTGAAAGAATATTCTGCCTTTTTAACAAGACACCAACAAGTAGAACACGAGGTTTGATCCCTATTGTGTTGGGATGTTACTGCGTCATAGCCATCGAAACACGTATTGATTCTCTTTTCAGTAACCTCCTAAAAGACGCCGGTACGGAAATTTTGTTTTGGAAGAATTTTTAGTTGCGGAATGCTGAGATTTGTATGTGCTAGAAAAGTAGAAATTTTCAAGGGAAAAAAACGCACGTACGAAAATTAGGAAAGGAAGAATACATGCACTTACGTATAGTCATATACACATGCACTTACCTATAGTCATATACGTTGTCGGATCAGCGCCTCAGTTGTGCATATTTGGGAAAGAAAGCCACGGCAAGAGGAGCTTGCGCAATCGATCGATATCTTTCCTGACATAGAACTTTTTTCTGCCGAGCGTGCCGATCTAATTGGGATTTGCCGGACAACTGATTGATCTATGGCCGTTTTAACGATTGGAATTAGGAAAGGAGACATGCTGATTTTGTTATGTAGCGCTACGGATTGAATTTTGTAAGTGCGCTTCCTTTTTCTCGTACTTCCGTTTTTAGACGTGGGCTAGAACTAATTCGATCATAACTATCTATTGAGCCGGTCAGGCTGATCTTATTTTTTTTTTTCACATTCCTAGTGGTGCACTGATTTGACGTACCATCACCAACCATCACGACCTGTTTTAATTTAAAGATAGCACACCGATAATCATAAACAGAACCTGCCTACTCTGTCAAAACAATTCTGAATGGAGCCTTGAACACAGATATACCCACTACAAAACAAATTAGAATTGCAATTCTATGCTTTGGACACCGGAGAAGCCCACACAGCAAGCACACAAGCCTGACCAGGAATTTCAGCCCGTATAATTCAGCCCCTGCAAATATCTGAAGAAAAACAGCCCACGCGCGCGCGAGATATTTTGCGTTCACCTGTGCGCAGCGCGCGCGTGCACGACGACACCTTATCCGCAGCATCACCTTCCTCCGCCTCTTTTTTCCCGCGAGACGAAGCCAGCCAGCGACGATGCATCGCCACTCCTCGCCTCTCCCGCTCCCTCTTGCTCCTCCTCTCCACGGCGGCGATGCCTTCCCCGACGTGCTACCTCATCCTAAACCCTTCCAGAACCTGCCACCGCCCCCTCCTGCCGTCACCCCGCCTGCCCGCGCGGCTCCGTGTCTCCTGCGACGTGCCGCGGCAGGGGAGTGATGGAGGCGGGCCGAAGCGCGGGGTCATTCCAACCGGAGCGGGCAAGGCTAAGAAGCAGGTCGTGTTCTTCGACGCCGCGCCGCCGGTCGCGCAGCGGGGCGGCGAGGAGGATGAGGGGAAGGCGGAGGTGCAGACGAAGGTGGACGGCGCGGCGTCGCGGTTTCTGAGGCGGGCCACCAAGCGGACGCTCTCGGTCCTGTCCAACCTCCCGCTCGCCATCGCCGAGATGTCCGCCATTGCCGGCCTCATGGCCCTGGGTAGGGTGTTCCTTCTCAGTCTTTGAGTTTTCAGATTGCTTTGAATGGGTTGCGAGGTACTACTAGTGAATTATGCAATCTTATATATGCTTACGTTGCGAATTTCCAATTGCAATTGCAGGCACGGTGATTGACCAAGGAGAAACGCCGAGCCACTACTTCGAGCAGTTCCCAGAGGACAACCCCGTGTTCGGCTTCATAACGTGGAGGTGGATCCTCACCCCCGGCTTCGACCACATGTTCTCCTCGCCCGTCTTTCTTGGCTTGCTCGCGCTCCTTGCGGCGTCGCTGATGGCCTGTACCTTTACCACGCAATTGCCAATGGTGAAGGTGGCGAAAAGGTACTATGTCCTCTTCTTGGTGGACTGAGCAGTCAGTGAGTCAGCTACTTAATCGGTGCATAATCTCATGTACCAATGGTTGCTCTTCTTGCAGATGGTCCTTTATGAGTTCAGGAGGAAGCATCAAGAAACAAGCCTTTTCCGAATCTCTTCCCCGCGCATCTATTCAGGATTTGGGGGTCATTTTGATGGGCGCTGGATATGAGGTGTTTATCACTTTGAATGCAATGTATCTTCACGATATTAATATATTCCCTTTGTCGAAAAAATCACTTTCAATGCAATGCAATACATTTGCCCCAAATTGCTGTCCTTGCCTTCTTGACATGTAACATTATATATGTGCTTGATATGTTGCAGGTCTTCACCAAGGGCCCGTCTTTGTACGCTTTCAAGGGCCTCGCTGGCCGGTATGCGCCTATCGGAGTGCATGTAGCGATGATTTTTGTGATGGCAGGTGCCACCCTTTCTGCGACCGGGAGCTTCAAAGGCTCGGTGGATGTCCCGCAGGGACTAAATTTCGTCATTGGAGATATCATGAAACCCAAAGGCATTTTCTCCGTCGCGCCGGATGCTTTCAATACGGAAGTCCATGTCAATCGGTTCTACATGGAGTACTATGACAGTGGAGAGGTATCCACTTTTCTAAGTACTTTTAGACACTTCTGTTGTGTGCTTACATGACGCCATATTTACCATGCAAGTATATGTTTTGAATTTGCCAGGTTTCACAATTTTACAGTGATCTTTCACTTTTCGACCTTGATGGCAAAGAAGTAATGAGGAAGACGATCAAAGTGAATGATCCCCTGAGGTATGGTGCGATCACGATATACCAAACGGACTGGGGATTTTCAGCACTGCAAGTGAGGAAAAATGGTGAAGACCCTTTCAACTTGGCCATGGCCTCCTTGAAACAGAGTGGCAATAAAAAGCTATATGGAACATTCTTGCCACTCGAAGATCCTGATCCGACTAAGTCTAGCGTCAAGGGAATGTATGTTCAACCTTATCACCGTCCTGACTTAATAATGTGAAGCCATGAGTTATTATAACTTTTTTTCTTGGTGACTTCTAGATCTATGCTTGCTCGAGATCTGCAGTCTATTGTGTTGTATGATCAAGATGGTAAGTTTGTAGGGGTTCGTCGGCCAAGCTCAAAGCTCCCCATTGAAATCAATGGTAATGAAATATTAATTGAAGACGCTATTGGCAGTACGGGTCTGGATCTTAAGGTCAGGGCTACAGATTCAGTGCTTCTCTTTTGAAGACATTTGTGCATGTTGCATGAACGACTAAATGTGTCTTGTATGTTCCTTTCCATCAGACTGATCCAGGAATTCCTGTTGTGTATGCTGGATTTGGCGCTCTCATGTTGACGACCTGCATTAGTTATCTTTCGCATGCTCAGGTGTGTGCAAGTACCCTACTTATTTTTCATTGTTGTTTTAGACAAGCACACTGCTAAAAGTTTATGGTCTAATTTCTGTTTAGTTATGGGCGCTACAAGACGGAACTACAGTAGTTGTCGGAGGGAAGTCAAATCGAGCCAAGATTGAATTTTCTGATGAGATGAACCGGTTACTAAATAAAGTACCAGAGTTGATCAGTGTTAATGAGAAAACAGTAGATAATAAATCAAGTACTGCATGAGGGATTCATTTTGTTTGGTTGAGATCACTGAAGACACAGATGTTGTTTTGCATGGATTGAGGTAGGAACTCCAAACAAGTCCATTTCGAGAACAGAAAATCATACCATCTATTTTATGAATGCAAGGCATGTTGCAGTTGGACTCTGTATTCAAAATTGAGGCAACATTTGGTTACAAGGAAAATATCATACATTCTAATGGATCTATGGTATTATTGCATTGAAATGAAAATGATGTCGTACGTGTACTAGTACTGAAAATAGTGATAAAACAATACAGACTATACCCTGAAGATGAACCATTGTGCTTGTTACTGAAACAATACAAACTCATTTTGAAAATTACAGCATATGCTTGATTATTACCAGCACCTCCCCTTCCTATCATTACTTCCGTGGTCGGTGCGTTCAACTTCTCTTTTGTATGTCAAGTTGGTACCTGACATTTTTTCGTTCTGGTCAAACTAACGGTGCACATAAACTAACAAGAAGATTCTTCCACTAGTAGCTTCGATGCTCGAACCCAATGATGAGTTTCAGGTATCTGTAACCGGTAGCCAGCAGCATCTATTGCCATGTGGTGATACCACACAAACATGTGCGGTGCACAATTCGTAACTCCTAGGAGTTTATGTCTTCCATGAGAGGCACATGGAAGTTCGGCAGTTGCATTGTTTGGCTCATTCTTGAATCATCAGATTAGAACTTCAGATTTTCTTGCTCCCTGGACCGTATTAAGGAGATCTCTCTTGAAATCTGAGTATCCATCTACTTTCTTCCAAACATGACATTGGAAGAAAACGGAATCCAGATCAAAACACAGCGATGGGTACAACTTTGGATTGAATTCTCTAGCTTCAGCCTTCTGCTCTCTGTGGACATGTAAGGACATGTCACATAACCCAAAAGTTCTGAATGTTCAGAATCCTAAGCCCTGCCGACAGTTAAATTTCACTAGTACTATCTCACTTGTTAGTCATCAGGTCAAGGGCCTCACTGAACTCAGAATTTGAATAACGGCAAGTGGAGTCCTACACTAAAAAGATATAGGGAGTGGGCTCGATCCGAGATATCGTTGTTGGTTGGACGGCGGCGCTGGGATCATGAGCCATGTGATCACGTTGTTCGACGGGGAGCAACTGACAGTATCTGAGGCAAGCGAGGTTAGTTGCTAACTAACTTCTGATCACGACCGGTCAAACGCCACACACAAAGATGCATCGCAGCTTCTGCAAATCTGCTTCGGTTTTGGCATCCCATGCTCCGAGCTGAGGACCTATAAAAGGGTGCATACGGCATAGCTATTCCTCCACAACTACGTTGGCATTGCACAAGTAGTAGAGCAACAGAGGCCTTCAGTTCTTTTACTTATCGTAGTGTTTGTGACACCAAAGAACCAAAGATCAATGGCGAACGTGAGCGTCTCGAAGCCGGCTAAGGGCCTGACGCGCAAGAGGAGTTTCAAGCTCGGCCTGCCGCTGCTCTGCGGCCAGTCCGACGTGGCGAGCCCCGTCGCCCGGTCATCGTCGTCGTCTTCCAGCAGGAGGTCGTCCGGCACCGGTAGCAGCGGCAGGAAGTCCGAGCTGCGCAGGATCTTCCAACACTTCGACAGGGACAACGACGGGAAGATCTCAGGCGCCGAACTGAGCGCCTTCTTCGCGTCCATGGGCGATGACCTGCAGGTGCCGTCGTCGTCCGGCGGGTACCTGCTGGACTTCGCCGGGTTCGTGGCGCTGATGGAGAGAGGGGAGGGCAGCCAGGAGGAGGACCTGAAGAGGGCGTTCGAGGTGTTCAACGCCGTCGAGCCCGCCGGGAGGATCACGGCCAGGGGGCTGCGCAGGGTGCTCGCCCAGCTCGGCGACGAGCGCTCCGTTGCCGACTGCGAGGCCATGATACGGGCCTACGACGTCGACGGCGACGGCGGCCTCGACTTCCACGAGTTCCAGAGGATGATGAGCTAGTTAACTAGCTCAGGCTGGCCACAGTGCCAGTAGTGGTTGTTCATAACTCTGCATCCAGATGAGACCATGCAGATTGCTGTCTCATTTTGTGTTGTTTGCTAGTGACACCGGTGTATCACTACATTACACTTGATTTTTTTTCTCTTCTTCTTCAGTATGTTGCCATGTTGGCTTTACAGAATGGACAAGTTTTTCCGAGATTTTTCCTCTTCTTCAGTGTTTTCCAGAGATTCGTCTCTGCAAGATGACTGAAGACGTAGTGGATTGGACAAGTTTCATGAAGAAAGTTGAAACATCTCAGTGTCATGTACCGTTAGAATTTGAAATGGAAAGAAAAATCTGGTCTTATGATCTGCAAGGTTGACTTAATAACACTGACATAGCAGGAAGCTGCAAGGTAGTTCCACCTTTGCAGAATCCCAGGCACACATACTACTGAAGCAAGATTCAAATATTCAAATACTCTCAACCCCAAATTTCAGACAACACATCTCAGCAAAATATCTACAATTGCATCTCGAGCATTCAGTTTCTGATCTGGGAGGCTGAATTAGTAACACTAAATTAGCAGGAAGCTGCAAGGTAGCTCACCATTTGCAGAATCCCAGGCATATATTATACTACTGAAGCAAGATTCAATCTCTCCCAAATTTCAGACAATACATTCTAGCAAAATATTTACAACTGCATCAACGAGGACTCAGTTTCTACATGTCACCGGTAATATAGTGGTACTACAATTGCACAATGGTGTGATAAACACGGTGCAACAAACTGATGCCTTAGATAAGTAGCACATCAGACAAGATATTCTGTACCCAGAATTCTGAGAGCATCACATGCACAACGCACAAATTATATATTTCAAGCCTCACACAAGTGAAAAGCACTACTCTACACCCTCCCTCACCCTATTGTTTCCACTTCCTGGGGAACAACTTTAGCATGCAGAACAGTTTTTCAGCGCGCTATTCGACACGTGAAGACGCCCCGGCAGTTTTCGTGCGTGACTACCAGAGATCTCAGTTCTGACCTGACTGCAACTGGTTCCCTTGCTGTTCGACGTAAGGACGTACAAAGGTCCTCCTCCACCACACCTCAAAGGCCTTCTGCAGGTTGGGGCAGCTGTTCCCAACCTTTAAGAAGCTGCCAAGCCACGAGAGCAGTATCGTCTGCTGATCCTCTAGTGGGAGCGTCAAGATAGTCGACCCGATCCCTTCCTCGACGAGTGTCCGGTCGAATGACCTGCAACCATGCTGCAGCCAGTTGTAGTCATCCATTAGAGGCTGCAACCAGACATCCAAGAGGAGTTGCCTTGTGTCCTTAGATGGGAGCATCTCGCCTTTCCCAACTGCCACAAAGAGCCTTGCTGTGATGCAGCTGACAAGGTGGCGCGACTTGGTTGGTAACTTGGAGTGAAGTCCAGCTAGCTCACGCTGGTTAGACCACATCACTGCAAATTCTTCTGCAGCATTCCTGCCAGCTAAAATCTCAGTTAACCATAGGAGATTATCCGCTTCAAGAGTAATCTGTCGAAATACTGCTTCTTTAAGGTCCAAAGATTGCTCAGAAAAATCACTGTCAGATGCTTGTTTAAACAAGGTCAGCAAGGACTCCAGGCTATTCTGGCAATATCCATAGAGAGTGTCAACACATAAGTCAGCAGAATTACTGGTACAGCTGCTATTCTCCTTGAGAAGCTTGAGCACCAAGGACTTCATCTCCCGCCTCCCTCTATCATCACTGCTTTTCAACACTAGTTCTATGATACGCACAAATGTGTCATTTGGCGGGCTTGTTAGGTCAGAGCATACCCTCTTCAGCACTGGGGTAACACCATAATCTTCAGTCTGAAGATGCCGAATTGATGATACCACATTCTCCTCTTCTTCCCCGGCCCAAGGGACCGCTTCCAAGTAATTCAAGCATGACAGGACACATGCTCGGAAGCCTAATAATTCTGCAACCTGTGCAGTATTAAAAAACCATCAATTACACAGCAAACAACAAAACATAAGTAGAACAACAGGTGCACTTCTTCTAAAGTGTCCAAGTTTTTCGTCCGTCCTAACTGAAGCACCACGTTGCTAAGGAATGGCCAAGGTCCATGGAAGTCATGGGCCTGATTGGTATGATTGTCTCAATCCACACTAACTGGTGCATGCAAGATGCATTATCAGTTATGGGCTATGCCGTCTTTGATGACTTATTATTCATTAAGAGGCACATTATAGTATTAAATGTAAGACGATATCCCTCTGATGTAACAGCACGAAACAGACATGGATATAGTTAATTTATGAGCTGAAAATAAAGCTACGTGAAAATAAAGCTGTGTGCATTGATTGATGCTTGGGGAGATCATCTCCTCCTTTTCTGAACAATTTCTTAACCGAAAACAGAAGAACTGCTAGTTTGTTAATTGTTAGTTTGTTACTAGTTGTGGTTCATGATTATGCCGGGAAATATGTTCCTTAGGCAGACATATCAAGTTAAATTTAAATTTGATTTAGGTAGAGTGTACTACAAAAGACACATGGAAGAATTGCTAGTGTGTTACTACTGGAGGTTCATAATTATGCTGCTTTAAGGCTAACATTTTCCTTACGTAGATATACCAAACTAAATTTAACTTTGGTATAAGTAGATTGCACTACACAAGGCAAGCCTCTAGGTCTTAAAACATCTGCAGGAAAGGAAAAAAGGTACTCATACTAAGGCAAATATTGCACTAACAGGTATAACTGATTTCTAATAAACAGCAAGGGAATACTGGCTTTTGTTTAACTTCTATATATACCTACTAGCTTAGTCAGCTCGGAAAGTCTAATCGACAAACTATACATGATTCATTCAGCTGGGAAAAGACATTCCAAATCTAGTTTGAGCAAACCTTCAAGATTCGAAGAACACGTGGAACACTTTGTTTGATCAACCTCTGCTTGACATCATTGCAGTACATCAACCCAACGGTCTCAACATAAATCTCCACATCCTCACAATCAGGCACCTCTATATTAGACACCGGAGACTGCCGTGACAGCTTATCAGCAAAGAGGGTGCTATTTTCAGCAAGGACGTTCTTGTGAACACTCATCTTGACAGCAACCCCATCCTTGCCATACAACACAACCCTCAAGTCACTCATCTCAATCTGACCAAACCCAACAGATATCTTATGCTGCTTCTGCGGCCTATCGGTCACAACCTTCGGTGGATTGGGGATGGCATTCTCCGCCGGCAAGCATCTTTGCTCCTCTGAGTTAGCTCTGGACCTTGTTGGGGTTGAATGCGTTCTCTTCTCCGATGAAATGGTCGGCGCCCTCTGGACCGAGGAGGCCTTTGATGCAGGAGGGGATGCTCCAGCTTTAGGCTTTGGCTGCTGGTTCTGGTTCTTCGCCGTCTTCTGCAGCACGGTCTGCGACGGGCAGCACCAGAACCCTTCCGGGGTTACAGCAATCGGGACATTTCTGAATTTCGTCGCTCGGGGATCGAGGCCTCCAACCTTGAATTCTGCCATTTTACCGGTGGAAGCTTGTGAGCAATGGCTTCAAAGCCAAGAGCAGCTCATATACCTGAGAAACAGCAACACACAAAGTTATACTGATGCATGAACTGAAGTTACAGCTGATATTATGAATAATTTGCTTTCAAGTGAGCAAGAGAAGATGGCAGTTCAGAGTATCTTCTCCATGAGCATTGAGCAGACACATCCAACTATACTAGAATATTCATGATTTTCCCCTAGCTACTTTCTAGTATCCATTCCAGAAGTGATACAAACTTCAGACCTACTCTGAAGTTCAGACACTTGCTAGAATATTCATAGCTAGTTTGTAGTATTTCATTCCAAAAAGTAGTAGAGTACAAACTGCAGAGACCCACTCTGAAGCTCAGACATTCCAGCTACCAGGAAATATCAGCAAAATTCACAATCAAACCTATTTTGGAACATGGCAAAGCCAAATCAACATTTCTAGAGCCTGGAACATGGGATGCCCAATCTTCAGCAAGCTTGAATATCCAGGATAAATCATCCCCACACAAAATTCCCACCAAAACAAAAAGGAGACGCTACCAAATCCACCCAGAACTTTCCTGGGTAGCAGCTCCATGAGACAAATTTCAGCTCAAACACAAGAAGGAAAATAATAGAGAGCGTAGCACGTACCTCTCCACTTCCGGCACCAGAATCCTCCGTTCCGGCCAGGCGCAAACAAATGCGACCAGTCTTCCACCAAATTCACCAGATCAGCGACGCCCGCCGAGCAAAACCAGAGCAGAATCGCCTCAAAACCTCCGGAGACGGGAAGCTCGGCGCAAATCACCAGCGGAGGAACACGCGTACCCTACCCACCCACCACAGCTCAAACCGCAGCCGGCAGCACTAAAGACGAGCATCTAGCTAGGCAGGCAGGCATGAGCGGAACCTCGCATCATTTCTTTCTCCCCGAAAGTCAGATAGAGCGCAAAGCGGCAGGGGAAAAGCAGGGAGTGGAGGGAAGGGAAAGCAGCAGCTAGCGGCAGCTTCTTTCGGCTTTACCGGACGAGCGGTGTCCTCCCTTTAACCGCCTACCATACGATGCCAGCCATCATGGCGGATTGGGCACCCGTCTCTACTCTCTCTGAATCTCTCTCAGCTTTTCCTTTGTTCTTCTCCCCTTGTTCCCTTGCTTCCAGTCCTTCCCTCCTCTTTACCCCAACCCCACTCCACTGCGAGCGTGTTCTCTCCTCTGTTCTTTCTTCGCGGCACTGTGTGGCTGCTTTGCTCTGCTGAATATCTTTATTTTCTACACACGCCTAACTCTTTCTCCTGTGAACAGTGCCCAGACTTGGCATGAGATTCTACCCTCTTTCACGGTTTCACCCCTCTGTCCAGTCCCCGTCGGTTCCTGCGCTGCGAGGAGCCCCCATCGTCAGAGGAACAGTCTGCGTCGTCTGTGCCTCTGCTCACGTCCGCTCCGGCGTCTCGTCCGATTTACTCCTCCGTTTGACGTTTAGTCGGCCTACTGTTCTTGGATACTGTACTGCTGTTCGCTTGTTTTCACAGCCACTAGCCTCGACGCCTCTGGGACGGTAATCTATCTTGGCGTTTGGTTCGCCCCACAAACCTTTCGATCACATGCACGTTTGGGTCCGCTCCTACTGCCGCATTTTAAATTTGAGAGAAACAAGATCTTGCAGCTAGCGTAGCATCTTCGGTTTCACTGAACCTTGTTAGCAGTACATCTGTCAGACACTCGGATTTTTTTTACTCTTAACATGCGTGTGTCCTGGATGGATTAGGTACTCATCAAAGATTCTTGCCATGAAACTCTCAAGCATGTCGGCACGCGGAAACTAAAAAATGATCCCGTGTCAATAGGCATCCGTGTGTACAAAAAAAAATTGCAGAAACATTTTTTGCACATAGAAGGTATGTCAGTTTTTGCTGAAATAACTTTGTGAGCATGTAACATGTGAAGATATACACGGAACATTTTTTATACTTTTTAGACATTTTTAAATATGCTAAAAATGCATTTTAAATAAAAGGTGCAAATGCACCTAGGTGCAAAAACAACCTATCCGTCCATGTTGCTACGCAAGAGGCTCTCCCATTCATGGGCTCTCCAGTTAACCGCGTCCCTCTCCTTGGGGACGTATGGGAAGGAAACCTAGCCATCGCCGCCCTAAGACCCTCCTCACTCATCTCTCCCACTGCCGCTGGAGGATGCCAGCGGTTAAAGCCCTTCGGCAACTTCGACGCGTCACAGCGGACAACGTGGTCATGGCAGGAAGGTTGCGAGCCCGGGCGGTGGCCTCGGGAGATGGTGGTGGCCCTCCCATTGCGGATGGCAGCAGCGATCGCGTACCAGGACGTGACGCTAGGAGAGGGGCGCATCAGCGTGATCCTGCAGCGGCAGCGCATACGTGTGGCCCTGCATCGATGACGTGGTGGTGGCTCGCCCCTGGAGTGTTTGAAGTCATGAGGCCATCTAGCGTAGGCTTCGGGCGGTGCGGGTTTCCTTCTTTTCTGATGGCCGACCCTTCGGGCTGCCCGTGATGCCGGCCTCCTCGATCTGGCCGCCAACAAGTTTTGGTCTTTCCTGCGGAGATCTTCGCTAATGGGCGCATGACACCCCTGGATATCTAGATCGGAAAAAAATCCTATCATGTGCGCATATATTCTTATCCAATGTGGCATCAGGTGGTTACAGCGTGAAGCTTCAATTTCTCGCCGATAACATATGGGACATGCCTGAGTATATATTTTTATGGTATTGGCAGAGTTGGAGAAAGTCATAGTGGTTGCATTTCTGAGTATAGATTTTTATGTGTGTATTGGATGCGATGAAAACTATGTCGCACATGTTGTATGGTTACGGCTGGCAGGGAGTTATTCCTGTCCATTCCAAACATGTTCATGTGTGTTGGATGTTTGAAGACTTGCAGCAGTTGTCTCGGCAAGCTGGGGTGACGGCACATGAGGACTACATTTTTGGTGGTGCACCTTGAGTACCAAGTCGCAATTTTCAGAGTGAAAATCCAACGTCTAACATTTATTGGCTAGCATTGCCGAATGTGTTGTTTTGGGAAGTCGGTCTTTCAACAGGGTGAACAACAAGATCTTCGATTAGGCAACGACAATATTTTTTGGAGAATCTCTTTTATAGTTTGGATGTTGTCTTTGTTGGTGGGTGGTTAGAGTGTTATTCATGAGTGTATTTGATCATCGCGAGAGGTATTTTTTGTTTGTTTCTTCATTTATTTTATTTTTTGTTGTGTCCTTCTTTCATGTTTTCGTGCGTTTTGCTTATGCAGAAGCTGGATAAAATTGGTAAGTTCACGGTATTTATATATCCCCTTTTTACAAAAAAAAAAAAAATGGTTCACAAGAACACTGAACAAAGCCAGCAGGACACGTTCTTTCTCAAGCTAGTGGTATAATTATCATCCTAGAGGGTTAAGATTTGGGACCAGATTGATTGTACCTAGCGCAATCTTCAACGTAGGTTATGAACATCTGTAGAGTAAAGACCACTCTTTCTGGCTAAGCATTGCACTTAAGTAAGGCTTTGATAACAACTGGGCAGGCAGTCCAGTTCAAAAAAAAAATTCCCAGTTCAAAAAAAAAAAAAACTGGGCAGGCAGGGTTTGAATCTGCCTTGAGAACCGTGGAAACGCAATCCCACTTCTTGCAAAGACACTGGCAAGGAGAAACTGTATGAGACACCGAGAAATCCAGAAGGCCGTCAAAAGTTAGTGTGCACCGTTATTATACTCGCAAGGTGTGCACTTTTTTTTAGATTGATGCTTTTGAAGTTTCGATCACTTTCATGATATCTACGGCGGCCAGGCAGGCGAGAATGGCAGGTGTGCTTTTCTCTTCTTTCTTCCCATGGTGTTGGCTTTGGACTTTTGATTTAGAAACTAGAACCACCTAACCAGCTAAGGAAGTGGGTAATTGGATTTCCGTTGATAAGTTAATTACCATGAAAACCAGCGACCCGCGCATCTCAACTTTCGGTTTTGACCTGCTTGACAGTACATATAGTTAATCTTAAGCAGTAGATCGTGGACAGCAATGTGAGAGAACACACTGCTCCGAACATACAGCATGTCTAACAGACTCCTTATTTTTTTACCTCTTAAAAAGCGAGTAGAAGACCCTGTATTCACTTTTCGCTGGTCGAAAACTGGTCCGAGCTAGCAGACCCCGTATCCCCACCCCGTAAAACAGAATCCTACGGAATATTCTGTTTTCAGCGGCGGCGCGCGAGTGGCTATGGCGGTGGCGCGGGGAAAACGGTTGGGAATTCTGAAATGTCCGCGCGCCCTAGTGAAATGAGATGAGGGGTTGGCCCTGTATTCAGCCTCCCGCCCCGTACAAGTAAGGGGCGAAGAGCCGCCCCGTAACCAAAACTGTAAAAAATCGATGCGGGGGCCTATTTTACGAGGTCTGCTAGACGGTCGGGTAGCGCCCAACCCCTTATTTCGGCAGTTATTATACGGGTTTGGTCCTTTTAAGGGGTCTGTTAGACATGCTCTTAGTGCTCACGGCATCCTCACGGGTTCGTTTTTGTTCACACGCACAAGACCTAGCTGCTATCTCGAGCCCGCCTAGCTAGAAGCATACTCCCTTCGTCTATAAATAAGTATACATGTAGATTTTTCAAGATAAATTATGAATTGAAGTGAAAAATGCATTGGAAAGATGGATCTCTTTTCTTTAATTATTTCACCTCCAATAAACTAAGTGCTTGTAGAAAATAAGGAGAACATATGCTCAACATTATTAGATTTGCTTTCCGTGCGATAAGAAAGAAGCAATTAAAGTGCATTGAAAAGATAGAGTATTCTTTTGTGAATAAAGTTTAAAGCTAGATATCCACTTATTTGTGAACGGATGGAGTATGCGGCCGCTTCGCCATCTGAGTGCCACTGCTAGCGGGAGGCGATTTTGTGGCCTTTTGCGCCACGGTTATTGACGTTCACTTTGCTTTCTGTGTGTTAGTCGTGGCGCTGCCCAAGGCACTGATGACCAGGCACGGGCTTAGGCTTTCTAAGGCATGTGGTCGCGCTAATATTCGTCCACACCGTCTCTAGAGTTCATCCCCCTCCTCTACACTCACATACACTCACATCACGTCGTGCGCCATGAGCAAGTCATGGCCCAAGAAGTCACGAAAGGACCATGATGCAGGGTCCTCGCACGGAACTGGCCACCGCAAGGAGAGGGACGTGAGCTACGTCCTTGTCCTCTACGCTCGCCGGCTCTACAGGTAGATTGCCCCGTGATGTGGGCATGCGTGAACCTGCTTGCAGGTTGGCTGCTGAACTCACGATGTGTGTCGGTGCCACTCGTGCCGTGGGAGGGGCGTGCGCGGTGCGACGAGGTCTGGGATGACCTGGCATTCGTGCTGGACTCGTTGAACGGAGACACCTTCGATTCCAAGGAGTTCGACCCATGCCGCCACGGGAGGTACTTGTGCAGCGTCGGCTACTTGAGTCTCGATTACGGCGGTTGCCAAGGTGGCGACGATGAAGAGGACGACAACAGCAACGAGGACTAGGGCGAGCTGCCAGATTTGTTGTCCGTCAAGATGCACGAGGTATAGCGTCCGTGCTGAGCGAGGAGGAGGCTAGCTCGAAGAGCTCGACACGTGGCATGGCCTTGTTTCATTTTAGGGTTTTATCGTTTAATTCACGCTGTATAAATCGTTTCTATTTATTTATCAAATGATGTGTGGTGCCACTGGGTCCGCCCGACCCAAAATGATAAGGGTGGCCGGACAACTATTTATGTGTTTGCGACCTGACCCAGACGGCCAAACCGAACCTTTTTGGTGTTCGATTAGCGTTAGGCGGTTGGAAACACCCTCGGAAGCACCGAGTGTGTAGTTTTAAAGCTCGAGCTACACACAGCTCGTTCTTTTTGAAAAATTGAAAATGGCATTGTAGGATTTCAAAAGAATCTGAAAATAAATCTTGATGCGCGCACGTCGGCTGCACCGCGTTTTTTTTTTTCACGAGTGACCAATCGCCTAAGACTAGTCATAGTGTACATGTTACCACTCTATGTTATTGGCTTCATAGTTGTTAGTGACGTTACAACCTCTCTCCTCTTTGTGCATATAGTTTGCGAGTAACTTCACTAATAACTCGCACGTTGTGAACATGGAGACATGGAGTACGTTGGCCGCCAATGGCTTGCCTAGCTTTGGATTTGGTTCACTGAACGGGACTGCCCTACCACTCCCTGGGAGACATGCACCTTGGAAGTGATGGAGAGAGGCGGCGGACGCCGGTACGTCGCGCCGCGCTGTCGCTGACGACGGGACGAGCGAGCGGCCGGCGCTGGCGGGTCCGTGTCGCACTCTGCCGGCGTGCGCGGTGATTTCCCTGTCGCGCCCGTGCGGTCAGCCTCTCCATCGGATCCCTCGCACGTTGTCCTTGGCTGCTTGCCACCAGGCACCAGCACGCCTAGACTTTTCGGACCGCGGGCGCGGGCGTACGTTTCATGGACGGAAGCGTTTCACGGCTTGCCACCATGCATGCGTTCCATGGAGTACGCAGTATTCAGTACTTCTAGTACATATAAACGCAGTATTCATACTAGTGTGCCCCGTTTTCCCCTCTCGTGAACAGTGGAGAGAGGCGGATAAGGAGGCGACTCCAGGGCGTCGAGTCTCGCCGGCGATTCCGTCGCTCCCCTCTGCCTCCGGCCGCCGTTCAGCGCCTGGAGGTGGAGGGGAGCCCTGGTTCTCGTCGTGCGTGTGTATAGGTCCTAGGTAGTTCTAGGGTGGTGTTCCCGGCGGCGTCGTTGAAGACGGTGGCGACGGCGCGGCTTCGGTGGAATAATTCCTCCCCCTCCTTTCCCCGTTCCGACGGCGACGGCGGGGAGGCTGTGGAGGTTAGGTGCTCTTGGTCGGCTCACCGTGCCGGAGATGATGACCGGCTCCTGGAGCTTTTGTCCCTCGTCCCTTCCTTCGTCGATGCGGGGTGGGCTCTGGCCCCGTCGTTGAGGGTCTGGGGGTGGTGCGGTGTGATTCCGGCGTCTGTCGTCGGTGGTTGCCGCCGCCTCGTATAGGAGCTCCGTTCCCGCGGATCTTCAGGGAGAGTTGCTCGCCGAGGTTGTGTTGAGGCATGTGGTGGTGGGATCTGGTTGCTCTGGACCAGATCGGAAGTGGTTTGAGCTTGGCGTGTGTCGCCGGCCGATGTTCCTTCAGTGCGTAGCAGATCCTCTTCTCCGGAATTGGTGGCTATTGCGGCTCGTCAAAGCCTTTTGGCGAGGAGTTCCTCCGCTTCCAGGGTTCGTCATCGACGTTTTCTTCGCGGGCGTGCGCGCTGGTGGAGTTGCTGGTCCTTGGCGGGAGGTTGAAGATGGTGTTGGACCTCAGGGTTCTCTCTTCCTGTATCCGTTCATAGTGTTCTTGTATTTCTTAGCGTTTGGTTGTTGTTTCCTTGCTACTATGTGATGAATACAAGTTCTACTTTCAAAAAAAAAAAAAAAAAAAAAGTGGGTAGGTCTCGGGAATTACGCGTTTGAGAATTCCTGGAACATTATATACGGGGAAAGCATCACAATCCATCGTACAGTAAATTATATGCTGATTGAATTTGAATCAAACGTCCGGAATATTGCTAAGCCTTAAACGTCGTACTACTCGTACATATATGTTGAACGCGAAAACCAATCACAATCCATTATCGTCCAGCCCGGTTAGGATACCTGGCTTTCACCCAGGCGACCCGGGTTCAAATCCCGGTAATGGAGCGCTCTTTTTGTTCCTTTTTTTTTTGTTTTTTTGCTATGGTTCTACTTTGACGGGCGCGGTGTCAGCAAAACTTTCTGTCACATGATCGTTTGATCCGCTCCGTAAACATGTTGTATTCTACATGAATCAGACGAAAATAAATCGAAATAGTAGTTCTTTGATTGAATAAGGTATAAACGTAAAGATGAAAGACACTTTTGGACATATAATGGCATCCCAAAAAATTAGCTTTTCCCCCAGGATATGAAAGACACCTTTGATAGGAATCCGATATGTAGTGTAACAATTCCATGTTCCACAACAATCTAAAAGTTTCATCCTTCTTGTTGGTATTTTTTATGTTTCCTACTATAATAGAAATAGAGTGTGGGTCTTCTCACACATTTCATGGTACAAAAGAAAACACTTAGAACAAGACGTGTTCCGGAGCCTCATGCAAATGTCGTCGCACAGTGACACTATTGTCACGTCAATAGTTTTGGAGTATGTTTAGCCATCTCGTTGGAACATGACTTAGTCCCATGTGAGACGTAGCGCTCGGGTCAGACGAGTTAGTCTTGAGCCCATATTATATGTGAAGACTATGACACTGAAGATTTGGCTGGCTTCGCCCTGTCGAAAAGAGGCTAAAATAGTGATTTGGATTTTTGAGACTCCAAAATCCACACCAAAGCTTCCTCCTCATCAGTGTCGATACGAGTCATTTGTGACACTTCACGCTCAACTCTAGGATCCCTCGATGATTCTTGGACCTCTAGTCTTCCCATCATGAGTTTGTTTTCCAATGTGAGAGATTGTGATATACATGAACATAGGCTATAGCCGTAGGATATGGGTTTTTGACACATGACTAAGGCTACCCTTAAGAAGAGAGAAAGTAGTTGTATGAGAGAAATTGTTGGAATGTGACTTAGTCTTATGTGAGGAGAAACATTGGAAAGTAGGACGTGTTAGGGTCAACTGACCCCAATGAAATGAGATAAAGATTTAGCCTAATAATATGTATTAGTGATGATTGATGAACACATATAATATGTTTGAAGATGGCCACCCTTGATGGTTTGTTTGGTTGATCCATTTCCAAAGTGGATTGTAGTGGATTTGAGAGATTTTGACTTAGAGGGGATTTAATACCCCTCGATTCATGTCCAACCCAGCCAATCCTCATAAAAACGAACTAGTCATGATGATTTTCGTTGGCTCTGCTTCTGCCAATTGGATAATTTGAGAATTGAGACCACCCCCACCCCCCTAGACCACTTCAATGCTTCCTCATCCTAGACATTGAAAGATTTGAATGTTTTGATACTTCTCGACCTCAACTCTAGATGCCCTCAATGAGATTTAGGCTCCCCCTTGAGTTTTATTCTAGCGAGCGTGCGAGTGAATACATACACATGGGGAGACAATAGGCTATATAGTGTTTAGTAGATGACCAAAACTACCCTTGTAGGAGAGAGAAATCAAGTATACAAGGAGAATTGTTGGTTTAGTTGTCTATGATGAAGTAGTAGGAGGATATGGTGTAGACTAGTCCACTCATCCCTCCATTGTCTTCCGTTCTTTTCTTTGGGCATTCAGCGTTGACTTCTATTTGTATGTCTATCTTTTTTTTACTTGTGGATTTTTGTTGACTTTGACAATTTGCCATACTACATAATACAAAAGACTAGACAAGACCGAATCTAGAACCACTGATAGGATTAGCTATTCTCACAACATTTATGTTGAACCAATTTGCCTTTTGAGGAAAAAAAATATGTTATAGATTAAAGTCATGCACGATTCCTCCGGTCCTATCATCAATTCATCATATCAAAGGAGTCACAACCAAATTCTAGTCATCAACATGTGAATCATCTGCAATCACTAGCTTCTTAGCTTCCCCTTGTATCTGGTTACAATTTGGGGGATTGCTGTCCACAACTGGCGCATGGTTGACGAGGGAGGAAATCCCTGTGTAGAAGCTTTTCGTTCCCCGGCAACGGCGCCAGAAAAGTGCTTGATGTCTACGGGAGCTTCTATTCTTGTAGACAGTGTTGGGCCTCCAAGAGCAGAGGTTTGTAGAACAGCAGCAGTTTTCCCTTAAGTGGATCACCCAAGGTTTATCGAACTCAGGGAGGAAGAGGTCAAAGATATCCCTCTCATGCAACCCTCGCAACCACAAAGCAAGAAGTCTCTTGTGTCCCCAACACACCTAATAGGTGCACTAGTTCGGCGAAGAGATAGTGAAATACAGGTGGTATGAATGAATATGAGCAGTAGTAACGGCGCAGTAAAATAGCTTGCTGGGCGTGTAGTTGATGGTGGTAATATGGTAGCAGTAGTAACGCAAGAAAACAAGTAAACAAGCAGCGATAGCGATATTTAGGAACAAGGCCTAGGGATTAGACTTTCACTAGTGGACACTCTCAACTTTGATCACATAACAGAATAGATAAATGCATACTCTACACTCTCTTGTTGGATGATGAACACATTGCGTAGGATTACACGAACCCTCAATGCCGGAGTTAACAAGCTCCACAATTCAATGTTCATATTTAAATAACCTTAGAGTGCATGAAAGATCAACACGACTAAACCAAGTACTAACATAGCATGCACACTCGTCACCTTCACGCCACGAAAGGAGGAATAGATCACATCAATACCATCATAGCAATAGTTAACTTCATAATCTACAAGAGATCACAATCATAGCCTACGCCAAGTACTAACACGGATGAACACACTGTCACCATTACACCGTGCAGGAGGAATAAAACTACTTTAATAACATCACTAGAGTAGCACATAGATAAATTGTGATACAAAACACATTGCAATCATAAAGAGATATAAATAAGCACTTCACTACGCCATTCATAACAGGTGAATAAGTATTCTGTGAAATATAGCCTAAGAGACCCACACGGTGCACACACTCGTCACCTTTACACACGTGGGACAAGGAGTCTCCCGGAGATCACATAAGTAAAACTCACTTGACTAGCATAATGACATCTAGATTACAAGCATCATCATATGAATCTCAATCATGTAGGGCAGCTCATGAGATTATTGTATTGAAGCACATAGGAGAGAGATTAACCACATAGCTACCGGTACAGCCCCGAGCCTCGATGGAGAACTACCCCCTCCTCATGGGAGACAGCAGCGTTGATGGAGATGGCGGTGGTGTCGATGGAGGAGCCTTCCGGGGGCACTTCCCCGCCCCGGCAGCGTGCCGGAACAGAGACTCCTGTCCCCCAGATATTGGCTTCGCGATGGCGGCGGCTTGATACGTCTCCGACGTATCGATAATTTCTTATGTTCCATGCCACATTATTGATGATATCTACATGTTTTATGCACATTATATGTCATTATTATGCGTTTTCCGGAACTAACCTATTGACGAGATGCCGAAGGGCCAGTTCCTGTTTCTCGCTGTTTTTGGTTCCGGAAATCCTAGTAAGGAAATATTCTCGGAATCGGACAAAATCAACGCCCAGGTTCCTATTTTTCCCGGAAGCATCCAGAACACTCGAGAGTCGCCAGAGGGGGGCCACAGGGGCCCCAGACGACAGGGTGGCGCGGCCCAGGCCTTGGCCGCGCCCCCCTATGGTGTCACCGCCTCGTCGCACCTCCGACTCCGCCTCTTCGCCTATATAAAGATCCCAGACCTAAAACCTCGATGCGAAAAAACCACGGTACGAGAAACCTTCCAGAGCCGCCGCCATCGCGAAGCCAAGATCTGGGGGACAGGAGTCTCTGTTCCGGCACGCCGCCGGGGCGGGGAAGTGCCCCCGGAAGGCTCCTCCATCGACACCACCGCCATCTTCATCAACGCCGCTCGTCTCCCATGAGGAGGGAGTAGTTCTCCATCGAGGCTCGGGGCTGTACCGGTAGCTATGTGGTTAATCTCTCTCCTATGTGCTTCAATACAATAATCTCATGAGCTGCCCTACATGATTGAGATTCATATGATGATGCTTGTAATCTAGATGTCATTATGCTAGTCAAGTGAGTTTTACTTATGTGATCTCCGGAGACTCCTTGTCCCACGTGTGTAAAGGTAACAGTGTGTGCACCGTGTGGGTCTCTTAGGCTATATTTCACAGAATACTTATTCACTGTTATGAATGGCGTAGTGAAGTGCTTATTTATATCTCTTTATGATTGCAATGTGTTTTGTATCACAATTTATCTATGTGCTACTCTAGTGATGTTATTAAAGTAGTTTTATTCCTCCCGCACGGTGTAATGGTGACAGTGTGTGCATCCGTGTTAGTACTTGGCGTAGGCTATGATTGTGATCTCTTGTAGATTATGAAGTTAACTATTGCTATGATGGTATTGATGTGATCTATTCCTCCTACATAGTGTGAAGGTGACAGTGTGCATGCTTGTGTTAGTACTTGGTTTAGTCGTGTTGATCTTTCATGCACTCTAAGGTTATTTAAATATGAACATTGAATTGTGGAGCTTGTTAACTCCGGCATTGAGGGTTCGTGTAATCCTACGCAATGTGTTCATCATCCAACAAAAGAGTGTAGAGTATGCATTTATCTATTCTGTTATGTGATCAAAGTTGAGAGTGTCCACTAGTGAAAGTCTAATCCCTAGGCCTTGTTCCTAAATACTGCTATCGCTGCTTGTTTACTGTTTTACTTTGCGTTACTACTGCTACCATATTATCACCATCAACTACACGCCGACAAGCTATTTTCTAGCGCCAGTTACTACTCGCTCATATTCATTCATACCACTTGTATTTCACTATCTCTTCGCCGAACTAGTGCACCTATTAGGTGTGTTGGGGACACAAGAGACTTCTTGCTTTGTGGTTGCGGGGTTGCATGAGAGGGATATCTTTGACCTCTTCCTCCTCGAGTTCGATAAATCTTGGGTGATCCACTTAAGGGAAACTTGCTCGTTGTTCTACAAACCTCTCGCTCTTGGAGGCCCAACACTGTCTACAAGAATAGAAGCTCCCGTAGACATCAAGCACTTTTCTGGCGCCGTTGCCGGGGAACGAATCAAGACACTCCATCAAGCCCGTCAATCGCCATCAAACCTCCCACGTCAACCACGCACCAGTTGTGGACAGCAAGCTATTTTCTGGCGCCGTTGCCGGGGAGGAAAGGTAAAAGGTACTCACACTCCGGATCTTGGCTACTAAGCTATTTTCGCCGTTGTAAGTACTCGAAGCTATTTCCTTTAGATCCTGCAATTGCATCTTTTTGTTTCTTGTTTACACTAGTTTGGCATAATGGACAAGAATGAGCTTCTTATTCTATTTCCTGATTTAAAACATGGATTGTTTGATGCGAAAATTAAAAAACCTATGAAATCTTATTTGCATGTCTGGTAGTAATATTAGTATGAACGCTTTGAACACCATTGTTGATAATGATATAGAAAGTTCTAAGCTTGGGGAAGCTGGTTTGCATGATATTTTTAGTCCCCAAGCATTGAGGAGAAAATTTTCTTTGATGATACTTTGCCTCCCATATATGATGATTATAATGATAATGGTCTTTTGGTGCCACCTACTATGGAGAGTAAATTTTGTTGTGATTATACTATGCCTCCTACACTTGATGAGAATAATAATGATAGCTACTTTGTTGAATTTGCTCCCACTACAACTAATAAAATTGATTATGCCTATGTGGAGAGTAATAATTTTATGCATGAGACTCATGATAAGAATGCTTTATGTGATAGTTATATTGTTGAGTTTGCTCATGTTGCTACTGAAAGTTATTATGAGAGAGGAAAATATGGTTGTAGAAATTTTCATGTTACTAAAACACCTCTCTATGTGCTGAAATTTTTGAAGCTACACTTGTTTTATCTTCCTATGCTTGTTACTTTGCTCTTCATGAACTTGTTTATTTACAAGATTCTTATGCATAGGAAGCATGTTAGACTTAAATTTGTTTTGAATTTGCCTCTTGATGCTCTCTCTTGCTTCAACTACTATTTCTTGCGAGCGCATCATTAAAACTGCTGAGCCCATCTTGATGGCTATAAAGAAAGAACTTCTTGAGAGATAACCCATGTGTTTATTTTGCTACAGTACCTCTATTTTATATTTGTGTCTTGGAAGTTGTTACTACTGTAGCAACCTCTCCTTATCTTAGTTTTGTTGCATTGTTGTGCCAAGTAAAGTCTTTGATAGTAAGGTTCATACTAGATTTGGATTACTGCGCAGAAACAGATTTCTTGCTGTCACGAATCTGGGTCTAATTCTCTGTAGGTAACTGAGAAAATTATGCCAATTTACGTGAGTGATCCTCAGATATGTACGCAACTTTCATTCAATTTGAGCATTTTTATTTGAGCAAGTCTGGTGCCCTTTTAAAATTCGTCTTTACGGACTGTTCTGTTTTGATAGATTCTGCCTTTTATTTCGCATTGCTTCTTTCGCTGTGTTGGGTGGATTTCTTTGTTCCATTACCTTCCAGGTAGCTTTGAGCAATGTCCGGAAGTGTTAAGAATGATTGTGTCACCTCTGAACATGTGAGTTTTTGATTATGCACTAACCCTCTAATGAGTTTGTTTTGAGTTTGGTGTGGAGGAAGTTTTCAAGGGTCAAGAGAGGAGGATGATATACTATGATCAAGAAGAGTGAAGAGTCTAAGCTTGGGGATGCCCCGGTGGTTCATCCCTGCATATTTCAAGAAGACTCAAGCATCTAAGCTTGGGGATGCCCAAGGCATCCCCTTCTTCATCGACAAATTATCAGGTTCCTTCTCTTGAAACTATATTTTTATTCGGTCACATCTTATGTACTTTACTTGGAGCGTCTGTGTGATTTTATTTTTGTTTTGTTATTTTCATTCTCTGAATAAATACATGCTTGTGTGGGAGAGAGACACGCTCCGCTGGTTCATATGAACACATGTGTTCTTAGCTTTTAATGTTCATGGCGAAGGTTGAAACTGCTTCATTAATTGTTATATGGTTGGAAACGGGAAATGCTACATGTGGTAATTGATAAAATGTCTTGGATAATGTGATACTTGGCAATTGCTGTGCTCATGTTTAAGCTCTTGCATCATATACTTTGCACCTATTAATGAAGAAATACATAGAGCTTGCTAAAATTTGGTTTGCATAATTGGTCTCTCTAAGGTCTAGATAATTTCTAGTAAAGAGTTTGAACAACAAGGAAGACGGTGTAGAGTCTTATAATGTTTACAATATGTCTTTTATGTGAGTTTTGCTGCACCGGTTCATCCTTGTGTTTGTTTCAAATAACCTTGCTAGCCTAAACCTTGTATCGAGAGGGAATACTTCTCATGCATCCAAAATCCTTGAGCCAACCACTATGCCATTTGTGTCCACCATACCTACCTACTACATGGTATTTCTCCGCCATTCCAAAGTAAATTGCTTGAGTGCTACCTTTAAATTTCCATCATTTACCTTTGCAATATATAGCTCATGGGACAAAATAGCCTTAAAAACTATTGTGGTATTGAATATGTACTTATGCACTTTATCTCTTATTAAGTTGCTTGTTGTGCGATAACCATGCTTCTGGGGACGCCATCAACTACTCTTTGTTGAATATCATGTGAGTTGATATGCATGACCGTCTTGTCTGAAGTAAGAGAGATCTACCACTTTGTTGGTTAGAGCATACATATTGTTAGAGAAGAACATTGGGCCGCTAACTAAAGCCATGAATCATGGTGGAAGTTTCAGTTTTGGACATATATCCTCAATCTCATATGAGAACACTAATTGTTGCCACATGCTTATGCATTAAAGAGCAGCAAAACTCACATAAAAGACATATTGTAAACATTATAAGACTCTACACCGTCTTCCTTGTTGTTCAAACTCTTTACTAGAAATTATCTAGACCTTAGAGAGACCAATTATGCAAACCAAATTTTAGCAAGCTCTATGTATTTCTTCATTAATGGGTGCAAAGTATATGATGCAAGAGCTTAAACATGAGCACAACAATTGCCAAGTATCACATTATCCAAGATATTTTACCAATTACTACATGTAGCATTTTCCGTTTCCAACCATATAACAATTAACGAAGCAGTTTCAACCTTCGCCATGAACACTAAAAGATAAAGCGAAGAACACATGTGTTCATATGAACCAGCGGAGCGTGTCTCTCTCCCACACAAGCATTTATTCAAACAAAAACAAAAACAAAAACAAAAACAAACAGACGCTCCAAGTAAAGTACATAAGATGTGACCGAATAAAAATATAGTTTCAAGAGAAGGAACTCGATAATTTGTCGATGAAGAAGGGGATGCCTTGGGCATCCCCAAGCTTAGATGCTTGAGTCTTCTTGAAATATGCAGGGATGAACCACCGGGGCATCCCCAAGCTTAGAGCTTTCACTCTCCTTGATCATAGTATATCATCCTCCTCTCTTGACCCTTGAAAACTTCCTTCACACCAGACTCGAAACAAACTCATTAGAGGGTTAGTGCATAATCAAAAACTCACATGTTCAGAGGTAACACAATCATTCTTAACACTTCTGGACATTGCTCAAAGCTACTGGACATTAATGAAACAAAGAAATCCATCCAACATAGCGAAAGAGGCAATGCGAAATAAAAGGCAGAATCTGTCAAAACAGAACAGTCCGTAAAGACGAATTTTAAAAGGGCACCAGACTTGCTCAAATGAAAATGCCCAAATTGAATGAAAGTTGAGTACATATCTGAGGATCACTCACGTAAATTGGCTTAATTTTCTGAGTTACCTACAGAGAATTAGACCCAGATTCGTGACAGCAAAGAAATCTGTTTCTGCGCAGTAATCCAAATCTAGTATTCACTTTACTATCAAATTACTATCAAAGACTTTACTTGGCACAACAAAACACAAAACTAAGATAAGGAGAGGTTGCTACAGTAGTAAACAACTTCCAAGACACAAATATAAAAAAAGTACTGTAGCAAAATAACACATGGGTTATCTCCCAAGAAGTTCTTTCTTTATAGCCATTAAGATGGGCTCAGCAGCTTTAATGATGCACTCGCAAGAAATAGTATTTGAAGCAAAAGAGAGCATCAAGAGGAAAATTCAAAACACATTTAAGTCTAACATGCTTCCTATGCATAGGAATCTTGTAAATAAACAAGTTCATGAAGAGCAAAGTGACAAGCATAGGAAGATAAAACAAGTGTAGCTTCAAAAATTTCAGCAAAAAGAGAGGTGTTTTAGTAACATGAAAATTTCTACAACCATATTTCCCTCTCTCATAATAACTTTCAGTAGCAACATGAGCAAACTCAACAATATAACTATCACATAAAGCATTCTTATCATGAGTCTCATGCATAAAATTATTACTCTCCACATAAGCATAATCAATTTTATTAGTAATAGTGGGAGAAAATTCAACAAAGTAGCTATCATTATTATTCTCATCAAGTGTAGGAGGCATAGTATAATCACAACAAAATTTACTCTCCATAGTAGGTGGCACCAAAAGACCACTATCATTATAATCATCATAAATAGGAGGCAAAGTATCATCAAAGAAAATTTTCTCCTCAATGCTTGGGGGACTAAAAAGATCATGAAAACCAGCTTCCCCAAGCTTAGAACTTTCTATATCATTATCAACAATGGTGTTCAAAGCGTTCATACTAATATTACTACCAAGCATGCAAATAAGATTTCATAGGTTTTTTAATTTTCGCATCAAACAATCCATGTTTTAAATCAAGAAATAGAATAAGAAGCTCATTCTTGTCCATTATGCCAAACTAGTGTAAACAAGAAACAAAAAGATGCAATTGAGGATCTAAAGGAAATAGCTTCAAGTACTTACAACGGCGAAAATAGCTTAGTAGCCGAGATCGGAGTGTGAGTACCTTTTACCTTTCCTCCCCGGCAACGGCGCAAGAAAATAGCTTGCTGTCCACAACTGGCGCATGGTTGACGAGGGAGGAAATCCCTGTGTAGAAGCTTTTCGTTCCCCGGCAACGGCGCCAGAAAAGTGCTTGATGTCTACGGGAGCTTCTATTCTTGTAGACAGTGTTGGGCCTCCAAGAGCAGAGGTTTGTAGAACAGCAGCAGTTTCCCCTTAAGTGGATCACCCAAGGTTTATCGAACTCAGGGAGGAAGAGGTCAAAGATATCCCTCTCATGCAACCCTGCAACCACAAATACAGGTGGTATGAATGAATATGAGCAGTAGTAACGGCGCCAGAAAATAGCTTGCTGGCGTGTAGTTGATGGTGGTAATATGGTAGCAGTAATGCAATGAAAACAGTAAACAAGCAGCGATAGCAATATTTAGGAACAAAGCCTAGGGATTAGACTTTCACTAGTGGACACTCTCAACTTTGATCACATAACAGAATAGATAAATGCATACTCTACACTCTCTTGTTGGATGATGAACACATTGCGTAGGATTACACGAACACTCAATGCCGGAGTTAACAAGCTCCACAATTCAATGTTCATATTTAAATAACCTTAGAGTGCATGAAAGATCAACACGACTAAACCAAGTACTAACATAGCATGCACACTGTCACCTTCACGCCACGAAAGGAGGAATAGATCACATCAATACCATCATAGCAATAGTTAACTTCATAATCTACAAGAGATCACAATCATAGCCTACGCCAAGTACTAACACGGATGCACACACTGTCACCATTACACCGTGCAGGAGGAATAAAACTACTTTAATAACATCACTAGAGTAGCACATAGATAAATTGTGATACAAAACACATTGCAATCATAAAGAGATATAAATAAGCACTTCACTACGCCATTCATAACAGTGAATAAGTATTCGTGAAATATAGCCTAAGAGACCCACACGGTGCACACACTCGTCACCTTTACACACGTGGGACAAGGAGTCTCCGGAGATCACATAAGTAAAACTCACTTGACTAGCATAATGACATCTAGATTACAAGCATCATCATATGAATCTCAATCATGTAGGGCAGCTCATGAGATTATTGTATTGAAGCACATAGGAGAGAGATTAACCACATAGCTACCGGTACATGCCCCGAGCCTTGATGGAGAACTACTCCCTCCTCATGGGAGACAGCAGCGTTGATGGAGATGGCGGTGGTGTCGATGGAGGAGCCTTCCGGGGCACTTCCCCGCCCGGCAGTGCGTGCGGAACGAGACTCCTGTCCCCCGGATCTTGGCTTCGCGATGGCGGCGGCTCCGGAAGGTTTCTCGTACCGTGGCTTTTTCGTCTCGAGGTTTTAGGTCCGGGACCTTTATATAGGCGAAGAGGCGGCGTCGGAAGGTCGAAGGGGCGACGACACCATAGGCCGGCGCGGCCGAGGCCCGGGCCGCGCCGCCCTATCATCCGGGGGCCCGAGTGGCCCCCTCCGGCGACTCTCGGGTGTTCCGGATGCTTCCGGCAAAATAGGAACCCGGGCGTTGATTTCGTTCAATTCCGAGAATATTTCGTTACTAGGATTTCGAAACCAAAAACAGCAGAAAACGAGAACCGGCACTTCGGCATCTTGTCAATAGGTTAGTTCCAGAAAATGCACGAATATGACATAAAGTGTGCATAAAACATGTAGATATCATCAATAATGTGGCATGGAACACAAGAAATTATCGATACGTCGGAGACGTATCAGGGATATGGTGGTTTGTGGAATAAAGTTGCTATAGGTTCATGTCATGGTTTAGCTGCTCCAACCTACTTCACGACGCTAATGGTTATTATGACTCCTTGTTTCATGATTTTTTTTCCAGCGGTTCAACAACATTTCTCCTCTGCCATCCAAGGTGCTTGGTCCTTGGTCCTTAGCCACGACGCGTATAACTATCGTAGGTGCTCACTTCTCGACGTGGATGGCTCTTGGGGCTCTTCTAAACATGTGTAGCCTGTGCATGCCCGACATTCTGAAGGTTCACCAGGCGATCATGTAGAAACACTCAACTATCTTCAAAGTTTTTTTTTTTGTTTTATCGAGATCTTTGTTTTTGAAACTCCGAGCAAATGCTCACGCAACCCATGTGTCACACAACGGTAAAATTGACAAAGCCATGTAAAAAACAATGACAAAATCACCACATAAATCTCATTATCGACAAAATGTCACATCCAACTCAAGGATAATCCGTTCAATAGGACCCAGAGAGGCAAACCAGAGATCTTTGTTGGTCGTGCCTTTGTCGACTGTTTCGACATTTTGTACTTTGTTTTTTTTTTTTTTTTTTTTTTTTTGACAATACATTTTGTACTTTGTTTTATGGAACAGTGAAGCTAGACTCACTCACATGAGTATTCTGACCGTTAATCTCACATGTAACAGGTTTATCTCGAGCGTCGATTTCCAATCTACCGGCTCGGCCTTCACTCTGCACTTGCAGAGCGAAAGCTTATCCCCCTCGGCCGCGGCCTATCCACCCCGCACGCCACAGAAGCAGGTCCGCCCGCAGCCATGGCGCTCTCCGTCTCCTCCCTGGCCTCCGCCTTCTCCCACCTCGCCCTCCCCTCCACCTCCACCTCCGCGCCCCACCCGCCCCCGCTCCTCCGCCTCCTCCCCTCCCCGCGCCGCGCGGCCCGCCTCGTCCTCCTCGCCGCCTCCGCGGCCGACGCCCCCGAGCCGGTCGAGGCGCCTGCTGCCGACGAGGGGCCCGAGGAGGTGCTGGCGGTCGAGGCGGAGGAGGACGCGCTCGTCGGGCTCGCCCTGCGCAAGTACGTCAAGCAGCGCCTCCCGGGGGGCTTCGCCGCGCAGCGGATCACCGCCACGGGCCGCCGCAAGACAGCGTCCGCCCGCGTCGTGCTCCAGGAGGGCTCCGGGAAGGTCTTCATCAACTTCCGCGACGCCAAGGTTGTTATCTCCTTCCACAATTCGACAAATGCACCTCCTGGCATCGCACTAGCATTAGCTATCTTCTGAATTTTAAAAGGGATTTGAAAATGCTTGTAGTCAGCATGTTTGCCCATTGGTAATGTAGTATTCGGCGTGGTCATGTTTACAAGTAATCAATCATCTGCTGCATATGACGTTTCATGCTTCGAGTTGGAGATAGTACTAGTTGGTCAGGTGTTGATTGGTTTACAAATGTCTGTATACTCAATAAATCCATCAACATAAAGGACAGTGGAGTTAGTTCACAGCTGTTAGGTTAATCAATTCGTCCTTGTGTATTTTGGTTTGCGTTACGGCAATGCCCGGCCATACAATACTCTTTGGTGGACATTGGCGCCTGGCTGCTCGGCGGTAAGATGTCTTGTAGGAGGAAACTGCTCTTCAGATGCCATATTTGACTGGGATACTTAAGCATGCTCGGTGATTGAAAGACTGAAAGGCCTGGCCAATGTAGGCTTAAGTAGTGAAAGGAGGGGTTTGCATTTCACACAGCTAGGATGGCTATTAACATGCTACTTCTATCCTCATTATGCTTGTTTGGCTTCATTTGCTTCACATTGTTGACATCGCCAACAATGCATCATGCTTTAGATGGCAAGGGGCTCTATGGCCCACAGTTGGGTAACTGAAGTTGAACTTGCTTTCTAGCATGTTAGTGTTTGAGGTTTAGGTTCCATATAGTGAGCTGAGTTGAATTGATGCAATGCTTTTTGATCGTGATACGAACACGAGTTCAGACATTAAATTTCAGGAAAACTCTTCATTCTCAGTGGTGTACATTACATGTAACTATTTGTGCGCGTAATCTGTATGGTGCTAACTTATAGCAATAGATGGCTTCAGCTGCATCAATACTAAATAAGTAGATGATGCTGAAACAACTTAACTCTGTCTCTATGTAGTAGTTTGTATAGGCGCAACTTTTGCCTCAATGTACCTGAAAGTGCATGTGCCAATCTCAAACTTTTTTGATAAATTTGATGTGTGCTTATAAGTTGGGAATGTGCAGGAATATTTGCAAGGAAACCCAATGTGGATGGAGTATTGCAAGGTCCCCCTGGCGACTCTAGGGTTTGAGAACAACTATGATGTCTTTGTGAAAGTTCAGGGAGGCGGTCTGTCAGGCCAGGCCCAGGCAATCTGCCTCGGCGTGGCTCGTGCGTTGCTGAAGATCAGCCCTGCCAACAGAGTCCCGCTGAGGTCAGAAGGCTTGCTGACAAGAGACACCCGTATTGTCGAAAGGAAGAAGGCGGGTCTCAGGAAGGCGCGCAAGCGCCCCCAGTTCTCCAAGCGTTAAGGAGGACAATGCTTCGTTGTTGTTAGAGTCGTTTCAGTGCCATCTTTCCCCACTTGAAAAAAGCCCTCCTGTGTCATTGTTCTGTGCTGAACGCCACAGATTTGTAATATTCGTTTTTCTGAAAGCAATTTTCTTGAGGTTACGGAAGACAGCTTTCTAGCAATCACTGCCCCAAGCTTGGCGTGGTCGCACAAGCTCGAACCATGGCTTTTGATTGAGTGAGCGTATAGTACATGGCCTTCTCTGTCGCTTGGTTGGATTGTGATCTGCTCCTAGTTCAAATGCTACTGTACAATGGAAAAATTCAGTATCAAAACATATGCAATCAGCTGTGTTGAGATTTTGGGACTGGAAATTCTGCTAGCTTAATTTCTGTTGAGTCACACAGTTATGTTTCAAAGTTCAAGGAAACTGGTGCCCTACCTGCAGGAGGACCTTGGGAATAATGAACAAATTAGAAGCCGAACTTGGAGTGCTCTCTGATTTGTTGGGAACTAAAAGAGAGGATGTCAGCGAGCCTGCTGCATCCGTTATTGTGGAGAGGCCTCTCTTCATTGACCGCCTCGTGTTTCTGTTGAGGTATCACTCAAGTCATGTACCCCTGATACTGAACTCGCCAAGGCAGTGGGTTAAGGATATTAGTGGTGCATCATTTGCCAGATTATCATCGCCCCCCCACCAAGGCAATCAAGAGATTCTTTTGATTCGGCAGTATCTTTTACCTCCATGAGGCACACATTTGACAGCCCTAGGAGTCCTGGAAGTCAATTGTTTGACAGCCCCAGAAGACACCCCATTGCTGCTGCTTCCTTGTTTGGCGCTGATGATAGTTCCAATCCCAGACTTGATGAACTCAACAAGACCTTAGAGGCACTATGCATTACAGCTCACACTGTGTGGATAACATGGGTGACCGCTGAGTTATCAGACCTTCTTTCATATGCTCGTAATGGAGAAGATTCATTAGCATCAGCAACTCCTTTAAGGGTACACCCTCAGCTGCCACTCGTGTTTCATTCGTTGTTCTGAATCATTTGATCATTCTTAGTATATACAACACTGTTGTATCTAGTTATGTCGTCTCATGCTATTCATATTATTAATAAGGCAGATTTTAGCTATGTTTCACAGGAAGATATCTATCTACAGTAACATTGGTGACATATAGCAATAGCAACTTGTAAGAATTACGCACCCTATATGACATGACTGAACAAAAAGGAGGCATTTCTCTGTGATTAAGTGCCACTGCAGGAATTCCGAAATTCTGGAACAATGTAGATTGTAGACTTACTTTAAGAACTGTGGCAGAACCACAGTTCAGGAGTAATATCTCCTAGGATGGATAATAGAGTTGTACCTAAAGGTGCACCTTTCTGAGACACTAAATAATTATTTTTTTCCTGTAGTTGTACTTTGAAGTGCATTTGTTTATATTCTGGCAAAAAAAATGCATTTGCCTATGTTCTGGCATTACGTTCTAAATATTTCAGCATCACTCTATTGTTCCATCAAGCTATTTCACTGTAAAATGAAACATCTTATCTTGATTACATATATAGACAAATGCATTTCAAAACAACCAGCACAATTCAAATAGCTCTTCCATCACTGCCTTCGCTGTACCTTGTATCTTTTCTTTACCAATCATGTCTAGAGATTCATAAAATCAGAGGGCACATCTTAGACAGAATTATATTGCAGAAATTTGCTTGTGATATTGTTCTGATACTTTCGTACTTCTAGAGAAGAACCCAAGAGTTCTTCGAGTTGTTTTCTAACTAAGATGCTTTACCATGTATCTGCATATAAAATTCTTAATGATCATGTTGCAGATCTCCAGTGTGATGGAGCACAACCAGATAAGTGGATTTATGCTTGGGGTGCAGAAGAGTAGATGACACGGAAATTTTACAAGTTTTTTTTACCGCAATATCACTCCACAGCCAAGCTTACCAAAAATCTGGAAAACCAAGTGCACAATGAAACACAACGTGTTTGCCTGGTTGTTGTTGGTGGACAGATTAAATACGAGAGGAATGTTACAGCAAAGAAACTGTCCACTGAACACGGGATACAGTTGTGTTGTATGTCAGCAAGTGGTGGAATCCAGGGAACATCTTTTCTTCGAATGCCACTTTAGCTCGAGCTGCTGGAGCATCATGAATATTGAACGGGGTACTTCTCTTGACTTGGAGGCTTGCATTTCTTCGGTTGCAGCCGCGGCTTCATGGACAGGATCTCTATTCTATGAATACACAATCTTAGGGGTGTGGAACATATGCAAGTTGAGGAACAGAAAATATTTCGCCAATGTCCAGCCCACAAGAGAAGCCTGGCTAAGACAATTCAAGTCGGATTTAGTGCTATTAAAGATCAGAGTGAAGTCTGATCACTCTGATCTGCAGGAAGAAATAAAACCAGCAATATGCAGTGGTTGTTGCTCTGTTCTTCACACGAAAAAAAGAAGATGAAAGATGGGCAGGGCAGCACGACAGCGTACCAAACCGGAAGTTAGCCACTTCTCTTCATGAGTTCTGACCCAAGTTAACCACACATTGTCCTGCTCAAAACGTGATCATTAGATACATCCATCAGCTCCGAAAACGCCCTTACAACCGACGACCATTTAGCAGTATCTTTCAGATAAGAACCGAAGACAAACAATTGTTCTAGAAAATCAAAAAAGAAAATCAACTGAAACAGGGGATACCAACATGCAGCAGAAGCAGAAGAAACGACGAGCATACGTAGTATTCCAACCGAAACTTTATAAACTTTGTTGAAGCTCATATTCTTCTTTCTTGCACGTCCATCTTGATGAATGAATATAGAAATATGTAAGATAAAAGTTATCTTCAAAATTTTGCAAAAAAACGAATTACAATTCCTCGATTTGTAGCATGGAATGTAATAAATTTAGTATACTGCTATATAAGAGCTCTTCAAAATTCAGACAACTGTCAAATATCCTTGTGTAAGTCAACTTGCAGGAGACCACAAACCGTTTGCAGCTCCATGAGATGGATGTGAGATGAAAACATTAAAAAGAAAATGGTAGAGCTGTGGAGCAAAATAGTCAAATGGCATGATGGCTTCAGCATTTGAACAATAAAACTACAATATAGATTTAGGTACAACTGGGAAGATCGGATATGGAGGTAAGATGCTTTAGCTACAGTTTTTGCAGTACCATGTGCCTATGAAATAGGAAATGAGTATACACATAAGATCAACTAAATTGACCTATTGAACGAATGTGTTTTTTTTAATTGCGAATGTAATGAACAAATTTGTTGTTTGTAGTAGCAACATCAAAAGCAAGGGGAGCATCAGATTCAGAGGTGAAGAGCATCTGAAAAACTTCAAAGTTTGAGAAATCTAGACTACATAAGTAGATCCAGTAGCAAGATTCGAAATAACCATATGCATAGGTGCCTAGCACACATATAGTCGATACAAAATGGTGATCTAAACAATAAATCATTTGCTCATAGAAAACTATTGTTCCAAGCAACATCACATGCTTTAATGTCAACTAAGCCGCCACTCTGGTTTTCAACCACTCAATCAGGCTGATCACGCAAGGAATCTTACTAAGCCAAGCATCATTGCACGATTTGGCCAACTCAAAGCATGAAATGTGTTTTTTGCTGGTCGTGCAGCACTAAACTCCTTAGTCAGGTCTATATTAAAACAGAACAGCCAATATTCCATAGAATAAGGTCTATATATTTTTGAAAAGTCAAACTAAGTAAATTTGACTAAGTTTTAGGAAAATAATGTTAATATGTACTATCCAAACTCAACACCATTAGACTCATTCTGAAATATGTTTTCACAAGATATCTATATACTGTCGTGTTTTTTTATAGGCTTTTCGTAAAGTTTGGCCAATCTTTACTTACTAGCTTCACTTTAAAAAATTATAGACCTTATTCTATGAAGGTAGTAATTTTGTGTGTAAGAGAAGCTCGCTCCAACAAATAATATGCATAGACATCCATAGATTAAGACCACCGACGCCAACCTCCAAATTCTTAGTCGCACGCTCACACGCAAGCAAGACACACATAGACCAAGCCCACTGACGCCAACATCCCCAACTATTACCTTCCCCCTTTCCCCTCGGTTGCATAAAAGGGAAAGGTTTTTTGGTTCACTTGTATGCCAATTGCCAAGTCGCCTCCTCTCGTCAAGCTGCGTCCCTCGCTCGTCAAATCCTCAGCTCTCAGGTTCATATTTTTCTCCATCTTCCATATTCTCTACTTATCTCTTTCCAGCTAATCATCGTGCATTACTGCTTCAAGAAAATTTGCGATTCCGCTCTTATTGGAGACAACGTGACTGAATGATGCGATTAATCCGCTTCTTCATTTCCTTTATTTTACCCATTTATACAATTCAAGGCGAAGCACAATTTACTGATTCCAAAAGCTGGGCGCGATTTATCTCGACAGTGTTTATCTCGGATTTTCCGAAACAGTAGAAGGAGGGGATAACGCTATTGACCTCTAATTCTAATTCGAATTCATAGTAGCCGGAAACGGGGTTGATGCCGCATTCCACAACCCAGGGATCGAGGGTCGGGAACGAGATCTGTGGCTGGGTCACGATCTCGTTCGATGGCCGCTAAGGAGTACCTAGGATTGCAAAGAGAAGAGTACATATCAGGGCCAGGCATCCCACCGCAGTCCAGAACTCAGGGATTAGGGTACCCTGCCTCTTTTCTACCTTCCAGAACTCAGGGACGCCGCGCCATGAAAGCTGTGTACATCGAACCTTCGAAAGGAAGAAGATAGGGAAAAAATGGGCCTGGACTGGCCTTAGGTTAAGGCCTGATAGAGTTTTGTCCATGTATAATTGTTTCTGGTTATCTTTGTTTGGTCCTAGGCAAAATGAATTGTAGGATTGCTTGGCCAGAGAAGGCATTTAACAGTCAGTCAAAACTCTTTCTTGAAGAGGAGTTCTGAAACAAAGCCCACCTTCTCAGCTTTCAAAAGTTGTCTTTTTTCTTGAAAGAAAATGCCTTTTGCGGACTCACATTTCTTGAAGGGTAGGATTTGTCCATTCTTTTTTGGAGGCAAAATGACAACCCAAATTGGGAATACCTTTGTTAATTGTAGATTTGCAGAACTTATGGCTTCAAGCACTGGCAAGAAGCTCATTAAGATCGATGTGAGCTCGGATACAGTGTGCCCTTGGTGCTTTATTGGAAAGAAGAATCTTGATAAAGCTATGGAACAAACCATGGACAAGTTCGATTTTGAGGTTTCATTTCTTTTAATCACTATTATGATATAAGTTCACAATTCTTATCAGCACGATATTAGACTAGTGTGCCTCTCGCTGCTTGCAGGTTCGTTGGCATCCATTCTTTCTAAATCCTGATGCACCTAAAGAAGGTGTCAAGAAATCCGATTTCTACAAGACGAAGTTTGGCCCTGTTCAGTTTGAGCGTGCAACTGCTCGCATGACAGAGGTTCTCTCAGTTGACCTTGACCATGGTATTGTTGATTCAGATGTCATATGATGTATTTAGCTGCTTATATGCTCCTTATGCAGATGTTCCGAGGACTTGGCTTTGAATATGACATGTCTGGACTCATGTTAGTACATGCTTTAAAATTGTTCCATACACCACATAATGTCCATAAGTTGTTAGTGCGCTGACTTGAACATTGTAATGCAGTGGGAATACAATGGATTGCCATAGGCTCATAACACTTGCTGGACACCAAGGTTGCGAAAAGCAAAACGCTCTTGTAGAAGAATTGTTCATCAATTATCATTGCCAAGGAAAACATCTTGGTGATAGGTGAGTACTTATTGAACCCGATGAGTATGGACATTGTTGCACAATCTTGTTGTTTCTTTGTTTTTTGTTCTTACCTTAGTCCTACATGTTATGTATTTTACCTTTGCATAAAGTACTGTTCACTTGTAGTGTCCTCTGTGTATAATAACTGCTTTTAGTACTGACACATTATGCATATTCTTTGTTGGTAAAGGCACAATGCTGGTAATGATTTGGTATGTAACAGTTGTTGAGGCGAAATTGTGCGACAAGTCCTATGCCATGTACAAATTGCCTTTAACAGAAGATTTTTTATGACCATTTTCTTCTCCAAACGTGAGATACTCATAATGGAACAAAATAAAATAATCTGTGTCCATTTATGTTGCATGTGCTGCATAATTTTATTTTCAGTATTGACACACAAAAATCGAATCCACTCTCTTCATGCCGGATCATAACTATTATCTTTGTGGCCATGAATACAAACTATAGCACTTAACAAAAACGGAGGAGGTTACCCATTGGATTCGTACGTGGTGCTCACTTTAACGTGCGGAGGCACCAGAGTTTTCTGGCCTATGGGTGCAACCACATGGAAATGGTAGTGCGGGCTAGGCTCGACTGATATGAATGGTGGACTAGAAATATGAACAAAATAAAATAATCTGTGTCCATTTATGTTGCATGTGTTGCATAATTTTATTTTCAGTATTGACACACAAAAATCGACATCCACTCTCTTCATGCCGGATCATAACTATTATCTTTGTGGCCATGAATACAAATTATAGCACTTAACAAAAACGGAGGAGGTTACCCATTGGATTCGTACGTGAACGTGCGGAGGCACCAGAGTTTTCTGGCCTATGGGTGCAACCACATGGAAATGGTAGTGCGGGCTAGGCTCGACTGATATGAATGGTGGACTAGAAATATGAGTTTTGCCGCATGGGTGCATCCGGTTGTAGCTTTTAAACTATTTTCTTTCTTAGTAAGATTATTTGAAACTTTGCAATAAAGGTGGCTGTCTGCATCAATCGATGCACAGGCTGCAGCCCCCTTTTTAAAAAGAAAAAAAAACAATAGAGCGTAAAATTCAAATTTAATTTGTTCCATGCTACTACCAAATATGTTTGTTGCTTCATTTTCTTGCAGGCATATTCCTCTAATCACCTTGCTCCACTTTCCTTGTCTCAATCTATGTTTCTATGTTGACCATTGCTTTATGCAGTCTTACGAAATTCCTTTTCTAATTAAGGCAAGTTCTTCTGAACGCTGCGAGAAAGGTGGGCGTTGAAGGAGCAGAAGAATTGCTGCAAGACCCTAGCAAAGGAGTTGATGAGGTATGATTTGCACTGCTAGTTTCTCCACGTTGCCACAACTATTTGTGAAAGGGCTGGACTGTCATAATCACTTTTCTGGTGGTACAAGGTTAAGGAAGAACTGAGAAAGTACTCTTCTGGCATTTCTGGAGTTCCTCACTTTGTGGTATGAATATTAATCAATTTACTATTATGGTAATTTTCATCTTTTATATGACCTTTGACTTGTACATGATAACCTGTTGTGTTGTTTATTTCAGATCAACGGAAAATATCAACTCAGCGGTGGTCAGCCTTCAAACATATTCATGAGGACCTTCGAGGCGGCAGCAAAAAATGGAGCCGAATGATTATTCAACAAACTTCTTCATTGATTACCTAGCATACTGCTGTATACTTGTATGTACAAAATGAATAGAAGCATAAGGTGTAAAGGAACAAAAGGTGGTCTCCAAAAAAGGAAGAATAAAAATTACAAGTGATTTATAGTTACATTATGAGATATAATGTATGAATGCCATTATATTTTCCGTAATCCTGATTTGATGACAGTTTCTGCAGTCTAGCTACTGTTGCTTTCGGAATCTCAAGTGTTTCCGTTATATATTATGAGGATACACCTGATATGAGGGCATCTGATCTTGCAGTTTTGTTTTGATCAAGGAGCATACACTACAAGAAAAGTTGCCATGGCCGACGAAGTTGAAGTCGCGCCGTGGTTGCTGGTGTACCATGGCCGACGATTTTGGTCCCTCCGTGGTGCATGTCAAAACTTTTTTTTCTCGTTTTTGAGGCCACCCAGCCCGACGAAAGCGGCCAAAACGTCGCGTATGGTGGCCCGGGACGTGGTGCATCGCGAATTCTCGGGTTCGCCGGCCGAGTCAACGCAAATCCGCACCGCCGAGGGATGTAGGGCCCAGATGGCAGCCTCTCCGGCATTGTTTTTTTCTCGATCGCGCCATCTCGTTCAACGTTCTCCGATCGAGCCGTTTACGATGCGGGATCATGGGTCCCGCATGTCATCCTCTATGAACCAAAATTCTTTCTATTCTTGGATTTTTTTGACCCCCGATTTCCGGCTACTTTCTTTTTCTTTTGATCCCTTGCCGCCTTGGAAACGTTGAGACCGCTGTCGCTAAATGGGACCCGCATGTCATCCTCTATGTGCAATCAACTTTCTTTTCTTGGAGTTTTTTTGGCACCTCAAATTTGGTCACTTGCCTTTTTCTTTCGATCCCTGCCGCCTCTCAAACGG
>NC_061510.1:379569729-379583477 GCF_022539505.1 Lolium rigidum
CAAGGGCTTGGTTAGTGCTAGGGTGGCACCAAGTGCTAATTAGCCCTTCATAAAAGCATCTTCAACAGCGTCCCGCTGGCAGGTACGACGACAGTGTTTGGGTGCAGTGCGATTGGAAGAGCTGAAGCGCCGGCGGCGTGGCAGCATGGTCATGCGACGGCCTGGGATAGCAGTGTTGCGCGGCGGCCGGCAAGCCTGTCGTGCGGCGGATCAATTTGGGGAGCCGATCTGGACGAGGCGAGACAGGTAATTGAAAATACAGATGGTCAGATGGTGACGTGCGTAGTTAACGGGGTAATCATTAGAAACAAATCCAGTGTGGACCGTTTGATAGAGGCAAGATGGACGGCGTCCCATGGGTCCGATTAACTACATCCCATCGGCCTGCGATAGTTAGTATTTACCGTGTTTTATGGGGCGCATCTGCACCTGCTCCCTATTTTAGGGAGAGGTTGGACATGCTGAGGACCCTGGTAAGAAACCCCACAAATACAATTGAATAAAAATATTAATAAACTAGGAAATTTATTTCAAATTTAGATATATTATAATTTTTTAAATGAAATTAAACTAAACTTAACTAAAATAAACCTAAATCTATGGGTGTCGCCAATCTAGAAGGGGGTGAAGTCGAAGTCGATGTTGTCCGCCTCGCCGGCCGCATCTTCCTGGCGGTGGTCATCGGCGTCGTCGTCGGAGAACAACAAGGAGAAGTCGTTGTCGTCATCATTGACGAGGTGGGTGACGGCGCCGCTCTCGCTGGTATACCACCGGTTGGCTTACTCGGGGTCGATGGGCGCCATGTCCGCCGACTAGAGGAGCGCCTTGGTCAGCCCCGGTGAGTCTTCCTGGTCGTTGGGATCCCGCAGCTGCACCTACGTGGGGAGGTATTCCTGCTCCCACTTCAGCGCCGTCTATGGCACCAGCTTTAGCTCCTTCTCGGGGGTGTGTAGGTGCGGGGAATGGCGGCACCAGAAGGAGAGATGTCCCTATGGATGTGCGTCATCCCAGGAGGCCTGAAGGCGATGCTGCCCAAGCAGCGCGTGAGCGAGGTGGACTTAGGGGGTGACGGCGCAAACCTAGACGTTGGTGGAGGAGTGTGACGAGGAGGCGGACACAACCATCTTTGTGGCTCGTACGGTGGGGGTAGCCGCCGCCGAGTCCACCTCGTCGGTGGCTCATAGCCGTGCGAGGCTAGGGTGGCATCGAAGTCCTTCCAAGCCTGGAAGGTGTGGCTGCCGACGCGGTTGTGCAGCCCACCGTAGGGGCGTACATTTACGTGAGCTCGGCGTCGTGCTCAGCCTCGAAGACTGGGTGCCACATTGTGTTGTGCTCGGTCCAGGTGGAATTGTCGTGCTCCCACAATTGCAGAGCGGCCCGCCTTCGGCAGATGTCGGGCATGAGGTCGACGTTCCACTCATGGAGGGATGGAATGGCGTAGCCCTCTGCGTTCACCGTCCACCCGAGAGGGAGGCGCCAATCCGACGGAACGAGGAGGTGTGACTCGACGAAGACGATGGGCTCATCAATATTGATGTTCGCGGGCGAGCCGCACCACCGCTACCTTCGGATCACTCCCTGGTTTCGTGATTGTTGCGGCCCATAGCTCAGCGGTGATCGGCGAAGGTTTTCTGAGGTGCGGCAACTTGTTTTTGGCAAGGGAGCCGGTTTATAAGAGTTCAACGATAGAAGATAGGTGAGTGGGCTAGTCACGCCATTAATCTCCGGTGCCCTCGAAAGTTGAACCGTAGTAGATCAACGACGTGTGTTTGACCACCTAGCCGACGCGTCCGCCGGACGACTGGTCATTTAAAACACTGACCGCTCATTCAACGGTTGCCAAGTGGGGCCGAGGGCTTCCATCTGATGTGGCGCACCCGTTCAGCGCCCCGTCCTAAGGGGCTAGCATCAGGTAGCCGACGCTTCTATTAGGCTCCAAATGGTGCCAACACATTATTGGACGCGTCGCTGTGGCCAAAAAACATCACCAAACCCTAAAACAGCTATTAATGTTGATATTGGGTCGTTCGGTGGAGATGCTCTAAGTAATCCAAGTGTTGGCAGGCCATTATAAGGTGTCACATACGGTTTTCTTTCTGAACGGATGTTGAAATTGTTAAACGTAGAGATCTGCTAGGATAATCTCCGTGCCAGGATGAACAAGATGCGGGGTTTACCTTCTTCCTTGGAGGCAGACGAGCCTCCCGACGTCAACATGGTGATGGGGGCGTGGGTGAGCGGAGACGGCGGTGTAGCTTCCCGTCGGCACATCGCTAACCCTAGATCGGATTGGTATGTCGATGGGGTGTACGGCAAACGTGGTGAACCTCGTACTGCGAGCCGCCGGCCCCCACCTCTCTTTGTAGCGCTGGCGACAGGGGCCCACCAACCATAACGGGTTGGGCGCCCCTTATCAGGGCGTAGGTCAAAGGGGCCCGGTGGGCCGTTGGGCCCACTCGATAGAGAGAGCAATCTAACATTCCCTCCCCCTTGATCTCAACTTTACTTTTAACTTTATACTTTCATTTTATTCGTTTCATTTGGATCAGTCCATAGGGCATGTTTCATCGTCATAGCTCTATTGCTGATAGAATCAGACAGCCACAATACACTTCTCTGTTTTTGAAACAAATTCTTTACTTTTTTGGGCCTCTTATGATCCAAACCCATGCCGGCTACGTGTTCCTTGAATACGCTGGGTGGTAAGCCTTTCGTTAGCGAATCCGCAAGCATATATTTTGTCCGTATATGCTCGAGACTTATAGTTTGATCCTGGACCTTGTGTTTCACAACATAATACTTAACCTTAATCGGTTTCGTAGCATTATCCGACTTGTTGTTGTGAGCATAAATTATTGCAGGCTCATTGTCGCAGTACATCTTTAGTAGTTTTTCAATACAATCTACCACTTTCAAGTCGGGTATAAATTTCTTTAACCATAATGCCTGCCCCGTGGCTTCATAATATGCTATAAATTATGCATACATCGTGATGCAACTATTGTCTGTTTGGAGCTTCTCCACGAAATAGCTCCCCCCTACGAGAGTGAATACTATCCAGATGTGGATCTTCTATCAACTTTGAATCCCACAAAATCTGCATCTGAATACCCTCTTATTTCTAGGGAATCAGATCTTCTATATGTTAGCATGTAGTTCCTTGTGCCTTTTACATAACGCAATGCCTTCTTTACCATTTTTTAGTGTTCAAAACCTGGATTTTCTTGATATCTACCAAAAATTCCGGTGATAAAAGCTAAGTCGGGGCGTGTGCACACTTGTGCATAGTGTAGGCTTCCAATGGCCGAAGCATATGGAACCGCTTTGATTTGATCGAGCTCATACTGATTTTGGGGACTTCGAAATTTCCCAAAACTGCCGCCCTTGACTATAGGGGCAGGTGTGGCATTGCTCTTATGCATATTATACTTAGTTAGAACCGTTTCTAAATAATCCTTTTGCGATAGTCCTAATACTCCATTTTTCCTATCTCGGTGAATTTCTATTCCTAAAACATATGATGCTTCACCAAGATCTTTCATATCAAAATTTGAGGACAAGAACTTCTTTGCTTCTTGCAGTAGGCTAACATCACTGCTGGCAAGCAGAATATCATCCACATACAAGATTAGGAAAATATATTTGCCACTTTTAAACTTTGTTGAAATGCAGTTGTCCTTAATATTTTCGATAAATCCAAATCTCTTAATTGTCTCATTAAACTTTAGATACCACTGTCTGGAGGCTTACTTTAATACATAAATGGATTTCTTTAGGCGGCATCCCATTTCTTCCTTGCCCTCCATGATAAAACCCTTGGGTTGTTTCATGTAGACATTTTCTTCTAAATCCCCGTTTAGAAATGCAGTCTTTACATCCATTTGATGCAACTCTAAAAATGTGCAACTAGTGCCATTATGATTCTGAAGGAATCCTTACATGAGACTAGAGAAAATGTCTGATTGTAATCTATCCCTTCTCTTTGCGTAAATACTTTTGCCACAAGTCGTGCTTTGCACTTTTCTACATTTTCATTGCAACATATTTTATTTTGTAGACCCATTTGCAGCCCACAGTTTTGGCTCCTTAAGGAATATTCTCTAAGTCCAAAATATTGTTGGGACTCATCGATCTCATTTCGTTTTCCATGGCCTCCACCCACTTTGATGAATCTGGGCTTGTCATGGCTTCTTCATATGACATGGGATCACCTTCCATATGAACTGTTTCTGTGTTGTAAACTTTGTAATCAGTCGAAATGGCTGATTTTCTAGCTCTTGTAGACCTTCTAGGGGCCTCATTCTCTGGAGCATTATTTTCCTCAACTTGTGGCTCAGCTTATGGAGGTGGCTATTGTTGCTCTCTTTCCTGCTAAACAAATGGTTCATTCGGCTCATGATGGACAGGTTTCGAATTTTCACTCATCGTTGTCATGGGTGGAGTCACAACATGCGCTTGCACCACAATCGTAGGGATTATCGGTGCAGGTGCACATGGTAGCGCAAAAAATGGCTCCTGAGTCATCGGATTAGGTGCATGCAGCCTCTTCTCCTCAAGATCAATTTTCCGAGCTACCATGCTCCCCCTCATCATTTCGTCCTCTAAGAAGACAACATGTCTCGTTTCCACAAACTTTGTGTATTGCTCTGGATAGTAGAAATGATAACCTTTTGACTTTTCAGGATAGCCAATAAAATGGCAACTGACTGTTTTGGTATCTAACTTTGTGATATTTGGATTAAATACTTTGGCCTCAACAGGGATTCCCCACACTTTCAGGTGATTTAGAGAAGGCACTCTCCCTTTCCATAGCTCATACGGTGTTTTGGGCCCCGATTTGCTTGGTACTTTGTTTAGAATGTGAATAGCGGTTTTTAACGCCTTAATCTACAATCCCAATGGTAGGGTGGAATAGCTCATCATATTGAATTTAAACTATTAACTTTGAACTTTTCAGAGGCATTTGTGTCACTTTTTCATTTTCTAGACAAATTCTCGTTGGACAAAATTGAATAGAAAAAAATGTGTGAAAATTGCTCAAAAAACAGAAAAACTGTGCTCTATAAAAAATTAACAGAGAAAATTGTACTAGCGCGATCCGTGGCCCACCACGCGCTGCGCGATGTGCAGCCTATGCGGCACCCACGCTGCCCGAATGCGCCACCGACGTTGCGGCCTGCTAACGCGGACTAGCCCGCGTCTCCCTCGTGGCCTACCAACGCGGCCCAGCCGCAGTGCCCACGCGGCCAGCCAGCGTCGCACGCTCCTGGCCGTCGGATTGAATGTGATGGTCGGGCACGGCTTTCGGCCGGTATAAGAGGGGGCCTAAACGGCCACCCCCAAAAAACCCTAACACTAGACGCGTTTTCCCCTCGCCCCTCTCTTTTTGTGCCTCCCCCGCACGATGGCGCTCCGTCGGCGACGGCGAACTCTCCACGGCCGCATCTCGGCGTGGCTCCCTCCATCTCTTTCTCTCTGGCGGCTGGGAGGTAGCCACTCGCCCGCGCCCGCAGCAGTTGGCCAGGGACAAGCCCCCTCCCCTTTTCCTTAACTGCTCTATTGACGCATGTTTCTGGCACGTGGAACAGAAATTCCTCACGAACAAGTCCTCGAAAGTTTTTCCAGCTGTCGATGGATCCTTCCGGTAGCTTCTTCATCCAGGATCTTGCGGCTTCGCTGAGGTGGACCTAAATGCTTTGCATGGCCATTGCCCTAGTTCCGCCCATCAACTTCACTGTCTCTAGGTAATCGACTAATCAATCCTCTAGATCTTGCAGTCCATTGAACGTTTTATATTTGTCAGGTGAATGGATCGTAGCGAACAAGAGGGGGGGGGGTGAATGGTTGCTACGTCAAGTTTTAGTCTTTTTCAATTTTAGCGTGCGGAAGGTAAAGGTGATTGCTTTAGTGGTGTTGGTGTTCCTACAATGATCCTAGGACAAGTGCAACAAGTAAAGGAACAAGTAAGATAGTAAGAGTAAGGAGCGGGACAACCGGATGGCGCGGAGACGAGGCGAGGTTTGTTTCCCGCAGTTCCTCTCACAAAAGAGAGTACATCTGCGTTGAGGAGGTGCTAGCCTCACACAAGAGACTAGGCGGCCACACCACGAAGGAAGGCCTCACCTTCTTCCTCAAGAGAGCTCCACAAAGGGGCTCTCCCTTCTCCACTAAGACACCGGTCGAGGCGGTGATTCCTTCACAAGGTTGGGGCGAGCTCCACACCACAAGGAGGCTCCCAACAACCTATGGGGCTAGCACAACACCAAGCTAGCCTCCATAGGTGCACTTTCTCCAAGATCCCACCATAGGAACCCTAACACCAAGATCCACTAAGGAGTAGCAAGTATTGGTGAAATCTCTCTTCGTAGAACTATAGATCTGGGTCTCCTCCACCACTCCTCAAAATTTGGGCAAGATTGGTTGGATGGTTGGGGAGATCCTCAAGGATTAAGCTCAGCAACAATGGAGGAGAGAGAGAGAGAGAGAGGAGAGATAAAAACAAGTTGGGGAAGAAGGGCCCCTTAAATAGGCTCCTCCAAATCCAACCGTTATGTCCAGTTTTCGCCTAAGCGGTACTACCGCTTTGGGTAAGCGGTACTACCGCTCTGAGTTCGAAATCCCACAGATCTAGTCCACGTGGACACAGAGCGGTACTACCGCTCGCGGTACCGCTCGAGGTACCGCAATAGGGTCCAAACCTTACTGGACTCAAAGCGGTACCACAGCGGTACCGAAGCAGTACTGCCGTAACTAGTTACGGTACCTGGGCGGTACCATGGGCGGTACTACCGCTCGCAAGCGGTACTACCGCTCCAGGTACCGCATAGGTATCGTAACTCGTACTGTGGGTCAAATTCAGCGCAGAACTTCAGAGCGGTACCGTCGGCGGTACTAGTAGGGGTAGCGGTACTACCGCTACTAGTACCGGTAGTACCGGTCTGGCAAAAACTGGTTTTCTCCCCTTTTTATCTCCAGCCATGTCACCTCGCAAAACACACACAAAACCAGAAAGCCTATAAACTACGCTTCAGTCCCTCCGATCTTGACGTGTCCAGCGAGGTCACCGTGCACTTGCAAATCTAACAATGATACTCAAGGCACACGGTGAGATTACTCAAGTGTTGTCATCAAACACACAAAACTCGGGGTTTAGACTTTGCTCTTTCAATCTCCCCCTTTTTGGTGTTTGATGACAACACAAGACTTTTCAAAAGCATATGATATTATGATGAGATTCTTAGATTCGCAAAAGCTCGACGGAGCTCCCCCTAAACATGTGCATATTTTGAATATGTATTTGAATACAAATACACACGTCCTAGAGGATTAACTCCCCCTAGATTTTACAAACCAAGCACATATGCAACAAGGATACAAGATCAAGTTCAAATAACATATGCGCAATATGGAGGCAACACAAGATCATGCAAGGAGTTTTGGGTGAAGTTATCATACCTTTGCCTTGAGAATACCAAAACTCACCGTAAGATGCCTCCATAGAGTTGATGTAGCCACAAAAAAAGATAAACAACGAGAATTAAAGGCTACAAACAACAAAGGTCTCCATGCAAAACATCCATCCGAATAAGAACTTCTCCCCCTTTGGCATCGGAACACCAAAAAGGAGGGTAAGGGAACTATAAGGATGGTAAGAGAGAACATACAACCAAGCTTGCAAAAACCAAAGGGAAACAAAGCTTGAGTGAGACTCTCCAAGAACATGGAGAAAAAGATAACAAGGAAAAATAAGACAAAAAGAAAGTCACAAAGAAACACAAAGAACCGAAAAACTCCTCATGGAGGAGGTTGGTGGCCGAAGCCACCGTGTAAGAGTATAGTAGTGTGAGGTCACGTAGATGTATCTAGGACTCACGACTTACAACTCAACATGAAGCTCATTAGTCACTTATTTGAAAAATAGCATATGTTTTGGATTTCTTTATGCATTATGGGGGGAGGGATAGCTCAATAAGTTTAAACCGCACTCCCCCTATGTTCATGCGTGCCTTTCATCTAGATATATAGTTTGAGAGTGGTATGTGCGCACTGATACGCGTACAGCACGCGTCCGTTGGGAACCCCAAGAGGAAGGTGTGATGCGTACATCGGCAAGTTTTACCTCAGTAAGAAACCAAGGTTTATCGAACCAGTATGAGCCAAGAAGCACGTCGAAGGTTGATGGCGGCGGGATGTAGTGCAGCGCAACACCAGGGATTCCGGCGCCAACGTGGAACCTGCACAACACAACCAAAGTACTTTGCCCCAACGAAACAGTGAGGTTGTCAATCTCACCGGCTTGCTGTAACAAAGGATTAGATGTATAGTGTGGATGATGATTGTTTGCAGAAAACAGTAGAACAAGTATTGCAATGAGATTGTATTCGATGTAAAAGAATGGAGCGGGGTCCATAGTTCACTAGAGGTGTCTCTCCCATAAGATAAATAGCATGTTGGGTGAACAAATTACAGTTGGGCAATTGACAAATAGAGAGGGCATGACCATGCACATACATGATATGATGAGTATTGTGAGATTTAATTGGGCATTACGACAAAGTACATAGACCGCTATCCAAAGCATGCATCTATGCCTAAAAAGTCCACCTTCAGGTTATCATCCGAACCCCTTCCAGTATTAAGTTGCAAACAACGGACAATTGCATTAAGTATGGTGCGTAATGTAATCAATAACTACATCCTCGGACATAGCATCAATGTTTTATCCCTAGTGGCAACAGCACATCCACAACCTTAGAACTTTCCGTCACTTCGTCCCAGATTTAATGGAGGCATGAACCCACTATCGAGCATAAATACTCCCTCTTGGAGTTAAGAGCAAAAACTTGGCCGAGCCTCTACTAATAACGGAGAGCATGCAAGATCATAAACAACACATAGGTAATAGATTGATAATCAACATAACATAGTATTCTCTATCCATCGGATCCCAACAAACACAACATATAGCATTGCAGATAGATGATCTTGATCATGTTAGGCAGCTCACAAGATCCGACAATGAAGCACATTGATGGCGTGTATTTCACACGTTCGTTGGGCAACCCCAAGAGGAAGGTATGATGCGCACAACAGCAAGTTTTCCCTCAGAAAGAAACCAAGGTTTATCGAACCAGGAGGAGCCAAGAAGCACGTTGAAGGTTGATGGCGGCGGGATGTAGTGCGGCGCAACACCGAGAGATTCCGGCGCCAACGTGGAACCTGCACAACACAACCAAAGTACTTTGCCCCAACGAAACAGATGAGGTTGTCAATCTCACCGGCTTGCTTGTAACAAAGGATTAACCGTATTGTGTGGAAGATGATTGTTTGCAGAGAAAACAGTAAAACAAGTATTGCAGCAGATTTGTATTTCAGTATTAAAGAAGGACCGGGGTCCACAGTTCACTAGAGGTGTCTCTCCCATAAGATAAAAGCATGTTGGGTGAACAAATTACAGTCGGGCAATTGACAAATAGAGAGGGCATAACAATGCACATACATGACATGATAAGTATAGTGAGATTTAATTGGGCATTACGACAAAGTACATAGACCGCCATCCAACTCGCATCTATGCCTAAAAAGTCCACCTTCGAGTTATCGTCCGAACCCCCTCCAGTATTAAGTTGCAAACAACGAGACAATTGCATTAAGTATGGTGCGTAATGTAATCAACAACTACATCCTCGGACATAGCGCCAATGTTTTATCCCTAGTGGCAACAGCACAACACAACCTTAGGGGTTTCTGTCACTCCCCCAGGTGTCAATGCAGGCATGAACCCACTATCGGGCATAAGTACTCCCTCTTGGAGTTAAAAGTAAAAACTTGGCCAGAGCCTCTACTTGAAACGGAGAGCATGCAAGATCATAAACAACACATGTATAATAACTTGATAATTAACATGACATGGTATTCTCTATCCATCGGATCCCGACAAACACAACATATAGAATTACAGATAGATGATCTTGACCATGTTAGGCAGCTCACAAGATCCAACAATGAAGCACAATGAGGAGAAGACAACCATCTAGCTACTGCTATGGACCAATAGTCCAGGGGTGAACTACTCACTCATCACGCCGGAGGCGACCATGGCGGTGTAGAGTCCTCCGGGAGATGAATCCCCTCTCCGGCGGGGGTGCCGGAGGAGATCTCCGAATCCCCGAGATGGGATCGGCGGCGACGGCGTCTCAGTAAGGTTTTCCGTATCGTGGTTTTTCGCCTCGGGGGTTTCGCGACGGAGGCTTTAAGTAGGCGGAAGGGCAGGTCAAGGGGCGTCACGAGGGGCCCACGCTATAGGTCGGCGCGGCCGGGGCTTGGGCCGCGCCGCCCTATAGTCCGGCCACCTCGTGGCCCCACTTCTTGTGTTCTTCGGTCTTCGGAAGCTCCGTGGAAAAATAGGGCCCTGGGTCTTCGTTTCGTCCAATTCCGAGAATATTTCGTTACTAGGATTTCCGAAACCAAAAACGGCAGAAAACGAGGAACCGGCACTTCGGCATCTTGTTAATAGGTTAGTTCCGAGAAAATGCACGAATATGACATAAAGTGTGCATAAAACATGTAGGTATCATCAATAATATGGCATAGAACATAAGAAACTATCGATACGTCGGAGACGTATCAAGCATCCCCAAGCTTAGTTACGCTCGTCCCGAGCGAGTAAAACGATAACAAAGATAATTTCCGAAGTGATATGCCATCATAACCTTGATCATACTATTTGTAAACATATGTAGTGAATGCAGCGATCATAACAATGGTGATGACATGAGTAAACGAGGTGAATCATATAGCAAAGACTTTTCATGAATAGTACTTCAAGACAAGTATTAATAAGTCTTGCATAAGAGTTAACTCATAAAGCAATAAATCAAAGTAAAGGTATTGAAGCAACACAAAGGAAGATTAAGTTTCAGCGGTTGCTTTCAACTTGTAACATGCATATCTCATGGATAATTGTCAACATAGAGTAATATAACAAGTACAATATGCAAGTATGTAAGAATCAATGCACAGTTCACACAAGTGTTTGCTTCTTGAGGTGGAGAGAAATAGGTGAACTGACTCAACATAAAAGTAAAGAGAATGGTCCTTCAAAGAGGAAAGCATCGATTGCTATATTTGTGCTAGAGCTTTTATTTTGAAAACATGAAACAATTTTGTCAACGGTAGTAATAAAGCATATGAGTTATGTACATTATATCTTACAAGCTGCAAGTCTCATGCATAGTATACTAATAGTGCCCGCACCTTGTCCTAATTAACTTGGACTACCGGATCTTTGCAATGCACATGTTTTGACCAAGTGTCACAATGGGGTACCTCCATGTCGCCTCGTACAAAGGTCTAAGGAGAAAGCTCGCATTTTGGATTTCTCGCTTTTGATTATTCTCAACTTAGACATCCATACCGGGACAACATGGACAATAGATAATGGACTCCTCTTTAATGCATAAGCATGTGGCAACAATTATTATTCTCATATGAGATTGAGGATATATGTCCAAACTAAAACTTCCACCATGAATCATGGCTTTAGTTAGCGGCCCAAAGTTCTTCTCTAACAATATGCATGCTCCAACCATGAAGGTGGTAGATCTCTCTTGCTTCAGACAAGACGGACATGCATAGCAACTCACATGATATCCAACAAAGAATAGTTGATGGCGTCCCCGAAACATGGTTATCGCTCAACAAGCAACTTAATAAGAGATAAAGTGCATAAGTACATATTCAATACTACAATAGTTTTTAAGCTATTTGTCCCATGAGCTATATATTGCAAAGGTGAATGATGGAATTTTAAAGGTAGCACTCAAGCAATTTACTTTGGAATGGCGGGTAAATACCATGTAGTAGGTAGGTATGGTGGACACAAATGGCATAGTGGTTGGCTCAAGGATTTTGGATGCATGAGAAGTATTCCCTCTCGATACAAGGTTTAGGCTAGCAAGGTTATTTGAAACAAACACAAGGATGAACGGTGCAGCAAAACTCACATAAAAGACATATGGTAAACATTATAAGACTCTATACCGTCTTCCTTGTTGTTCAAAACTCAATACTAGATGTTATCTAGACTCTAGAGAAACCAAATATGCAAACCAAATTAGCAAGCTCTAAGTATTTCTTCATTAATGGGTGCAAAGTATATGATGCAAGAGCTTAAACATGAGCACAACAATTGCCAAGTATCAAATTATCCAAGACATTTTAGAGTTACTACATGTATCATTTTCCAATTCCAACCATATAACAATTTAACGAAGAAGAACTTCGCCATGAATACTATGAGTAGAGCCTAAGGACATATTTGTCCATATGCAACAGCGGAGCGTGTCTCTCTCCCATAAAGTGAATGCTAGGATCCATTTTATTCAAACAAAACAAAAAACAAAAACAAACCGACGCTCCAAGCAAAGTACATAAGATGTGGCCGAATAAAAATATAGTTTCAGGGGAGGAACCTGATAATGTTGTCGATGAAGAAGGGGATGCCTTAGGCATCCCCAAGCTTAGACGCTTGAGTCTTCTTAATATATGCAGGGGTGAACCACCGGGGCATACCCAAGCTTAGAGCTTTCACTCTCCTTAATCATATTGCATCATACTCCTCTTTTGATCCTTGAAAACTTCCTCCACACCAAACTCGAAACAACTCATTAGAGGGTTAGTGCATAATAAAAATTCACATGTTCAGAGGTGACACAATCATTCTTAACACTTCTGGACATTGCATAAAGCTACTTGGACATTAGTGGATCAAAGAAATTCATCCAACATAGCAAAAGAGGCTATGCGAAATAAAAGACGAGAATCTGTCAAAACACGAACAGATCCGTAAAGATGGATTTTATTAGGCCACCAGACTTGCTCAAACGAAAATGCTCAAATTGAATGAAAGTTGCGTACATATCTAAGGATCATGCTCGTAAATTGGCGTAATTTTACTGAGCTACCTACATGGAGATAGACCCAGATTCGTGACAGCAAAGAAATCTGGAACTGCGCAGTAATCCAAATCTAGTACTTACTTTTCTATCAAAGACTTTACTTGGCACAACAAAACTTAAAACTAAGATAAGGAGAGGTTTCTACAGTAGTAAACAACTTCCAAGACACAAATATAAAACAAAGTACTGTAGTAAAAACATGGGTTGTCTCCCATAAGCGCTTTTCTTTAACGCCTTTCAGCTAGGCGCAGAAAGTGTAACTCAAGTGTTATCGCGAGATGGAGCATTGATATCATAAGCTCCCCCATTTGTAGTGGTACTAGGGGCTGAAGGAGATATGCCCTAGAGGCAATAATAAAGTGGTTATTATTTATATCTTTATGTTTATGATAAATGTTTATATATCATGCTAGAATTGTATTAACCGAAACATTAGTACATGTGTGATATGTAGACAAACAAGAAGTCCCTAGTATGCCTCTTAAACTAGCTTGTTGATTAATGGATGATTAGTTTCATAATCATGAACATTGGATGTTATTAATAACAAGGTTATATCATTGTGTGAATGATATAATGGACACACCCAATTAAGCGTAGCATAAGATCTCGTCATTAAGTTATTTGCTATAAGCTTTCGATACATAGTTACCTAGTCCTTATGACCATGAGATCATGTAAATCACTTATACCGGAAAGGTACTTTGATTACACCAAACACCACTGCGTAAATGGGTGGCTATAAAGGTGGGATTGAGTATCCGGAAAGTATGAGTTGAGGCATTGATG
>NC_061510.1:379583577-379790323 GCF_022539505.1 Lolium rigidum
ATAGCAAATAACTTAATGACGAGATCTTATGCTACGCTTAATTGGGTGTGTCCATTACATCATTCATATAATGATATAACCTTGTTATTAATAACATCCAATGTTCATGATTATGAAACTAATCATCCATTAATCAACAAGCTAGTTTAAGAGGCATACTAGGGACTTCTTGTTGTCTACATATCACACATGTACTAATGTTTCGGTTAATACAATTATAGCATGATATATAAACATTTATCATAAACACAAAGATATAAATAATAACCACTTTATTATTGCCTCTAGGGCATATCTCCTTCAAAACAGCGGGTGCCAAAAAGGCAAAAACACATCACTAAGTAATTCTATGAGGAAACTGCCAGCCACCCTGGCTGTAAAAATCCCGTGCGGCTGTCTCTAGTCAGTTGCACCCAGACTCCATGATATCCTGCTGATCCTCGGGCTGGAGATAAGAAACATACGGATCTAGTGAATAATCATAGGGATAACTCTGCAAGAAGGGATGAGATTTGGGTTTATTAAACACGACTTCATTTTGTACATTCCAAAATAGCCCATAAAATAGCGCATACACCCTCTCTAATGTATACAAAATCCTATGCTTTTCCTAATCTTATGATTTTCATATCCTTTGAATGAAAAAGGATCCATGATTCGTTGTCGGTGAATTTTTCCATGCAGGAAGGGATTATGAGATTAAAGGGCCACAACACCACCCTTCAGAACAGAAACCTCAAACTCTTGCATAGGTTTGGTATCCTGAATGCAGAATCAGAGACGAATGCTCAGTCTCGGGAGAGGAGCAGCCAGTGCGCGTGTGTGCATCTTCGGCCGTGTATGTTTCCATTGCCGTGCCGCCTCCTTGCTGGCTGCCAGATCCAACTACTTAGCTGTCTTTCTTCCGGGGATGGCGGTTCCATAGTTGAAGAGGTTGCTATGGACAAGGACTTTGCAGCTCTCGGGCATATTGAAGAGGTTGGCACTCCATTTGTTTATTTCTCCCCCTCATCCGCACTCTGCATACTTCATTCTTGTTGAATTTGCAATGCGGGATGTGATAACACGATTCTCCGCGGCTTGGACCGGATCAAGGGCCACAACACCATCCTTCATAAGAAAATCCGCCACCTCGTGGGCAGGTGCATTTTAGATCGTGCCATATCGGAGGAGAATGCCCGTTCCGAGCAATCTTCTTTTGATAAACGGTACTCAGACGTTCTCGCGGAGTGTAAGAAGTTGAGGAAGGAAGTCGAGGAACTACGCGCCCGGCCACCGATGAGTGTGGTCAGTGACAAGGCTGGTCAGTGTGATTGCAACTGTGACTGTGAAAGTGTTCAACAGGAAGTGGAGTTGCATGCTGAACATGCGCAATATTTCGAGACGAAGTACTTGAAAGTTCGCACGAGTGCGATAAGTTGAAGAAGGAAGTCGAGTGTCTCCGCTCCCGGCAGCCAACTATTGCGACATCAGGAGACCAGGGTGTGCTAATTGCAGCCAGAATTTTGGAATCGATGAAAAGTTGAATTTGGCTTTGTTGTGCAATATAGCAAGACCTGTTCCTCCTCTGCCTTCGTCTTTTGGCATAATTGCTTTGTCTTCAGTATTGACTTCTGAATGATTCGTATATTTCGACGGTTTCTGAATTATGTACAACTTTTGTAATATTGGTCAAACTAGTTTTGACCAGGGTTTGTGTAGGGTGGTTGAATTTTTTTGGTTGGTCCAAATTGTGTTGTGTGGTCCAAATGTGATGTATCATCACACCACCATGTGCCCCGCCACCCCCAGGTTTTGGTAATGCCATTCGATACATGCTTCATAGAAGGAACATACATTTTTTCCATTAGGGCATGACAATTTTGAAAAATTCAAACAAAAATGGGAAGAGAGAATGGTAACATCATTTTCCATGTGATGCCCCTGTGCCAAATTTTGGTTCATTTTAAGAATGTAAGGTGACAAATTACTCGAGGAAGCTAGTTGGAGTAGACGGGCATGACCGGATTGGCATAGGGGATTTATTTTTTGAAGGATGTTATTTTTCATGGACAATATCTGCACAAACAATAAAATGTTAAGGTCTCATATTATTCTGAATGATTGTGAATTACTTATGACGTTTGGAAGTATTGGTATACGTGAGAATCGAGTACATGCACGACTTCACGCGTCCACAACTAATCGGCCTCATCGTCTGTCGCGTCCACAACTAATGCCCTTCTGATACAGAGAGTCAGAGGCTATAAAATAATCGACCTCATCGTCTCTCGCGAGCTCGTCCTCTCCCCTCCCATCAACTCACCGCACCTCCGAGGCATCGACTTCCTCGTTTCCAACCGCAGCGGCATGAAGACAGGTCTTGCGTACGAGGCGGAGCAATCGGCGGCCGCTCGCACAGAGGATGCCTCTGCGGTAGTGGCCGTCGCGGCGGGTGAGGCTTCACCGGGCACCCAGGCCGCTCGTCTCCTTTGCTTGTCTGATTCTTCGACCTCGGTCGAAACGGGCGTCCTGGCCGTCGAGGAGAAGGTGGATAGCAACGCCGTTGCTCCCGCCGAAGATCCGCAAGGCGTTGCAGGCCACCACGGCGAGGTCTTCCTAGACCCGGTGCTTGGACGCGGACCTCGACCCCTTCGACGATTTCGGCCCAAACGTTCGGTTCCGGGAGGATGTCGAGGGTGACGACGAGAGAGTGCTTGCTCTTTTACCGAAGCTGTCCCGATCCTTTTTGTGTCATATTACTGTTCGCGTGGTTTGCACGAACCTGGTTCTTGATTGATTTGATCCCCTACCTTGTTCTTGTAGACGTACTTGATTCTACGGTTCGTACGGTCAGATTCTAGTTTCATTTCGACTAATCTGCCATGTAGTTGGCTTGATTTGTCATATAATTAATTTATCTGTTCATACTTAGTGGACTTGCAATTGTTGTGGCTTATGTTCATTGCTGTTCATAGGGTTTTCTCGTGATTTAGTATGATTTCTTCTGCCATTTACTTGTTCTACACATTTAATTTTAGGGTTTCTAAGGTTTGCTTATGATAGTGCGGTATTTATTCGATCTTTCATTAAGCACCTGATTATTATGTACTTTATAATTCACGGGAATATTCTGATGACATGGACGACAACAAGGAGCGCAGGGACCAGAAGAGCCGCTACGTTCTGAAGCGGCTGAAGGGTGGTGAAATTCGTTTCCGCATGCGCGGGGAGCTATTTTGCCCATTACGTGGCAAAATCCTCCAGAAGGACATCCGCAGCCTGATCTAGCATGCGACGGGTGTATGCCTCAATACATCGGGGAAGCACCGCCCTGCAACCAAGGCCAAGCACGCAGCATATGGCCTCTTCCTCCAGAATTACGTCTGGCATGGCTTGTTCCCGGTCAACGCCCCTGCTGCTGGCCCTCATGCTCTTGGTCATGTTTAAAGTTCATATGTGTAATCTTATTCCCTTTGGAAGTTCAACATTAAACTCTACTAGTACAACCGTGGTGGTCTTGTGATGGTAGTACTCTTTTGATGCATTTGTGATGTAGTAGTACGAAGTACTAGTATTTTTTTTGAAATGGTATAGTACTATCTAAGAAAAGTACTCCCTTCGATTCACATTCATTTTACACCAAGAAATATGGATCGGAGTGAGGGAGTAAATTAAACATGGCATCTCGTGCATGAAGCTTGACATATCGATCGGGTTGGCTAGAATGGCAATACAATGCTGCTCATTAGGCAAATGCATGCCATGTAAAGAAGTCTATACTTGACATAAAAAAAGACTACATTGGGGATTAGAGTCAATTGGGGCATCTACAATACGAGAAAATCTTGCTTGTAGCTGATTTTGGCTAAGAGGGTTTTACTCACATTACACGTGCCACTTTCCTTGTCTGCAAAACAAGTTCCAATAAAGGAAGAGGAAAGAAAAGGACATTGTGGGCGAGATTGAACACCTTTTTTATGTGTTAAGCTGATGCCTCGTTTAGCTGAGGATTTCGACTTAGGCCTAACAGCTCAGCACACCCACAAATAAATCTCCTTGCGCGCACCACTGTCGGCAAAAATAACAAAATTAGCACGCAAGATTAAGAACGAAGTGAATTTAATTAACTTGGTTAGTGTAATATCCCAGGTATTGGGGTTACAAAAATAGAGGAAACAGATGTGTGCATTGCATTCATGCATAGAAAATCTGGGGAATTTTCGCGCTTTAAAGTAAAACAGTCACAGTAACTGAAGTTTCACTTGACCTTGGTGGAATTGAAGTAGATCATCAAGTCAAGCGCTATAAACCTCAATGTGACTTTGTTAAAACCTTATTTTGGGTAGAGATGATTTGATCTAAGGGGTTAGATCAAATGGAGCTAATAATCAACACAACAACACCCTACTCAATGATCAACTACCCGATCTTATTAAATATCACAACATGATAATCCTTGCCACAACATATGAACATCCATTTAATTGGAACTCAAGTAACAATAATTAGGAGTAACTATTCCTCACTTATCTTTTCCATGTCTTAAACTAATCCTTGATCCTACCATGAACCTCATGGTATTCATTCTAAATTACTCTTGGAAACATAACAAGGAGATCAACTCTAGAAATATTTATCCTTCTCTATTCCATGATATTATACATCAAACCTAGAGAGGTGAGAGTTCTATATTAATACTTAAAGAAGCAATAACAAACCTTGAGCTAAACCTTGGATATACATCCAAGTATTCAAATTATCATCTTCAAGAGGACCCTAGAGTATTATTCAAGTCCTTCCCAAATGAGAGAGAGACCAATCATACTAATTCTAGCTTAGCCTATTTAAGAATCAATGTTAAACTTTGAACTAAAGTATTAGGTAAACCATTTCACCTTGAAGTGGTGAGATCACAAAATACCAAGTGGAATAAGACTATATCCATGACTTAGTGAAATAAGGAGTGGAATAAACCAACTATGATAGACAATTGAATCTTTGGCTCAGTAATCTAAATAAATATTAGGAGTACACCATAAAACCTGGAATAACTATTCTTAAATGAGAAAGCTCAAACCATGGTGTTATACTCAAGATAACTGAGACAACCATAACCATGTCCACTCAAGAAACTATAAGGGAGATATTATGTTTGGTTAATCTAGACAATGCTTGATCATGGAAGTGAGAACCCCATTTAATGAGAGATCCTTAGGAAGCCAAACCTTGATCATTATTAATTAAGTGATGATCATAAACCCTAAGAACTTGAGGTATGGAGAATAAACCCTAACAGGATAAGTAGATCTCATTTATCACATGAAATCATAGGGTGGCAACTAGTAGGCAACCCTAGGCTTATATTCAAACCTTAACTTATGATTCAATTGGTGATCATAAGTAGAATTCTACCATATCTACATTCCACATATTCTTCATTTAAGAAACATAAACCTTTGAATAAAACTCTCTGCTTTATATGGTGAGAAACCATATATCCATATGACCAAAGTTAACTATAAAAAGAACTATAACAACTTTAGTTACTTTAACAACAAGCTTAAGGATATAATAGAGATCTATTGGTATAAGATAAAATCAAATCTCAAGTCCTTAGTAATTAACATAGAACAGAAACAATTAAGCAAGTAACCATAATATTTTGGTTAAGGGAGATTAAATCCTAGCTAGTGTAATATGATGCCATCTTACTTCTACAAATTAAAATTATATCTCAACCCTAACCATTGTATCACTATGGAGATTGCAATATAAAACCTAGACCATAATTGAGAATCAAATCCATGGCCATTATGGAAATATCATTAGAACCTGGAATGGCATATCAATGAAATCTTATGTTTCACATATTAAACCTGAGAAAACCCTTTGGGATACATCTTATAAAAAAGAAACCATAAGTGAGATTATCAACCACTTATCATTATATTTAAGACCCAACCTTGAGGAGAGTAATATTTACTCTAGGTATTTCAAAGGATTATGAAACCATAACACTAATGTTAGCTTTAATATGGGTTACCATCAAACCTATAAAACCTTTATAAAATGTTGCTCACATAAAATATTATGCAAGTGATTAATTACTCAAATGGAAACCAAGACATAATAACAATCTCCGAAAAACTTTGAGATGAAAGTATCAACTCTCATAATCCTAAATCGAATTGATTGCACAATGAAAAGTGAATTAAAGTAAAAATATAAGTTTAAGTTTAAATGTTATCTTGAATAAGATCACAAATATGCAAATAATCTAATATAAGATATGAATTCAAATAAAAGAGTAAAACAATAATTAGTATTATGAATCTTGGGTGAATTAGCAAATTTACATATTTTATACAAACAGATATTGAATCCAAATATGAATTCAAATAATAAATACAAAACAGAAAATCAAACGAGAAATAGAAAAGGGGAGAAAAGGACTTACCAGAGCTTACCCTGGCCAGAGCAGCCCACCAGGCAGCCCACCATCACCGAGGCCAAGGCACAGCCCAACGAGGCCAAACCCGTACCCCTTCGCTTAGAAATAACGGAGGACGAGTTCGTCCTCATCCTCTCCGAGTACCGGAGGCCACCTCGACGCCGTGTCTCCCTTCTCCCTCTCGGCCGGCAGCCCCTCCTTGCTCCAATTCGTGACGAGGCTCGTCTCGAAGCTTATAAATACCCCACGACGAAACCCCGGCCCGAGTTCTTCCTCCTCCTCGCTCAATTCTTCCCCAAACCGAAACCCCGGCTCCGCCGGCATCCATTACCGCCGGCGAAAGAGATCTCCCCGAGCCAAGCCGAGCACACCAGCGACAACCGCCGTCCTCGACTTGCTACGCCCACGGGTGGAATCGAGCCGCCGTGACTTAAATCGCCGCCGACGACCTCGTCTCTCCGACAGCCGGAGCCCTCAATTCCGACGAACGAGGCCACCTCCGACCTCGCCGCCAAGCCTGGCGTGACCCTGGTGAGATTCTAAGCCTCCTAGCTTGCTCGCCGAGCTCGATTACATGCCGTAGCATACTTCTCGTCGATCGACCGTAGCCACCGCCGCAGACCATCGCCGCCGGCCAACCTCCGGTGACCATTAGGCGGCGGCGCGGCCACCGGTAGATTCACCTCATTGCCCTCGTTCGAACAAGCACGCGCACGCCCGCGGGAGCCCGGGAACGCCGGCGCCGTCGTCGACCATCTCGCAGTCCACCGTGAGCCATGCCACATCGGCGCCACGGTGACAGGCTGACGTGGCTCTGGACCCACTGGTCAGTGGCTGTGTGTGGTTTAGCCCGGGTTGGTCTAGCAGTCTTTCCAATTTAATTCAAATCCAATTATCTCTGCAACTTAAAATAAATGTAGAAAATTAATAATAGCTCAGAAAAACAAATATAAGATATCAAAATTCTTATAAAGAAAAATCCTATCCAATAAAAATATAAAATGAAATTTTTATTTTTAATAAAAATTTAATTATTTTAAACTCATTAATTAAGTCTCTTCTTTTATACTTGATTGAATTAAAATTCAATAAATAAGGAAAACTTTAAAAATTAAATAGAAACCGAGTAAAGAAGTAAAGAAAACTTTAAAACTAATTTCTTTATTTATTATTTTGTTAAATCCTTATTAAAAGGATTTAAACCTAATTGACTTAATTATTAATTGTTCAAAAATAGAAAAATGCCAAATTCAATGTTATTTTATCTATTTACAAGTTACTAATACCTTCAATCTTAAATTGAAGTTATTAATCATAGAACTACATGGTAAATAGTAAACCCTAATTCCATATGGTAGAAAACTAGGAACTCACCATTTCATGTGGGACCCTAAAACCCTAATACCATTAGGCAACCTAGCTCCATTTATTCATAGGAACCCTAATTTGTTTCTAACCTAAAACCTAGGTCAGGATAAGTGATCATGATATTTTCCTTTTGATCCATAGAACCATAATTAGCAAATAAATACTTACCATGTCCACATAAAATGTAGGAGCTCTTTTATCAATCATTTAGTATCCCATATATGCATCCCTATCCAACATGGTTGATCAAATAGGGTCAACCAAATGCAAACCCTAGCTCATATCCTTAGAATTATCATCTTGAAGTAACTTTAATCAACATCACACCATTATGATGAACTCTAATAGCAACCATACCTGCTATTTTACTTTACATAACCCTGCTCCACTAAACCCTATTAGTGTGAAATACTTAGGAACCATTCCATCTGAGAATCAACCATTCTTTACTTAGGGAATTAAATAGCAAACCTAAACAACCTCAACCTAATTAATATACTTCTTATTATTTAAGAAGTATGTTCTTCAAAAGTTATTCTTTTGAAGTAAACATAGAACCATCATGAACCCTACTTATAAGGACCTATAAACCCTAGCCAGCTATCACCAACAAGGTATACCACCTTGATAGCAACTATTTATAATAGATTGCTCAAGATGCTTAGGCTTAACTCAACCTTACCAACCCTAGGTGTTAATGAATCCAACATTGTTGGGATCCATCTAAACCTTACTCCAGAAACTAAATGAAACCATAGTCAACCATAGAACTCCACAAGCCTAATTATCATACTTGTTCTTTATTTAAGAACATGTTCTTCAAAAGTTATTCTTTTGAATTATATGATAAATAATCATTAACCATGTCATATAATGCTAACCCCAACCACCATTCATTATATGTCGAGATTATACAAAATGTTATTGTTGTGTGCTATTAATGCTATTGTTATGATATGTTGCAACACCTGTTTATGATACCATGTAACCACACCTGAATAAGAACTTTGTTTGTGAATCACTCTAAAAGTGCAACACACCCTAAACTAATCAATATCACTCACTAATCCTAAATCATCGGGGTTAGGTCACGCTTAGAGCGCTTGCATCTCATACTTATGCATTATTGCATCCTTGCCAATCTTTTAAACATCGTCCTTACCGGACGATGATGCTATTTCAGAATTTGGAGTTATTGCGTATCGAAGACCTTGCCTGCATAATCTTGCAGTCAAGAAAGGCAAGTTCATCACTTGCTCATGTCATTGGAGTATTTCTATCAAATTACTTGCAAAGTACTATGGTTATCACTATTGCATAAAAACCAAAACCACTACTTTCATAACTATGAATATGACTATGTGGTGGGCAATGGAACCATGGATTGTGTTGATATGGTGGAGGTTCCATTGCAAGGGTTTATATCCATCTAGGATTAAACAACAAATGTCGCCAGTGATTCTTGTGCCGTAATACCCGTGTTAACCATAAGATCTGGAGTGGGATGGAATAGTCAATTGTATTTCCACCTCTTGTACATCAACGGATGCGCTTTACCGTAGACCCTTGATCCAAGAGAGGACAAGTGGTACCCTTGATCCAAGAGAGGACAAGTGGTAGGGTGGGGGTCCCGATGAAGTCCCCACGGTAATTGCGGTCTATGATGGGTTGCAGCTGCCGGCGAAGGAGTTCATGGTAGAGACCTGAACTGTTGTCGTGGTCGGGGGCCGTCCTTAATTGGTATAAGAGCACCGGCGAGGACCCAGGGTCGGAGTTTGCATCAACGGGTGGGTGTATGAGGTAGCGGAGGAATATGATTGGCTATGACCTTATACCGGGCCTCACACCAAAGGAAGTGTGGACGGGGTGTACGCCGGTTGGCACCAAGGTTAAGATCTCTTATGGGTAAAGCAACACACCTCTGCAGAGTGTAAAGAACCGTGACCTGTCACTCCCTGTTCCGGGATATGGAACTACGAACGCGGCCGGAAAGGAGCTCCATGAAGTTCTAGTAAACCGGTGAAGGCTGACGGACATAGCTTTTCTGAATAAAAGCAACCTCTTGAAGAAACGATTATGAAAACCTGCATTGGTATTAGACTTTCTGGTCTAATGCCGTAGCTAGTGCATTAAACACCTCTTTCCTATAATGAACTTGTTGAGTACGCTCGTACTCATCCCACTCTTAAATCCCCTGCTTAGATATGGAGGCATCGAAGGAGGACCTACAGTGCAACTCAAAGACCGAGAAGTCAACAACTTCTTCAAGAGACAGGACCCGGTCGAAAGAGTCAAATACCACATCCAACAAGGAGAAAACCTAGTTTAGCCATAGAAGGGAACTAGTTTCCTGAACCTAGCTCCTACTTAGCTAGAATCTATTCTTAGTCTCTTTAGCTAGTTAAATACTCTACAAATAGAGTTCGTGATAAGTCTAGACTACGAGTCGTTCTTCTGGAGTTTATTTGCAATGTTACCTCATTGTAAAGTAGGAGGTTGTGATGATCTTATGTAACAGAGTCAATGTTGTAATTCTATAGACATGCCTTGGACCCGCATATGTTTCTGTTGTACCACTCTGAGCGATATAATACTAGTGGAACGGTGTTTCATTGGTGTTATATCAGACTTGCATACTACACCATGCAGTGGTATGCCGGGTCACCACAGTTGGTATCAGAGCAAATGCTTTGACCTAGGATTAAAACCCTTTAAAGGAGACCTATAGGATTGGTAGTGTCTATAGGAAGTTGTCTTAGGTAAATCAAATCTTTTTATGACTTGAGATGGGTATTCACTTGAGAATAATCCTGACACACTTGAGTCAACATTCCTTACCTATATTTCCTAAGTGAAGTTAGTTAGCTAATCCCAAACATGTAGGACACCATTAAGTCCTGAAAACAATAGATGAGTAGATCACAGTTGGTATACAATACATGGTAGTCCAAAGAGAGGATACAACCACAAGGAAGATATCCTATTGGAAGATGTGTACCAACACTTATTATGGTTAAATAAAAATATTAAGACCTGTAATAGAAGTAATATCACGTGCTAAAGATAAGCATATAAGGAAGATATTCTGCTAGAAGGTGTATACCAAGACAGGTAATGGGGAAGTAAAAGATTTATTTAGACATATGAAACAACTGATAGTAAGTGAAAAATATAAGTTATATGAGGTAGTATAGACCATGATGAGTCAATCATGGGAAATAAGGAAGAGTGATAGGAAAAATATATGTCTACTACAAGTTAGAGTTGCTAATCATATATGATTCATCTGGGAATCATTATGTGATGGAATAGAACATCATAAACATTTAGGAGGAGAACAATAAGAAGTCAGGTCTTCAACAACAAAGCAAGAATTGTGTTCCAAAAATATGGGAAGTGTGCCAAGCACATCATGACCATAGTCTTATGAAAGAAACACTTGGAAGTATAGGAGCTATAACCTAATAGATAGGTATTCAGAGTAGACATGGTAGAACTAATTATATCTTAGGAAGTAGTCCTCAATAGCACGAATATATGGTATACTATTTGTCAAGTACTTCCAAAGAAAATTAGGTTAACCACAAACTATCCTAGACCACTTTGTTTCAAGTTTATCTCGTTGCAATTGTGCAATTAGGATAAATGTTGATACAATTAATAGAAATCCACCTATTTGTGCTAAGTATCACGATATAAACCTATCTTATGTGGTGTTCTATACTACACATCAGAGCCTGATGTTTAGAGATGTCTTACTCAACAATCATATTCAGGCTTATGATGGTGTGTATTATATGCACAAAGCTGAATCTTCTTGGATTTTATTGGATCTTCATTGTTTGACTAGATCCATACATGAAGTTAGACTTTGATATGCAAATGCATGTTGCAATATCAAGTCCTTACTTGATGCTATAGATCTAGAGGGTAATAGTATTCGTGTGAGGAAGTGACGAATTCTGTATATTTTGAAGACAAGATGAAGGTTCATCAGATAAAGGAAACAAAGTTGTGGGAAGCAACCACAATACTCTGAAGGAAGTACAATCAGAAACTCATGCTTACCTCAACAAAGGAGTACTTTAGTACATTAGAAGCATGAAGGTGAGAAATCTGGTGATTATGGTGAAGCTCAAGCAGATCCATAATCAACATAGAAGAGGGAATGCATGGGAAATCACTTCGAATACTATAATCATAGTGTCAGCTAGTGGTTTTCTTGCAACAATAAACCCTCGAAGAAAGAAAGATGACCTATGAACCCATAGAAGATATAAGAAGACCATAGTTGGTATCAGAAGATCACAATTGGTATAGGATCAATACTGCGAGATAAAATAGAAGATGTTTCGACCAGTTTATAAGAACCTATAATAGAATCCATTTTTAGATATCAAATAGCCACAGTTGGTATAATAACCACAGCCGGTATCACTTGGTAATACAAATAGTCCACGATTTAATTAATTGTAACAAAAGTTTGTGAACAAATAAAAATCTTGTTAGCCAAATAGCTAGATATATAATCATTTAGTCGAAGGATTCACCTTGGATGTCCAAAATTGAGTGGATACACCACAAGGATTCTTCACAAGACCTTAGAAGAATATAAACCATACGCCACACCTCGACCAATATTCTAACCATTAATCCAATGGTTGGAATAAAAGGAATTGAAGACCATAAGAAAACTCTAAGGGGTAGAGTAAAGATTGAGTTAGATGTACAATAACTCAATACTTTTAGCATAATAGAAGAAGAAGGTCTGAACTGAGAGGAAGTTCAATCTTATTTTCATAAGATTGTTGAACACTACTTTCAGAAGGATGTCGGACTGAAGCCGAGGTTTATACCTCGAGGACGTAAGAAGTGGATTATAACTCGAGAAAGTAAGTAATAATTACTCATAAGTACTAGAGCTCAAGTAAGTCAAGCATAAAGAAGTTGGAAGAAGAAAATACTATACACCAAATACAACTCAAGAAGGCCAAAGACCGAAGTAGATTGACCATACCAAAACTAAAGTCTATTTGAAAGATTCCTTTCATGGAACCTAAAGAACCCAAAATAGTTATAGGTATCAACTATAAACCCTGATTGGAGGGATTAAATGAGTCTAATCCATTCCTAGGAAAATAAACCATCACAACCATTTCCATGGTAAGTGCCTTACCAAGTACCGTTATTGCAGCTTTTGGTAGTAAGGGAAAAACAAAGACCTATTTTATCAAATATGAGATTGTTATCCAATTAGTCCTCAATTAGGACTGTCGGGACAAGAAGAAGTCCCAATCATTGAATATTCAATGATAAAGGAAACCAGTGTATAATATTGGAGGAAATCATGGAAGTAAAGGAAGTAATAGTTGTTTGATGTCAAACACTAATGGATTCCAGGAAGAATCTGGACAAGGGATATATTCAATTATATCCAGTAAGATCACCATGGAGTTCGAGAAAAGTAGTAGTCTGCACAAGTCAGATCCACACTTCGGAAACGTGAGAGAGATCAAACTTCGAGGACGAAGTTTAGTTAAGGGGTAGAGACTGTAATATCCCAGGTATTGGGGTTACAAAAATAGAGGAAACAGATGTGTGCATTGCATTCATGTATAGAAAATCTGGGGAATTTTCGCGCTTTAAAGTAAAACAATCACAGTAACTGAAGTTTCACTTGACCTTGGTGGAATTGAAGTAGATCATCAAGTCAAGCGCTATAAACCTCAATGTGACTTTGTTAAAACCTTATTTTGGGTAGAGATGATTTGATCTAAGGGGTTAGATCAAATGGAGCTAATAATCAACACAACAACACCCTACTCAATGATCAACTACCCGATCTTATTAAATATCACAACATGATAATCCTTGCCACAACATATGAACATCCATTTAATTGGAACTCAAGTAACAATAATTAGGAGTAACTATTCCTCACTTATCTTTTCCATGTCTTAAACTAATCCTTGATCCTACCATGAACCTCATGGTATTCATTCTAAATTACTCTTGGAAACATAACAAGGAGATCAACTCTAGAAATATTTATCCTTCTCTATTCCATGATATTATACATCAAACCTAGAGAGGTGAGAGTTCTATATTAATACTTAAAGAAGCAATAACAAACCTTGAGCTAAACCTTGGATATACATCCAAGTATTCAAATTATCATCTTCAAGAGGACCCTAGAGTATTATTCAAGTCCTTCCCAAATGAGAGAGAGACCAATCATACTAATTCTAGCTTAGCCTATTTAAGAATCAATGTTAAACTTTGAACTAAAGTATTAGGTAAACCATTTCACCTTGAAGTGGTGAGATCACAAAATACCAAGTGGAATAAGACTATATCCATGACTTAGTGAAATAAGGAGTGGAATAAACCAACTATGATAGACAATTGAATCTTTGGCTCAGTAATCTAAATAAATATTAGGAGTACACCATAAAACCTGGAATAACTATTCTTAAATGAGAAAGCTCAAACCATGGTGTTATACTCAAGATAACTGAGACAACCATAACCATGTCCACTCAAGAAACTATAAGGGAGATATTATGTTTGGTTAATCTAGACAATGCTTGATCATGGAAGTGAGAACCCCATTTAATGAGAGATCCTTAGGAAGCCAAACCTTGATCATTATTAATTAAGTGATGATCATAAACCCTAAGAACTTGAGGTATGGAGAATAAACCCTAACAGGATAAGTAGATCTCATTTATCACATGAAATCATAGGGTGGCAACTAGTAGGCAACCCTAGGCTTATATTCAAACCTTAACTTATGATTCAATTGGTGATCATAAGTAGAATTCTACCATATCTACATTCCACATATTCTTCATTTAAGAAACATAAACCTTTGAATAAAACTCTCTGCTTTATATGGTGAGAAACCATATATCCATATGACCAAAGTTAACTATAAAAAGAACTATAACAACTTTAGTTACTTTAACAACAGACTTAAGGATATAATAGAGATCTATTGGTATAAGATAAAATCAAATCTCAAGTCCTTAGTAATTAACATAGAACAGAAACAATTAAGCAAGTAACCATAATATTTTGGTTAAGGGGAGATTAAATCCTAGCTAGTGTAATATGATGCCATCTTACTTCTACAAATTAAAATTATATCTCAACCCTAACCATTGTATCACTATGGAGATTGCAATATAAAACCTAGACCATAATTGAGAATCAAATCCATGGCCATTATGGAAATATCATTAGAACCCTGGAATGGCATATCAATGAAATCTTATGTTTCACATATTAAACCTGAGAAAACCCTTTGGGATACATCTTATAAAAAAGAAACCATAAGTGAGATTATCAACCACTTATCATTATATTTAAGACCCAACCTTGAGGAGAGTAATATTTACTCTAGGTATTTCAAAGGATTATGAAACCATAACACTAATGTTAGCTTTAATATGGGTTACCATCAAACCTATAAAACCTTTATAAAATGTTGCTCACATAAAATATTATGCAAGTGATTAATTACTCAAATGGAAACCAAGACATAATAACAATCTCTGAAAAACTTTGAGATGAAAGTATCAACTCTCATAATCCTAAATCGAATTGATTGCACAATGAAAAGTGAATTAAAGTAAAAATATAAGTTTAAGTTTAAATGTTATCTTGAATAAGATCACAAATATGCAAATAATCTAATATAAGATATGAATTCAAATAAAAGAGTAAAACAATAATTAGTATTATGAATCTTGGGTGAATTAGCAAATTTACATATTTTATACAAACAGTATTGAATCCAAATATGAATTCAAATAATAAATACAAAACAGAAAATCAAACAGAAATAGAAAAGGGGAGAAAAGGACTTACCAGGCTTACCTGGCCGAGCAGCCCACCAGCAGCCCACCATCACCAGGCCAGCACAGCCCAACAGGCCAAACCCGTACCCCTTCGCTTAGAAATAACGGAGGACGAGTTCGTCCTCATCCTCTCCGAGTACTGGAGGCCACCTCGACGCCGTGTCTCCCTTCTCCCTCTCGCTGGCAGCCCCTCCTTGCTCCAATTCGTGACGAGGCTCGTCTCTGAAGCTTATAAATACCCCACGACGAAACCCTGGCCCGAGTTCTTCCTCCTCCTGCTCAATTCTTCCCCAAACCGAAACCCTGGCTCCGCCAGCATCCATTACCGCCGGCGAAAGAGATCTCCCCGAGCCAAGCCGAGCACACCAGCACAACCGCCGTCCTCGACTTGCTACGCCCACGGGTGGAATCGAGCCGCCGTGACTTAAATCGCCGCCGACGACCTCGTCTCTCCGACAGCCGGAGCCCTCAATTCCGACGAACGAGGCCACCTCCGACCTCGCCGCCAAGCTCCGGCGTGACCCCGGTGAGATTCTAAGCCTCCTAGCTTGCTCGCCGAGCTCGATTACATGCCGTAGCATACTTCTCGTCGATCGACCGTAGCCACCGCCGCGGACCATCGCCGCCGGCCAACCTCCGGTGACCATTAGCCGGCGGCGCGGCCACCGGTAGATTCACCTCATTGCCCTCGTTCGAACAAGCACGCGCACGCCCTCGCGGGAGCCCGGAACGCCGGCGCCGTCGTCGACCATCTCGCAGTCCACCGTGAGCCATGCCACATCGGCGCCACGGTGACGAGCTCGACGTGGCTCCGGACCCACCGGTCGCTGGTCGTGTGTGGTTTAGCCCGGGTTGGTCTAGCAGTCTTTCCAATTTAATTCAAATCCAATTATCTCTGCAACTTAAAATAAATGTAGAAAATTAATAATAGCTCAGAAAAACAAATATAAGATATCAAAATTCTTATAAAGAAAAATCCTATCCAATAAAAATATAAAATGAAATTTTTATTTTTAATAAAAATTTAATTATTTTAAACTCATTAATTAAGTCTCTTCTTTTATACTTGATTGAATTAAAATTCAATAAATAAGGAAAACTTTAAAAATTAAATAGAAACCAGTAAAGAAGTAAAGAAAACTTTAAAACTAATTTCTTTATTTATTATTTTGTTAAATCCTTATTAAAAGGATTTAAACCTAATTGACTTAATTATTAATTGTTCAAAAATAGAAAAATGCCAAATTCAATGTTATTTTATCTATTTACAAGTTACTAATACCTTCAATCTTAAATTGAAGTTATTAATCATAGAACTACATGGTAAATAGTAAACCCTAATTCCATATGGTAGAAAACTAGGAACTCACCATTTCATGTGGGACCCTAAAACCCTAATACCATTAGGCAACCTAGCTCCATTTATTCATAGGAACCCTAATTTGTTTCTAACCTAAAACCTAGGTCAGATAAGTGATCATGATATTTTCCTTTTGATCCATAGAACCATAATTAGCAAATAAATACTTACCATGTCCACATAAAATGTAGGAGCTCTTTTATCAATCATTTAGTATCCCATATATGCATCCCTATCCAACATGGTTGATCAAATAGGGTCAACCAAATGCAAACCCTAGCTCATATCCTTAGAATTATCATCTTGAAGTAACTTTAATCAACATCACACCATTATGATGAACTCTAATAGCAACCATACCTGCTATTTTACTTTACATAACCACTGCTCCACTAAACCCTATTAGTGTGAAATACTTAGGAACCATTCCATCCGAGAATCAACCATTCTTTACTTAGGGAATTAAATAGCAAACCTAAACAACCTCAACCTAATTAATATACTTCTTATTATTTAAGAAGTATGTTCTTCAAAAGTTATTCTTTTGAAGTAAACATAGAACCATCATGAACCCTACTTATAAGGACCTATAAACCCTAGCCAGCCTATCACCAACAAGGTATACCACCTTGATAGCAACTATTTATAATAGATTGCTCAAGATGCTTAGGCTTAACTCAACCTTACCAACCCTAGGTGTTAATGAATCCAACATTGTTGGGATCCATCTAAACCTTACTCCGAAAACTAAATGAAACCATAGTCAACCATAGAACTCCACAAGCCTAATTATCATACTTGTTCTTTATTTAAGAACATGTTCTTCAAAAGTTATTCTTTTGAATTATATGATAAATAATCATTAACCATGTCATATAATGCTAACCCCAACCACCATTCATTACATGTCAGGATTATACAAAATGTTATTGTTGTGTGCTATTAATGCTATTGTTATGATATGTTGCAACACCTCGTTTATGATACCATGTAACCACACCTGAATAAGAACTTTGTTTGTGAATCACTCTAAAAGTGCAACACACCCTAAACTAATCAATATCACTCACTAATCCTAAATCATCGGGGTTAGGTCACGCTTAGAGCGCTTGCATCTCATACTTATGCATTATTGCATCCTTGCCAATCTTTTAAACATCGTCCTTACCGGACGATGATGCTATTTCAGAATTTGGAGTTATTGCGTATCGAAGACCTTGCCCGCATAATCTTGCAGGTCAAGAAAGGCAAGTTCATCACTTGCTCATGTCATTGGAGTATTTCTATCAAATTACTTGCAAAGTACTATGGTTATCACTATTGCATAAAAACCAAAACCACTACTTTCATAACTATGAATATGACTATGTGGTGGGCAATGGAACCATGGATTGTGTTGATATGGTGGAGGTTCCATTGCAAGGGTTTATATCCATCTAGGATTAAACAACAAATGTCGCCGAGTGATTCTTGTGCCGTAATACCCGTGTTAACCATAAGATCCGGAGTGGGACGGAATAGTCAATTGTATTTCCACCTCTTGTACATCAACGGATGCGCTTTACCGTAGACCCTTGATCCAAGAGAGGACAAGTGGTACCCTTGATCCAAGAGAGGACAAGTGGTAGGGTGGGGGTCCCGATGAAGTCCCCACGGTAATTGCGGTCTATGATGGGTTGCAGCTGCCGGCGAAGGAGTTCATGGTAGAGACCCGAACCGTTGTCGTGGTCGGGGGCCGTCCTTAATTGGTATAAGAGCACCGGCGAGGACCCAGGGTCGGAGTTTGCATCAACGGGTGGGTGTATGAGGTAGCGGAGGAATATGATTGGCTATGACCTTATACCGGGCCTCACACCAAAGGAAGTGTGGACGGGGAGTACGCCCGGTTGGCACCAAGGTTAAGATCTCTTATGGGTAAAGCAACACACCTCTGCAGAGTGTAAAGAACCGTGACCTGTCACTCCCTCGTTCCGGGATATGGAACTGCGAACGCGGCCGGAAAGGAGCTCCATGAAGTTCTAGTAAACCGGTGAAGGCCGACGGACATAGCTCTTCTGAATAAAAGCAACCTCTTGAAGAAATGATTATGAAAACCTGCATTGGTATTAGACTTTCTGGTCTAATGCCGTAGCTAGTGCATTAAACACCTCTTTCCTATAATGAACTTGTTGAGTACGCTCGTACTCATCCCACTCTTAAATCCCCTGCTTAGATATGGAGGCATCGAAGGAGGACCTACAGTGCAACTCAAAGACCGAGAAGTCAACAACTTCTTCAAGAGACAGGACCCGGTCAGAAGAGTCAAATACCACATCCAGCAAGGAGAAAACCTAGTTTAGCCATAGAAGGGAACTAGTTTCCTGAACCTAGCTCCTACTTAGCTAGAATCTATTCTTAGTCTCTTTAGCTAGTTAAATACTCTACAAATAGAGTTCGTGATAAGTCTAGACTACGAGTCGTTCTTCTGGAGTTTATTTGCAATGTTACCTCATTGTAAAGTAGGAGGCTGTGATGATCTTATGTAACAAAGTCAATGTTGTAATTCTATAGACATGCCTTGGACCCGCATATGTTTCCGTTGTACCACTCGAGCGATATAATACTAGTGGAACGGTGTTTCATTGGTGTTATATCAGACTTGCATACTACACCATGCAGTGGTATGCCGGGTCACCACGCTTAGCTTTTCAAGCAATATATTCGGAGAAAGAGCACACATGTTCGGCTCGAAATAATCGTAAGAGAAGAACAATAAATCTAAGGCACCCCACTTCATCGGAAGAAGGGGCGCGACAACGCATGGATTCATACCTTGAGTCGACGCCGGCTCGTAGAAGGGCGGCCGCGCCTCGAGGAGGCCGGCGACGTCTCCACCTCGGTATCACATGTGACCGCTTCTCGATGGGCGGTGCGCCACGCCATGTAGAAGATCTATCAAAAGAGGAGAGCCCGATGACGCTACTGACGCCTCAACCTTGATAGCACCGGCCTGTTGCTCCGCACTGACATGCGCCACATGCAAGATTTAGCGGATGCGCCAATTTCGGAGATATGTCATGATCGTTGTAACAAATTTCACCGTGATGATGATTTGATCCTGCACTCGGCCTTGAACACAAGTACTAGTACAGTCTCACAATTTTTTTATCATTATACTTTGCGAGATTTAGCGGATGCGCCAATTTTAGAGATATGTCATGATCGTTGTAACGAATTTCAACGTGATGATGATTTGATCCTGCACTCGGCCTTGAACATAAGTACTAGTACATTCTCACAATTTTTTTATCATTATATTTGCGAGATTTAGCGGATGCGCCAAATTCAGAGATAGATCATGATCATGGTAACACACTTTTCAATGTAATGATGATTTGATGTTGCACTCGACCTTGAACATAAGTCCTAGTACGGTCTCACAATTTTTTTATCATTATACTTTGCAAGTTTTAGCGGATGCGCCCATTTTCAGAGGTAGATCATGCTCATGGTAACAAATTTTAAACGTGATGATGATTTGATGTTGCACTCGACCTTGAACAGAAGTACTACTACTGTCTCACGATTTCTTTATCATTATACTTTGCCAGATTTAGCGGATGCGCCAAATTTAGAGATAGATCATGATCATGGTAACAAATTTTCAACGTGATGATGATTTGATGTTGCACTCGGGCTTGAACATAAGTACTAGTACGGTCACTCAAAATTTTAGCATTATACTTTGCAACGGATGCACCAATTTCAGGTGCATGTCACCAGATCTGTGTCCGATGATGATCATGGTAGTAACCGATGTTCAACTTGATGATGATTTGATTTTACAGTCGGCCTTGAACAGAGGTACTAGTACGGTCTCACAATTTTTTATCATTATACTTGGACCTTAGGGAAATTCAAAATCTCATAGCGGCAAAACTTCCCGCCCACAAAATACAAAAATTTCACACGCTTCCAAATTCCGATTCTACCCCTGTGGAGATGACAGCAAAGTCGGTTTGTGGGGGGGTCTGGCCGTCATTTTTTGGATCACCACCTCCCTAGCCCCGGATACCCTCCCAAAAAAATTCATTTCCCTCACTCTCTCATCTGAGACCCACCCACCGGAACTTCCCAAGTCCCTCTCTCTACCACCTCCACGACCACCGCACCGGAACATCCCCGCCGGACTTTCCTGGCCTACCCGAGCCCTCGCGATCCTCATCATCCGGCTGCCTGCCGGAGCCGCTTCATCGACGCCGTCATCAACCGGACCGGATCATCCCCGCCGAACCTCGAAACCATATGCTCATCCAGCAGTCTACCGCAGTCGCTTCAGCTGCGGTATCGTCCACCCCACCGGAGCCGCTTCGCCGGATCCGTCGTCCACCGCATCGGATCTAGCTCACCGACACCGCTGTGCATGAACCGGATCTGCTTCACCCGCGCCGTGCATGATCTAAACTCTTCTACTGTCGCTTTTCTATTGCTTGCCTGCAAGTTCTTGTTTAATCTTGGGGAACCTGTTTGTGCTAACGACGCGCCGTTACTTTTTGCGGATGAGATGAGTAACCATGAAGTGTAATGGCCGTCTCTCCAACCCCAAGTAGCACATGTAGCGTACTTCATCACCGGATCTATCAACCCCGGGAAGATCTGCTGTGACTCCCACGAGTGCTTCTCCTAATGTAAGTCCCTTGTTTTAGCGCCATGTTCCGGGTTCGGATGCTTGTTTGTCCGAAGCTCTTTTAGTTCATTCCTAGCTATGACCGTAACACGTTGCTATTTTCTACTTCATTGCTAACTTTAAGCGATTGAACATTTTGGTTTGCATTCCCTGCTTCTGTAGATGTAGCCATCATAACTTCTATCTTGCTCAGTCGTTGTTACAAAAATTATAGGAATTATAGTAACATCCTGCTATTATTTAGTTCACGGCCAATTTCAAGTAATTGCACATGTTGGTTCGCATTCCCTGCTCTATAGCTTTTGGCATCGTAACTTCTATATTTGGTTTACATTCCTCGCTCTGTAGATCTAGCCATCATAACTTTATCTTACTCGGTCGTTGTTACAAAAATTATGGCCTGCTACTATGTTGTTTGTGCCAATTTTTTACTCCATGAACATGTTGGCTTGCATTCCCTGTACTACGGGTGATGCCATTGTTTTGTATCTAGTTCATTGTAAGCTAACAAAGTAAGGACTTAGTTTGGCATGCTATCACTCTGCTATCTAGCCTGTAGTACAAATAAACTTGTCATACTACTAGATAATAATTTTGCGTGCCATCTTGTTCTTCAAAAGCTGCATTATTGACTTGTTTCTCTGACTTGGCATGACGCTCACATATGGAAAGCTGAACATATTGGTTTGCATTCCCTCTTATACAAGTTCACAAGTGATCCCACTATATTCTGTATCTGGTCCATCCTAAGCTCCAGCATTAACTATCCTCTATGTGTTGCTCATTACAAGTTTATATCCCGAAACATCTTGATTTGCATCCCCTTCACTATAAGTTCGGGAGTATTATTTAGTTCACGGCCAAAATGAAGTAATTGCACTTGGCACATGTTGGTTCACATTCCCTCCTCTTTAGCTTTTGCCATCGTAACTTCTATTTTTGGTTTACATTCCCTGCTCTGTAGATGTAGCCATCATAACTTCATCTTGCTCGGTCGTTGTTACAAAATTTATAGCCTGCTACTATGTTGTTCATGCCAATTTTGTACTCCCTGAACATGTTGGTTTGCATGGGACTCGACAGTAGTAAGCCTCGTTGTTTCATTCTAACATGCTCGTTATATTGGTCGTTGGTATGCGGCATGCACTCTTTGTTTGCTTATTGTGCGCATTACAATGATCTTGTTATAACGACGAAATGATGAGTTCCAAATTCTTTGGCAAACAATATTGCGAGTGTCTTTGCGTTTCCATTGTTGCTTGTCTTAACTTGTAATGTCTTTGTTTCGGATATAGGTGCTGCATGGACAACTTAAAAGATTGCCGGATCGCTTCATTGTATTGCTAGGTTTAATTACCATTCAATTTCTCTGGGTTATGTAATATTTTTTCAAAGCCTTGCAGCTGATGTAATATTTAGTTAGTTTTTATAGTTCTTTCGCGCATTTTTTCTTTGGTGCTTGTCGTAAGTGAGGCTATCCGACAGAAATCAATGCTGCGTAAATATTCTCAGTATCTAAATCACGAATTCCCATCCCTTAAACGGCCCAATTAAGCGAAATCACATACGTGCCGGCCCGCAAAATCCTAAAGCGCCTTTTACGCCGGCATATAAACAGCAACTAAACGGGCTGGCCCACTTACTTATTGGGCCAGCCCACTTGATTAACTGTGGACCCCACACTTTTATTGGGCCGGCCCACTTGCTTTATGGTGGACCCCACCCACTACTGGGCCGGCCCACCAACTAGTTGGGCCAGCCCAATTGCTTTTGTGGTGGTCCCCACGTACTAAACGGGCCGGCCCTTTAAGACGAATGTGGGACCCACCTGTGTTTTTGGCCCGGCCCGCTAGCGTGGTGGGCCGGCCCACTTGCTCTATGGTGGACCCCACATACTAAATGGGCCGGCCCTTTTACAGGAAAGTGGGACCCACCTGTGTTTTGGCCCGGCCCACTAGCGTGTTGGGCCGGCCCACTTGCTATACGGTGGACCCCACATACTAAATGGGCCGGCCCTTTAACCGGAAAGTGGGACCCACCAGCGTTTTGGCCCGGGCCACTATCTTGTTGGGCCGGCCCACTTGCTATACGGTGGACCCCACATACTAAATGGGCCGGCCCTTTAACCGGAAAGTGGGACCCACCAGCGTTTTGGCCCGGCCCACTATCTTGTTGGGCCGGCCCACTTGCTATATGGTGGACCCCACATACTAAATGGGCCGGCCCTTTAGCAGGGAAGTGGGACCCACCAGAGTTTTTTGGCCCGGCCCACTATCTTGTTGGGCCGGCCCACTCGCTCTATTGTGGACCCCACATTCTAAATGGGCCAGCCCTGTAACAGGAAAGTGGGACCCACCTGTGTTTTTGGCCCGGCCCACTATCTTGTTGGGCCGGCCCACTTGCTATATGGTGGACCCCACATTCTAAATGGGCCGGCCTCTTAACAGGAAAGTGGGACCCACATGCTAATTGGGTCGGCCCACTAACTTCTTGGGCCGGCCCATTTGCTTTAATGTGGACCCCACTTTGTAAATGGGCCGGCCCGATAACGGGAAAGTGGGACCCACATGTCTTGTGGGCCGGCCCTTTTGCCTGTTGACCGGTCAAACGAGTGCATTCGGCCCGGCCCACATGCTTAGTGGGCCGGCCCATTAAAGTTTTGACCAGTCAACCTTAGAGTTTAGGCCCGGCCCACGTAACTAATGGACCAGCCCAGCTATATAGTTGACCGGTCAAACTAAGTCAGCTGGCCCGGCCCGCAAACTTAATGGGCCGGCCCGCTTAAGACGTGGCAGGCCTCGTGTGGGCCTACCATCTACCACGGGGTTTCAGCTGGTTAACGCCGTTAACTGCCAGTTAACGGCGTCCGCCACGTGTCAGTTTGCATGACGTCACCAGTCAACGGGCTCCCGGAAACACTTGGGCAACGGTCCGATTTTCCGTGGCGGAAGGGCGCCCAAGCGCGACGGACCGAAAAAATCGTCGTAGGACTTTGCCTGACGCAGTTTCCACAACAGAACCCATATCGTCGGGTTAGGCCCATGGGCGACGAAAAATACCCCTTAGCGGACGATTTTGAGACGTTGTCTATCAGAACTTTTCTTGTAGTGATAGCCCCAATCTCTGCATCCAAAGGATGCACACAGCTTTCTTCTTTATTAAATTATCCGCAATACCTTACAAGGGAATACAAAGATCAACTCGAAGCCTCCTTCCTAACGACAACTCGCTATACCTACGATAAAGGGGGGACCATGAACAAGGTCATACTCCTTGTCGGTACACCAACACACTTCATCCAAAAAAAAAACCTGAGGGTGTGCCATTGCACACGTCGCAGAGTTCGCAACTGCCATCTATCTCGAACCCATCTCCAAGCGAGATCAACGCATTGACCGTGCCAGGCCTGCCGTCGATGTCACCATAACACCAAACAGCTCCACCATCCTGCCCGCGTCCTCGCCCGTCTTCGATACTCCGTAGCTCCACGCCGCTGAGAATCATCGACGACAACGTGGTAGATGAACACCACTCCACCAAAAACCACCTCCATCCAGCCGCTGCTCCAAAAACGATGCCCCAAGAGGTAGCACGACGCAGGGAGCGCCGTCATCGTCCGATCCTTGCTGGATCTAAGGTTTCCCCCGGAGCAGCACGAGTGAGTTCCCGCGGACTGCGACGATGATGCCTTCAAGAAGGAAGCGACGCTTAATGCCGCCATCGCCCGCCAATCTTGACACGGTTTTCACCGACAGCCGCGAGTCCCCAACTCGGCGAGAGCAAACGAAGAGGCCAGCAAAGATGATGTCTTCGCAGGGAACGACGCCAATAGCCGCCGCCAGTAGTTGTCAAAACAGTAACTATTGTACTAAAAACTCCTACATCTAATGCTATAATGAGCTGTCTATTATTACTTGTCAAAACTGATACCCGCACATGGCACGCTGCATTTTTTTTGAAACCAAAATATATTATACGCCAGCAAGCCGCCTCATTAAAAACGTTCTCGTCCCCTTAGGTACCCTGGTAAGGAAAAGAGTGCGTCTGCAACTTGCTGGACCCACATCAATATATTGTTACATCCTCTATGAGCTTACAAAGAAGAAAACTATCTATATGGCAAACTCTAGCAAGCTCATGCGCAGTCTGTTGGCTTCTTTTGGACAATGAACATAGGATACCTCCCAAATCGAGAGGGCCAAATCAATACAATCAGCAAAAATTGCCACCGAACCCGTCCACCAGACAGCCGAGCCATTGAGGGCTTCAATATTCTCCAAAGAATCAGATTCTGCAATAACAGCATTACAAACTTTTCTGTTGGCCAAACCCAACCTCTCCTTCAACGCCAGAGCCGCAGCAACAAAACGACCTTGATAATCACGAAGAATTGCCGCCGTCGAGCCTATTCCAGAATCCACTTGAAATGACACATCAACATTTACCTTCATCCATCTAGGCATTGGTTTCACCCAAGTAGCAGCCAATGGATCCAGTTTTGTGGTAGCACTCTTGGCATTAGAAGTAATAGATAGAATGGAAAGCATGCACCTATTAACCGGAGGAGTATCTTCATCATGTGTTCGCCTTCGTCGCAGCCACCACAAGTACCAACAGGTGATCATCATAACCTCCTTCAGCCCAAGGTCAAAGTTTTGGAAATTATGTGTAGGATAACGTTGCATAGAAAACAAAAATTTTCCTACCGCGAACACGCAATCCAAGCCAAGATGCAATCTAGAAGACGGTAGCAACGAGGGGATGATCAAGACTAACCCTTGAAGAGATTCCAAAGCCTATAAGAGTAGGCTCTTATTGCTGCGGTAGACGATCACTTGCCGCTTGCAAAAGCGCGTAGAAGATCTTGATCACGATCGCTTCCGGCGCCACGAACGGGCAGCACCTCCGTACTCGGTCACACGTTCGGTTGTTGATGAAGACGACGTCCACCTCCCCGTTCCAGCGGGCAGCGGAAGTAGTAGCTCCTCTTGAATCCGACAGCACGACGGCGTGGTGTCGGTGGTGGTGGAGAAATCCGGCGGAGCTTCGCTTAAGCGTGCGGGATGTGGTGGAGGAGAGAGACCGCTAGGGTTTGGGGAGAGAGGGGGGGTTGGGCGCCGGCCCTCTAAGGGGTGCGGCCAAGGCTGAGCTTGAAGTGGTTCAGCCCCCTCTCTATGCCCCTCATTATATAGGTGGAAGCCCCAAGAGTTCTAGTCCAAGTCTTCGAATAAGACCCCAACACTAAAACCTCCCATATGTGGGAAACCTACTCAAGGGGGAGTCCTACTCAAGGTGGGACTCCCACCTTTCCTTGAGGTGGGGCTGGCCGGCCACCCTAGAGGAGTCCACCTTGGACTCCTCCCCTTTAGGGTTGGCTGGTCATGCAAGTGGAGTCTCTTTGGGACTCCACTTTCCAAAGTGCCATTCTTCCGGACTTTTCTAGAACCTTCTAGAACCTGCCATAAATGCACCGGATCATTTCCAAACTTGGAATATGACTTCCTATATATGAATCTTATTCTCCGGACCATTCCGGAACTCCTCGTGATGTCCGGGATCTCATCCGGGACTCCGAACAAATATTCGAACTCCATTCCATATTCAAGTTCTACCATTTCAACATCCAACTTTAAGTGTGTCACCCTACGGTTCGTGAACTATGCGGACATGGTTGAGTACTCACTCCGACCAATAACCAATAGCGGGATCTGGAGATCCATAATGGCTCCCACATATTCAACGATGACTTCAGTGATCGAATGAACCATTCACATATGATACCAATTCCCTTTGTCACGCGATATTTTACTTGTCCGAGGTTTGATCATCGGTATCACTCTATACCTTGTTCAACCTCGTCTCCTGACAAGTACTCTTTACTCGTACCGTGGTATGTGGTCTCTTATGAACTTATTCATATGCTTGCAAGACATTAGACGACATTCCACCGAGAGGGCCCGAGTATATCTATCCGTCATCGGGATGGACAAATCCCACTGTTGATCCATATGCCTCAACTCATACTTTCCGGATACTTAATCCCACCTTTATAACCACCCATTTACGCGAGTGGTGTTTGGTGTAATCAAAGTACCTTTACGGTATAAGTGATTTACATGATCTCATGGTCATAAGGACTAGGTAACTATGTATCGAAAGCTTATAGCAAATAACTTAATGACGAGATCTTATGCTATGCTTAATTGGGTGTGTCTATAACCTTGTTATTAATAACATCCAATGTTCATGATTATGAAACTAATCATCCATTAATCAACAAGCTAGTTTAAGAGGCATACTAGGGACTTCTTGTTGTCTACATATCACACATGTACTAATGTTTCGGTTAATACAATTATAGCATGACATATAAACATTTATCATAAACATAGAGATATAAATAATAACCACTTTTATTATTGCCTCTAGGGCATATCTCCTTCAGTCTCCCACTTGCACTAGAGTCAATAATCTAGTTTACATTTGTAAAGATATAACACCTTGGCCTTATGGTGCTTTATCATGTATTGCTCACGGGAGAGGTTTTTAGTCATCGGATCCGACACGCTCGAAACGTATGTATTTTGTAATTCATTTGCGTCTCAACGCATCACTCATTTCCAAATGAGTTGGCATTAAATATGTTTGATCTTCTGGTGGAACCTTAATTCCGCTGTCCGAAATATGTCACTAATATTGTCACACACAATATAGCTTCAAAGTTCGACTCTGTCGGAACTACACCAAGTTCTCAAAGAACCTCTTGACTTAACATCCTTTGTCATTGTCAAAATAATGACATACTTTGCCTTCTTTTGTAGAATCCGTCACAATATTTAGAACTTTTCTAAATCTAGCATAGACAACTTCTAGCTCATTGTGCTACCTTTTAAACAACACTTAGTCTAATTTGAGATTGAAATTATATTTTATATGTGACAAAACCAATATCGGTGTAACACCTTACAGCGATTTGTTTGTCATTTCTTCATACAAAAAAATATATATATATATCCTTAGTTCTTCTAAAGTACTCAAGGATATTCTTACTGTCGTCCAATGATCATCATATGAATCATTCGGTATATGCTCATAACACTTTATAGCACATGATATCCGATTGTGTACATATTATTCGTGATCTATAATCACTCATGTGTTTTTACTCATTGAGTGTCAGATACACTCAAGTCTTGTTAAACCTTCACATGATAAGAACATTTTCTTAATATTTCTATATTGAACTACTTCAATATCCATCATATGTACTTTGACTTAAACTTATTTATATGTTTCAATCTATCTTCATAGATCTTGACACTAAATTTGTTTCAGTCCATATCCTTTCATTGAAGTTAATTTCTCAATGAAACCTTTTTAATCAAGTATATAATTACATCATTTATAACCAACTATATGTCATCTACATAAAGTATTATAAATATGTCTCAGCGCTCCCACTTAATTTCTTGCAAATGCAAGCCTCTTCATCGTCTCTGATGAAATCAAAAACTCTTTGACTATTTCATCTGGTGAAGATTCCAACTCCGCGATACTTACTTCATCCAATTGAAGTTCGTATACCTATCTAGTATTCCACGGACCAGCACAACTCTTGGTTGTATCTTGTATACACCTTTACTACACACTTCTGTTAAGTAGTGTATTTTGCCATCCTACTAGCATATCTCATAAAAGAAATATGTAGTGATTACTAGAATAATCCACATAGACTATAAGCATTGCTACGGAAGATCTAATCTTATCGTATTCAACTCTTTGAACTTTGTCGTAAACAATTTTTCGATAAGTCAAGCTTTCTTCAAGGATATTTCATCCAAGTCTATCAATTTCATAGATCCATTTACTTTCATAAAGTATTCATCTATCTTGGATTTCATGGCGCATGGCCATTTTAACGGAGTCAGGGCCCATCATAACTTCTTTGTTTGTAGTTGGTTTATCATTGTTCAAAATCAATTCTTTGTCCACAAATCATTTATTTGATCACAAAGTAAACCATACCTACAAGGTTCAATATGTACTTCGATCTCCATGGCTAAAACACTTTGTAGTCATGGGAGCCATGATCGTTATGGCCGCTTCGAAACCAATTCCGATGCTTGCGCTACTCGATCATTATGCTCGGGTTCATAAACCTTATCAAATTATATTGTCCTCCCACTCAAATACTTCACTAGAAACAATTTCTCGGAAATAAGAAACATTGACAAACACTTTTGTCTTTGTCTTGTGGGAAGAATTCTCAATTAAATCTCTGGGATAACCAACAAAGACATTCATCCGATTTTGGTTGTAAACTCTTAGACCAAAATTTAAAGAAAAGACTATTAGGGTTTATACCCATACCATAACTTGTATGGTGTCATTTCAACGGATCATGATGATGCTCTATTTAGTGTAGAAGCGGTAGTCACTAAAGCATAATCCACAAAAATATAATGGCGTCATAATATTTTATCTCATCATTAATCCAACAAGGTTTGGATACATATCTCGGATACTATATCATCATTATGATACTCCAAGAAATGTGAGTTGTAGAACAATTTCATAACTCTCTTAGATGTTCGCTAAAACTCGTAATTCAAATATTTCTACCATGATCCAATCATAGATATTTGATTTTCTATTACGATGATTTCCACTTCATGCTGAAATTTATTTGAATACATTCAAATGTTTCAAACTTCTTCCTTATTGAATATATCCATATATATATACTCAATTCATTGTTGGAAGTTTTTATGAAGTAGAAGAATCTTCCGCACACAACTATGCCCAGTGAACCACATACATCAGCATGTATGTTTCCACTAAGTTAGTTGCCCGTTCAACTCTTGGCCTATGAACGGTATTTTAGTCATTCTTTTTAGAAAAGATTTGCAAGCGCCAAATGATTCAAAAAATCAAGTGACTCCAAAAATCCATTTGCATGGAGTTCCTTCATGCATTCCTTTCTAACACGACCTAAATGGCGGTTCCACAAATAAGTGGAATTCAAATCATTTGCCTTATGGCATTTTAGCGCCAGTGTTATGTATGTGTGTTTCACCATTAAGATTTATAATAACTTATCCATCGTACATGGAGTAATGTCATAATTTGAACAACTTATTGTTTTCATTTGACCAGAGCAAAATAACAATTATTAAGTTCTTTATTATAAATTCTAAGGGCTAGATAGAATGCCAACGACGAACACAATAACACTTTATTTTGTTCCAGATGTGCATTCCTATCATATTCCTTGTCAGTCACTTAAGCCATTGTATTCTTGTATTGCGTTGTATTGTATGACACTTCATACCAACCAATATAGTACTAATACCCAAGAATTTCATAGTGTGACTTAACTAGTAATACAACCATAACATGTATATCATTTATATACACCTGAGCTAGACTTTCTAGTCTTTTCTTTTCTTTTTGCCAAAATATCTTTTGCAGTTTCTCTTTTAGCTTTCCTCATTATTCAGAAAACACTTCAACATCATTAACTTCTATGTTTGTTGGTCAAATACCAATAACCTTGAGATTCTTACTTTGAAGTTGATCATCATATGATAAGTGTTCCGGATTTCACTATTAGTAACCTTGTAATATGATGAACAATTTCACTCATAATTTTATCCATTGTATCATGATGACTTTCTGAGACCATGTCTGTACATGCTAGGCTCATAAAGTTTTAACCTTAGTATTCGCATGTGCAAATCTGGCTTGTACCCGTTGTAAGCACACGTAGAATCTATAACACCCGATCATCACGTGATGCTTCGAAACGACGAGTCTTAGCAACGGTGCATACTAAGGACAATCACTTCATGGATATGCGAATATCGTTAGTGCCCCAATAGTTGGAGGATTGGGACGCCTTGCGTCTTCAACCTTCGTACATTCCCATAAAACTTATGAGTTTATGTAGTCTCACCAAATTTATATTCTATCATCTTGCAATAAGGTCTTAGATATCACATATATCTCGTACCTTGATTATTTCGAAAACTAAATTTTCAGCTCCTTACTTTTCAAACAGATTTGAACTTCAAGTTTCACGGAGACAAGATAACTTTAGGTACTAATTGAAGCCATAGCTCTCTGAATCAACAAAATGAGTTTCACTAAAAGTTTGCAATAGGACTTAATCATTTCTTGATTCATTAACAATACGGTACCAATCCGTAAAGTTTCTAGTCAGATTTTAACAGTATTTCTATCTCAATTATAAGACTAGCGCATAGTAGTAAACGGATGCCAATACTACAAAATTAATTCAAAATACTACTCGAGACTATGTTTATGATAATTAGTTCATGTTTTAATCTAATTACTAATGAACTCCCACTTAATACAACATCCCTCATAGTTGTTAAGTGGTACACGATCCAAATCCACTACACCAAAACCGATCATCACGTGAGATGATGTAGCTTCAATGGTAAACATCAACATGTTGATCATATCATCCATATGACTCGTGTTCAACCTTTCGGTTTCCGTTGTCCCGAGGCCATGTCTCGTACATGCTAGGCTCGTCAAGCAAACCCAAGTATTCCGCGTGTGCAACATGGCTTACACCCGTTGTATGTGAACGTTGAGTCTATCACATCCGATCATCACGAGATGCTTCGAAACGACGAACTGTACAACGGTGCATACTAGGGGAGAACACTTTATTATCTTGATATTAATGTGAGGGATCATCTTATAATGCTACCGTCGCGATCTAAGCAAAATAAGATGCATAAAAGGATTAACATCACATGCGGTTCATATGTGATATGATATGGCCCTTTTGTCTTTGCGCCTTCGATCTTCATCTCTAAAGCACGGACATGATCTCCATCATCAATGGGCATGATCTCCATCATCGTCGGCGTAGCGTCAAGGTTCATGGCGCCGTCTTCATGGTTGTTCACCTCATGTAGCAACTATTACAACTACTTTGAAATACTACTCAACATGAAATTTAAAGACAACCATAAGGCTCCTGCCGGTTGCCACAATACAATAATGATCATCTCATACATATTCATCATCATATTATGGCCATATCACATCACCAAACCCTGCAAAAACAAGTTAGACGCTCTCTAATTTGGTTTGCATATTTTACGTGGTTTAGGGTTTTCGATATAGATCTAATCAACCTACGAACATAAACCACAACGTTGATACTAATGTTGTCAATAGAAGAGTAAATTGAATCTTTACTATAGTAGGAGAGACAGACACCCGCAAAGCCTCTTATGCAATACAAGTTGCATGTCGAACGAGGAACAAGTCTCATGAACGCGGTCATGTAAAGTTAGTCCGAGCCGCTTCATCCCACTATGCCATAAAGATGCAAAGTACTCAACTAAAGATAAAAAGAGCATCAACGCCCACAAACCATTGTGTTCTACTCGTACAACCATCTATGCATAGACACGGCTACGATACCACTCGTAGGATAACGTTGCATAGAAAACAAAAATTTTCCTACCGCGAACACGCAATCCAAGCCAAGATGCAATCTAGAAGACGGTAGCAACGAGGGGATGATCAAGACTAACCCTTGAAGAGATTCCAAAGCCTATAAGAGTAGGCTCTTATTGCTGCGGTAGACGATCACTTGCCGCTTGCAAAAGCGCGTAGAAGATCTTGATCACGATCGCTTCCGGCGCCACGAACGGGCAGCACCTCCGTACTCGGTCACACGTTCGGTTGTTGATGAAGACGACGTCCACCTCCCCGTTCCGGCGGGCAGCGGAAGTAGTAGCTCCTCTTGAATCCGACAGCACGACGGCGTGGTGTCGGTGGTGGTGGAGAAATCCGGCGGAGCTTCGCTTAAGCGTGCGGGATGTGGTGGAGGAGAGAGACCGCTAGGGTTTGGGGAGAGAGGGGGTTGGGCGCCGGCCCTCTAAGGGGTGCGGCCAAGGCTGAGGCTTGAAGTGGTTCAGCCCCTCTCTATGCCCCTCATTATATAGGTGGAAGCCCCAAGAGTTCTAGTCCAAGTCTTCGAATAAGACCCCAACACTAAAACCTCCCATATGTGGGAAACCTACTCAAGGAGGGAGTCCTACCCAAGGTGGGACTCCCACCTTTCCTTGAGGTGGGCTGGCCGGCCACCCTAGAGGAGTCCACCTTGGACTCCTCCCCTTTAGGGTTGGCTGGTCATGCAAGTGGAGTCTCTTTGGGACTCCACTTTCCAAAGTGCCATTCTTCGGACTTTTCTAGAACCTTCTAGAACCTGCCATAAATGCACCGGATCATTTCCAAACTTGGAATATGACTTCCTATATATGAATCTTATTCTCGGACCATTCCGGAACTCCTCGTGATGTCCGGGATCTCATCCGGGACTCCGAACAAATATTCGAACTCCATTCCATATTCAAGTTCTACCATTTCAACATCCAACTTTAAGTGTGTCACCCTACGGTTCGTGAACTATGCGGACATGGTTGAGTACTCACTCCGACCAATAACCAATAGCGGGATCCGGAGATCCATAATGGCTCCCACATATTCAACGATGACTTCGGTGATCGAATGAACCATTCACATATGATACCAATTCCCTTTGTCACGCGATATTTTACTTGTCCGAGGTTTGATCATCGGTATCACTCTATACCTTGTTCAACCTCGTCTCCGACAAGTACTCTTTACTCGTACCGTGGTATGTGGTCTCTTATGAACTTATTCATATGCTTGCAAGACATTAGACGACATTCCACCGAGAGGGCCCGGAGTATATCTATCCGTCATCGGGATGGACAAATCCCATTGTTGATCCATATGCCTCAACTCATACTTTCCGGATACTTAATCCCACCTTTATAACCACCCATTTACGCGAGTGGTGTTTGGTGTAATCAAAGTACCTTTACGGTATAAGTGATTTACATGATCTCATGGTCATAAGGACTAGGTAACTATGTATCGAAAGCTTATAGCAAATAACTTAATGACGAGATCTTATGCTATGCTTAATTGGGTGTGTCCATTACATCATTCATATAATGATATAACCTTGTTATTAATAACATCCAATGTTCATGATTATGAAACTAATCATCCATTAATCAACAAGCTAGTTTAAGAGGCATACTAGGGACTTCTTGTTGTCTACATATCACACATGTACTAATGTTTCGGTTAATACAATTATAGCATGACATATAAACATTTATCATAAACATAGAGATATAAATAATAACCACTTTTATTATTGCCTCTAGGGCATATCTCCTTCATTATGTTCCTCCTTACATAAAATATGCTCAAGAATAGCAGACCCCGCTCGATCAATCAGAGTAGCATCATCGGAATTAGCCAAACCAAGTGACTCCCAAATTTCCTTTGCTTTTGGACACCGAAATAATAAATGGGCAATATCCTCTGGTCCAGAACTGCATATCGGACATTGTCCCGACGTTCCAATATGACGGTTAACCAATGTACTTTTCACAGGGAGTATACCATGCAACGATCGCCAAATAAAAGTTTTAATTTTGCTTGGAAGTTTTAATTTCCATACAATTTTCCAGACCGGATTTGTAGCTGAAACCCTTGGAATAGTGAGCAGTCTTCCTGTTGAACCAAACTGATATCTCCATTGAAGGTGATAGGCAGATCGGATAGTATACATGCCATGCTTACTAAAACTCCAAGAAATAAAATCCTCAAAACCATGGGTATTCAAAGGGATCCGCAGAATTCTGTTAACATCCAGCCAGAAGTTGACTTAATTCCCTCTTAATGTAGTAACTTTTCGATCATGACTTGAGGGGATCCACGGATCAGACCAAATATTAATCTTATCCCCATCTCCAACTCTCCAGATATATCCTCTCTTGAATGTGGGTATACTAGCAGATATACTCTGCCAAGTGAATGAACAACCCCCTCTCAGGCCTGCCCTCAAGACATTTTTATCAGGAAAATATTTAGCCCCAAACACACGGGCACAAAGAGAGGTTGGGTCAGAAATAAGTCTCCAAACTTGTTTACCCAACATAGCCAAATTAAAAGAGTGGAAATCCCTAAATCACATGCCCCTTCCTTCTTCGGATAACAAAGTTTCCACCAATCATACCATTGCATTTTTTTGCTATTATCATCATCTCCCCACCAGAATTTTGATATTGCATCCATCATTCTTTTGCACACCCCCTTGGGAATTAGAAAAACAGACATTGCATAGACCGGGATTGCTTGAGCCACTTCTTTCAACAGAATTTCTTTTCCTCCAATGGAAAGGTGTTTCTCCTTCCAACCATTAATACGTTTAATAATCCGCTCAATGAACTCCTCAAAATTATCACTCCTATTTGCTCCAACCAAAGCTGGCAAACCTAGATATTTGTTTGAAAGGGCCCCCGAGTTGATATGAAGCTCTTCACAAATTTCTGCTCTTAGTAGCACATCAGTATTTGGGGAGAAGACTATACTAGATTTTGGTAGACTCACCATCTGTCCCGAATTCACACAATAGGTATCCAGAACTCGCTACAAGGAAGTTGCATTATTCATATCCGCCTTCATGAGCACTAGGAAATTATCAGCAAATAAAAGGTGTGAAACTGACGGTGCATTTCTGCACACCCTAACCCCATCAATGCCACCGACTTCTTCTTCATGCTGCAGAAGACTAGACAAACCTTCTGCACAAATCAAGAACAAATAAGGAGAAAGAGGGTCTCCCTGACGGAGACCCCTAGTAGGAATAAACATATCCATCTCAGAATTAAACCGGACCTGGTATCTCACCGATCTCACACAAGCCATCATAATAATAATCCATATCTCATGAAAGCCCAACTTGTGCATCATATTTTCAAGAAAAATCCACTCCACTCTGTCATATGCCTTGTGCATGTCCAACTTAACTACACAAAAACCCGACGCCTCAGCTCTCTTATTTTTAATAGCATGTATAGACTCATACGCCACCAGAACATTATCTGTAATGAGCCTCCCTGGCACAAAAGCACTTTGCATCGGAGAAATAACCTCGGGTAGAATAATCTTCAACCTTAGAGCCAGCATTTTTTATATGATTTTATAAATCACATTACATAAACTTATCGGTCGAAATTGAGATATCAACTCTGGATCATCTATCCTGGGAATCAAAACCACCGTCGTGTCATTCCAACCCTCGAGGATTATGCCAGAATTTAGAGCTTGTAGAATCTCCTGAGTAATTTCATCGCCACAAATGTTCCATATTTTTTTATAAAAGATTGCATGAAGTCCATCCGGGCCAGGAGCCTTGTAGTCCCCAATACTAAAAACAACTTTTTTCACTTCGTCGGGCGTAAAAGGAGCCAACAGTTGGTCATTCATTTGGTTAGACACCTTCGGCACAATTTTTTCCAATAGGACCGGTTCTGTAGCATAAACCTCAGAAGTAAAAAGATTAGAGAAATAATCCAGAACATGAGATTGGAGCAAGTCCGTACCTTCAATCCAATCATTATTAGAATTATTAAGACGCTTAACATAATTCTTCTTTCCTCTAGCTGTTGCAAAATTATGGAAAAATGAGGTATTACGATCACTTTGTTTGAGCCAGTTGGCCCGAGATCGCTGAAGCCAGTAGACCTCTTCTTGTTCAAGCAGTAATTCAATCAGTAAAACCATCTCCTTTGCCTTAGCTTCACTGTCATCCGATATCGGACCGCTCATCGCGTTATCAAGTTCTCTTTGAGCATCTCTTAATTTTTTCTTCGGCTCTTTACAGATCGACGTATCCCATGCATGCATGGCGCCATGCAGATGGGCCAACTTGGCCAGCACGCCACCCTGTTGGACCGATGAGGATGCCTCGGCCTAGGAACGCTCCACCAATTCTTTAAACCCTTTTTCCTTTAACCATTTTGCCTCAAATTTTTTCGATTGATTGCTCCTCTGGACATTAGGTGCTTGATAATATGTATCAAGAAGAATTGGCCGATGATCAGACCGAGAATATTCCAAGTGTTGCAGGCGGGAACCTTGATGCATAGTCATCCACTCCCCATTAGCTACCGCTTGATCCAATCTTTCTCTGATACGTCCTCTCTTCCAAGTGAATTGATCTCCCGAGAAACCCAAATCCTCAAGGCCACAATCTGAGAGAACATTACGAAAAGCTTGCATGAAGTTGTGAGGGCGAGGGTTACCACCCTCCTTCTCATTGGAGTATAGAATTTCATTAAAGTCACCAAGGATAACCCGCTGAAGATTAGAATCATTTCTGAGGCTTCTCAATCTGTCCCAAGTCTTATATTTGTCTTCCCATTTGGGCTCCCCATAGATACCGGTAAGTCTCCAAATTTTTGTACGACTTTCTCTAACCTTGACATCAATATAATTAGGATGAGAATAAATCTGTTCTATTTTGATTTCCTTTTTCCAGAATAGGATCACCCCTCCACTCCGAGAGGTAGTCGGATTAACAATCTTGTTGTCCATTTGCAATCTTCTACGTAAGGAGTCAGCCGGATAATTATCAAGGTGGGTCTCCGACAAAAACATCACCTTGGGGGAATAGCGCCTATTGATATCCATAAGCGCTCTAACTGTCGGGTCATTCCCCAAACCCTGACAGTTAAGACCTAATATCTTCATTGCGTCCCGACAGGGTCATCCTGTGACCCCGCCGATCCTAATGAAGAGGAGTTAGCTCCATCCTTCTTTGTGCGCTTAGCACGATCTTTTTCCACCTCAGTACCACTAGGTTCCAATGTGTTTCCATCAGTTGCCATAGCATCAGTTCCAGTAACAGTCTCAACAGTTTCCACAGACCTGGAGAAGTCAGATCTTTGTCCCCTAATTCTAGGGCTCTTTTCGCTAGTGGAACTAGTGAGTCTTGCTTATCAACCTCCATGTCTTTCTTCTCCGGACTGGACGCCGTATACGTAGTTTCTGGATCATTGGGTTCAGTAGCATTAACATTATTTTTTGCAGCACCATCAACCAAAGCTCTCCCATCAACAAAGGCAAGAGCATTGTATCGCCAACTTGGAGGGTTGCCCTCGCCACGTCCAGCAGACACACCCTCACGCCCTCTACCTCCCATCCTTCCACGGCTGTTTCGATCACCGGAACCACGACCAGATGAACCTCCACGACCACCTCCAATACCTCTAGCATGCCAAGAATACCAGTCTGCCTTCAGAAAATCTCCCCACTTCAGTTTTTCTTCGTCAAACTCACCGGTGCCACACTCAAGATGAGTATGACCAACGAATCCACACGCACCACAGAATCTTGGCATCTTCTCGAATTTTATAGGGTAGATTTCCCTTTCACCCTCACGGGATACTGAGACAAACCGTGCTAATGGCTTTCTGACATCCAATCTTACTCGCACCCGAACAAAATTACCCGCCCCTAGAACATTGAGCCGAGTTTCCACCACCTTACCAACTTTCCTCTCTGTTAGATTCTTGATGAAGGATTCCTTCCGATAACCCACTGGAATTTTGTTAATTTGAAGCCAGGTTGTAAAGAAATTGAGATCAACAGTTTCAGGAAGAGCTAGTCCGTCATATGGTTCAATTGACACAACTGATTGTCGGAACAGCCATGGTCCGCCCCTCTCAACCTTCAGCCAATCCCCCTAACAGAAACACTGAATTGTAAATAAGTTTCCTTCAAGATGATTAATTTCTACCTCTTTTGCTGGGCTCCATGCCACTTTCATGTTGTATTCAAAAGCTTGGGAACTTTTGCCAGAGCCATCCACTTCAGCCCCTCCTTCGGAGCCTCAACTTGATCTTCAAATATTAGGTCATCACACTCGTCCTCATCAATACCCATCCTGTGTAGCATGTCGTCAATTGCTTGCGGTTTCTTGATCCCCGATCCGCCGGCGGCGGAAGATGAGTTTGCAGACAACTCCATGGAATTGCCCACGAACAGCAGCCCCTGTCCCGTCTGGCCACAGCCCACACCACGCAGGAGGCGCGCTCGCGATCTTCAAGCAGGAAGAGAAGCCAAACGGAACCAGAACCTGGGAGAGATCGAGACCAAACCAGAACCCTAGTCGCCTAGGTCAACAACCCTAATCGCCTTAGAGACGAAGAGGTACACGCCTGTACATCTGTTGCTACAAGTTTTTTGGCCCGCTGCATTTGGTTTAGTTGAGATTTTTCAAACTATTTGTCGAAAGGAATGGAGTTTTCGATCCCGGCAATGACAACTAAGTAAGTGGAAATAGAAAGTTGTGGGCCGGCTAATATCCAGTTTCGATCTCATCCATTAAGGCAAGTACAGATCCCAGAAATCCTAACTTATGTTTCTACCTGATAACTAATCATAATCACATTTCAAACATTAACTTTATCTTTCTAAAACTTGTGATAAATCATGTAGTAGTCATCATCATTCAATAAAAACAGCACGGTTCTTGTTGTAAACCATTGTCAAAGTAGCAATAACTGGTAAGTTTGCAGAGTTTCGCGCTTCAGTATGCCAAGCTAATCTAATCAACTATGTTATTCCTTGTGTTGAACGACCTTCTAGGTATATTGGACAGTCATCCTGGCTGTCAGAAGGAACATCAACTTGTGTTCCACAAATCTTCTGGCTTTGTGATTGAGCTTTATGGGATGACCCGTGAACCTCCTCAGCTGCGCGAGCTGAGCTGATAGCAGAATTGTTGCTTTCTTGAAGTTAAATAGATTTTCAGAATCTCCGCGATATTAATATATGCTCTTTATCGAAAAATAGATTTTCAGAACTACGCTGAAGCTTTGTCATGCCCTGCCACTGCTCCATCTGATGGATGAACGCCCTTCAAACAGAGTCCCTCTGAGGCCCGAAGGTTTGCTGGCGAAGTCTCAAGAAGGCGCCCAAGCGTCCCCAGTTCTCCAAGCGTTGAGGATACTCATTGTTGTTACTTGTTAGAGTCGTTCACTGCCAGTGTTTCCTCACTTGAAAAAACCTTCTTCTTGTCATTTGTCTGTGCTGGACGCCACAAATTTGTAATAGTCGTTTTCTGAAAGCAATTTTCTTGCCGTTACAAAGACAGTTTGCAACCGCAGCGCTGACAACAAGCAATCATTGACTGAACATCTATGAAGTCACTCTGAAACCTACCAACAGAGATGTACATAACGCCGTGGCAATTTTCAGGGTGACAGTTGCTGATCCAATGGAGATCGGAAGATGAAAAAATGCATTACCTTCTTGATAGCTGGTTGGATTACGATCTAATCGCATTTCAAATGATATAATCAATATATGACTAAACAGGTTTGGAAATTGTGCTCTCCTTTTTTTATTTTCAAGATTGTGAGCTTGGAAATCATGCTGCTTGACAGTGGCAATGCAGAGTTGCAGACTACACAAACACTGGCAAACAGAAATGCAAAGGCAGCAAAGCGACCGGTTCACGCGAAAAACCAACCGAACCAAACAAAGCCCATTCCAATCTCCACTATTGCGGCCTAACCGAGCCCGAGCCCACCACCGGAGCCGAACCCTCCGTCCCCAGCTCCGTCCGTCCATGTCGTCGTCGTCGTCGCTGATCCAGGGCATCTCCATCTCGGTCTCCGACGACGACGAGGCCTCCGGGAAGGTGCGGGTCCGCGTCCGCCGCAAGCGGAACCGCCCTCCCGCCTCCGCCCGCCGCCGCTTCCTCCGCCGCGCCGCGCGGTGGGGCGCCCCGTTCCTCCTCGCCTTCCTCGCCGTCTCCCTCTTCACCTACGAGTACTACCGCCTCTCCCCCTTCTACGCATCCTCCTCGCCCTCGCCGCCGCCTCCGCGGGCCGCCGGCAACCTCACCCGCGCCGCCCGCAACGCCGATGGCGCCAGGAAGTGTAAGCTCCCTCGACCGTTCAACCCTAAATTGGTGCGGATAGACTGCTTCTTACTTTAGCGGTTTATTTGGCACTTCAATTCGCTGATCTGTATTGTAGGTGTGCCGATATTATAATGTGTTGTTCAGTTGCTATGATGATGACCTAATGACCATCTTATCTGTCTCTAGTTTTATATTCATATATACTGTGGAGCGATCCTCTTTATTCTTTACATTGTGCATGATGCAAGCTGATCTGTTGATCCGAGTTTCCCACCGGTGGTGTTTACTATCTACTTGCAATGCTTGTGAATAGAATAGATAATGTCAAGTTGGCCATACGCGTTTTGTCTGAATGGTAAGGATAGTCACAGTGAGATGCAGATTTATCCTTCAGCCTCAGTACAACTGTACAACGTATTGTAAAATTTATTCTGATACACTAAATTGATCTGGTCAAAGTTATTCCTGTACTGAATGATAGCAAATGTCAGCTGCTAACTTTCTCTTGTTTAGTACATCTAGGCTCTAGCCCATGTTTTCCACTGATTCTCTTGATTTCTTCGGGTATATTTTGTGATTTTATTCATTTCCAGTGTGATCAATTTTTAGATCAAACAGCAGTGTAATAATTATGACATGCGCTTTCCTGATGAATTCAGTGCTATATTGACAGCATGCCTGAAGATGCTCGATCCTGAGATGCTTCGGAATCTGGAACTTCCTGAAACCCGTGCACAAAATCTGCCAGTCAAGAAAGTTGTGTACAGGTCCAGTCTGCCCCATCTTGAAGATAACATTTCATCCAGTATGACGAATTCACGATTTAATTCATTCACGGGATATCAGACACTGACTGAAAGAGAAGAAAGTTTCAAGGTTTTGTTCAGGCTCTATATTTCATGAAGTTTTTGAAAATTATGTAAGATATCAGAGTTGCTCTACGGAATATGTACTTGTTTAGTATGTGGATAACAATGCCATATCTGCATTTGTACTGATTCCGGAACGTTAGAAAGTAGATACTGCATGATAAACACTACTCCATTGTGGGAAATTTATGCTCTAGCTGCCATTTTCATTGTTCCTGCTACTAATGCTGCAGACAAAGGAAACTACAATGGTCCACTGTGGGTTCTACAATGAAAATGGTGGGTTCAGAGTTTCTGATGTAGATGAAGATTACATGAAATCCTGCAGAGTTGTTGTAGCTACTTGTGCATTTGGTGGAGGGGATGACCTTCACCAGCCTATAGGGATGACAGAAGTGTCTGTGAAAAAGGTCTAGCATTTCTCTTGCGTTGGATGTTGTTGTCTTGAGCTTCTTTCCTATTTGTTAACTGATGCTTGTTGTTCTTCTAGGTATGCTATGTTGCATTCTGGGATGAAGTCACGCGCTCAGCTCAACAGGAGGAAGGTAACAAAATTGGTGAGAATCTCATGATTGGCCTTTGGAGGATCATTCTTGTAAGAGATCTTCCTTTCACAGATCAACGGCTGAATGGGAAAATTCCCAAGGTATAATCTGAAAACCTGTGCCTCCATTGTCTTACTGGCAGAAAAATGTTAGTACAAGCCTCAACATTCTGTTTCACACTCTATGGACACTGTAACAGCTACAAGAAGACTGTCTTACATATATGATATATCTGCATTTCTATGATCCCTGCATATGGTGTTTGTTTAGGATGAATCCTTCTTGTCATAAACTGACTTCCATTTTGGTGTTCTATTCTCTTCAGCTGATAAGTCATCGCCTGTTTCCTATGGCAAGATACTCGATTTGGGTAGATTCGAAATCTCAGTTCCGGAGAGATCCGCTGGGAGTAATTGAAGCTCTTCTATGGCGTTCAAACTCTTCATTAGCGTTATCGGAACATGGAGCTAGGAGTAGCTTGTATGATGAGGGTAAAGCAATTGTTAAGAAACACAAAGCAACTCCAGAAGAAGTGAAAATACAGTTGGATCAGTACCGACAAGATGGCATCCCAGATGACAAACGATTCAACGGAAAGAAAGGTTGGCTTCTAATCTTGGCCTGCTTACCATTGTTTGCTTTGACCATTCTTATCATGCCTTGCGTAGCACAACTCCTTAAATTTTATTGGCACTGATATAGTTTTCCTAACTTACTACTAGTTAGGAGTACTAGTGTCTTTTTATAGAACACACACATCAATATTACCTCTGCCTGGCTTTTGTGTTATGCCCCGCATCATGTCGCATTTGTGCTCTCACTACTGTGCAGCATTGAGGCTGGCCTGCCATTCATTCACTTCATAGGAAAAGTCAGCATGATGAGCTTAAAAGAGAACAGATAACACGAGAATGTCATATTTGCATTGCAAGCCAGGACATTAGGATGCTGCGCCACAGACGTACTGAAATAAATAAAATAGCATCGTGTGCTCTATAGATAACCATGTTTGGTGTTACTGATGCAGCTGTAGTTGTGCAAAAGGCATGAGCTTTAAAGTTGGCTAGTTGCATGCGTTCAGCATAAAAGGTAGTAGCTCCTTTCTGGCTTTCTGCACCTCAGCCAAATGATACAGGACACACCATTTTAGCCTCCGTACCCACATGCGGGCGGGCTACGTAGAACCAGAAGCATCCCCCAAACTAAACACAATGTTTGGCCCAAAATCATCATACATGTTCTTGAGGCCTTGCCATTGCCAGTGGTCCTCGGCACTGCATCGATGCTAATAAGTGACCCATTCATTTGCCTTTTTACTACTACAGCTCTCGCGGAAGCTTCAGTTATTGTGAGGGATCACGCTCCCTTGACCAACCTCTTCATGTGCCTGTGGTTCAACGAGGTGGTTCGGTTCACCTCCCGCGATCAGCTGAGCTTCCCCTACGTCCTGAGGCGTCTGAGGCTCCCCGGCGTCCACCTGTTCCCGGTGTGTGCCCGCAAGGATCTGGTTAACAGCTTCGGCCACAGGCGCAAGGTGAAGCCGCTTGCCAAGGACGGGAGATGAGGTTCTGAATGTGCTGATCTGGCTGTGTTGTCTTGACTGGAATTTTGTCATTTTGACAATGCAGAACCTCAATCTGCTTCGGCAGCACAAGCAGCATGTATAGTGTCATTGTAGTTCCTTTTTCTTCTCATCGATTTGTCGTGTGGATCCTGACGTAGCGTGAGGAGTGTGATCGTTCATACTCCCTCTATTTCATATCGTAAGACGTTTTGGCAAAGCAAATTAGTTTGCCAAAACGTCTTGTAATATGGAGCAGAGTGATAGTTCTTAGCCGGTGGTAGTGCAGTTCAGGAGTACAGAGGAGGAGAATGGCTTTTGCCCGATGTCGTTCAAGGCAAATATAGATCGTCAATTTGCCTTCTTTGTAAAAGAAAAAATCAAAGAATTTTGAGTAATCCCTAATTCAGTGCGTTAAATTTTTGCACTTGTAATCATCTACAGTTCATGTCCATTTTCTTGCCAATCCTAGTGTAGCTTAGCTGCTCCTCTTGAAATACATGTGCAAATTGTCTTGGCTGGAATTTTGATGATGCATAACTTCAATCTGGTCCACCAGCATTGTAGTCTTTATAGCTGTTTTTCGATATTATGTGTAATTTTTTTCCCGAAGATTACTTATTCCAAGTCGAGGTCGTTAGCTCAAATTCTGGCACCTGCTTCGTCTTCTGTACCTCTATTACTCAATTGCAACAGGGGGGTATTTTTTTCTTCTCTTGATTCCTACAGGAATCGAACTGCTTCTCATGAAACTCATGTTGCGATATCTGTTTTCTAGACGGCCAAGCTCGACGTAGTACGATCCAGAGCAGTTATTGGCGTACCTACTGGAGCATGCGTCTCCCTGCCACCACAAGATACGTTGCGAAAGTGCCGCTGCTGGCTGGCAGCAGCCGTAGCGTGGCAGTGAAGTGCGTCTCTTCTTTCGTCGCCGGCAGGCGCTCCTTTGCTCAGAGGCCGCATTTACCCTTCTGCGCTGCATTGAACCCTTCTGTGCTGTGCCCCCTGAACCCGAAGCCGTAGGAATGCTGGTAGGTGAGGGTGACCATCTCCAAAATGAATGCCCTCTGCAGCTCTGCAACCTGAAGCATAGCGAGGGGCTTGTCCTGTTTTCCCAGGAGGTCAGGCCAGCACCAGTAGAGCCAAAAACATTTACAGCCGTTTTCTTTGTCGGTATATCGAAAGCTGTCAGCGATGGAACTTTTTTGCACGCGCGTGACGCCGAAAAATCGAACCACGTCGTCGTTCAGGTAGAAAATGCTACCTCCACCCAAGGCTTAAGGGTTTATATTTTTGAAAAGTCAAAAGATGTAAAGTTTGACCATTTTTTTAGAAGAATCTATGAACAAATATGATATTTTGTACATACCATATAAAAATATATTTCATTATCTATCTAATGATATTGATTTTGTATTTTTCATGTTAATAATTTTTGATAAAAACTTGGTCAAACTTGACATAGTTTGACTTTCTAAAAAAAATAGGTCTTAAGTCTTGGGATGGAGGTAGTACGTACTAGTACGTATGACGCGTCATGTGGTCGAGCCTAGATAATTAAGGTCACGACCTTGTGCGGAGAGGCGACGTCGACCATGCGGCCAATGGCGTGCGTGGGTGCTGTTGTATCTTTCTTTTTGGCTCTCTCCTCCTCGCTTGTCTTGGTGGTCGGTTGGATGGGGAGCCGGTGTGGCGAGCAAGGACACTAGAAATTCTTGGTCGTTGACCACAGCGGCGGCGACACCATGGGTGCCGTTTACCTTCCTGGAGGCGTTGTTAAGGTCCCAACTCCCCACCCCTACCTTCGTCGCAGGTGAAAGCTCGAAATCCGTCTGACTGGATGGCGACGTGATGGGCGTTGTTCCCTCCTTGGATTAGCCGTCTTGGGTCGGTGAGCCCGTGATGGATGCCATGCTTGGAGGGATGTGTGGGCTATGGGGCTGGTGCGCTGGTGGCGACACTGGCGGAGACAACGGCTGCTTTGCGGTCATTGCCCTGGTCTTGTTGTATCCGCTCCCCTGCATGATCAGTGGCTGCCCCCAAGCTTTCCTTTTTTCGTCCTAGATGTCCTTGATCGAAGCTATAAGTTTTAGTGGTGTGCTCGTCACTGCGAGGAGGTTTGCTTGCTTTGGCTTTTCGAGGTGGCCACTTGGACATCTCATTCCCCTTATTCAAGGGTGAACGACTCCTCGTTTGACGGTGTTGCGCCCTTCGATCCTAGGCGAGTGGGTAGGGTCCCTCTTTGGTGAGGGAGGAGGATGATGCTCTTCGTTGTCACCTAAAGTTGTTCATATAGTGCTGCTCTCGGTGCCGACTAGTTGTTTTGATGTTGCTGTTTGCTTCCATCTAGGCTTCAAGCGAGGAGGACTTCGTCGGCTTCAAACAGAGCTTGTTTCTTATCTGTGTGTGTTTGAGTTGTGTGTGGTGTTGTAGGCTGTTACCAACATCCTTATACTTGGCCGTCTGACTTTATTAATTTAAAGTTGGCCATTTATGCCTTATATTTTAGATTGATGCTTCGGCTAGCTTTCTTAGTTCCATGCTCTCGTTATTGTACTCATGCATCTCCAGCGGCACGATGTAAACAGATCGACAGTTCATTTTGATCCGTAGTGGGCACCAAAAAATCCATCGCTGCGACCGACGCAAATGGAGCGATGCGCACAAACCGACCCATTTTCGGCCAAAACTTGGCTACAGACTCTAATGTGGAGGTCTCCGCGGCAATACCATGGTTTATGGACTTGGGTTTTAGGGGGAGAGCGCACAGTTGTTTCGTTGGTGTACAAATAACACATGGGACACGATTTACCCAACTTTAGGTTCCCGGAGTAAAAAACACTATGTGTTAATTGCTTGTCTGTTCTTGATTGATAGATGAGTTACAGGAGTGCCTTGATGGCTATGGTGATGCAGCTTGGTTCGTGGGTATCATGGCTAGTGTTGGATGCCTTTGCGATCGGAGGCCCCTCCTAGCCTTTATATAGGAGGCGGGTTCTTGCGTACCATGTACCATGTGATCGAGTCAAATACAAGCTAGCTATATTTCTGGTCTTCGGCTTCTCGGTAACTGTTAATGCTCCGTGATCATCTCGTGGGCCTCCAGTTCAACTGCACCTATTATAGTAATAGTGGATACCCGATAGGCTGATAGGGTATGCCCACGCCAGTCCCTATCCCCACCTATTCTCTCTCCTCTCTCGTGGTTTTCCCCTTGTGGACATCACCGACCGTCCCCTCCGCCACCCCTACCGTCGGCCCCTCTCGCTGCCTCATTGCCACCTCCCTCGCTGTCTCGCCGGAGTCGCATCGTGCCACGCCGGATTCGCACACCATCTCCTCCACCTTCGGCTAGCCATCCTGATTTAACCATGTTGTCGCTGCAAAAAAATCTTCGCATTTGTGGTTGGTCATGGGTGCTAGCTATGGTTTTGTCTGTTATATTTGAGATGCACAATAAACGAAGAACGAAAAGTAAAACACTGCAGGGGACACGAGATTTTAACGTGGAAAACCCTTGCAACACACAAGGGAAAAAAACCACGGGCGCCAGCCAGCAAAACTTCACTATTTCGGTGGTGTTTACAAACGCCGTGGGTGTACAATGATGCGATGATAACCCTAGCGGCGGCTTACAGGGAATATAAATAGGCGGTGGCAACGATCCAGTATCTGCGGGGGCTGCCGCCCCGCACCCCCGCGGGCGTCCCCGTAGGGCACGACATATGGGCTAACTCGACTACGCTACGCTCGGCCCAAGCCTCCGGCGACGGGCCTCGCTCCGCTCGTCGAAGTTAGCCTCCCTTTAGTATATGAATTTGGATCACAAAATAACAAACTCCACCTTGAGACAAATTCCTTGTAGCATGAACTTCAACAATCACCCGAATCAACAAAGAAAACACTTGTTGGCGCCAATAGCCACTTGGGCTAAACAAGTTATACCAACCAAGTTTGAGCAAAGCTCAAACTTGGACACAGGACGAGCTTAGTCATCATATCGACAGGATTATCATGAGTACTAATCTTGCATACCTTCACTTTACCTTTTGCAACCACATCTCTCGATTGCGTGGTACTTAATATCAATGTGCTTTGTCCTATCATGGAACATCTGATCTTTAGTAAGATAAATAGCACTTTGACCGTCACTCGAACAACTTAATGCAAGAATTATCTCCACAAAGCTCAGCATATAACCCTTTCAGCCAAACAACCTCTTTACCTGCCTCAACAATAGCCATGTACTCAGCCTCGTAGTAGATTGTGCAACAAGCATCCTGCAAAGTAGCCTTCCGACTAACAACGACATCCACCAACAAGAAACACATAACCCGTGAGGGACCTTCTCCGATCCAAATCGCCGAGCATAATCTGAATCCACATATCCGGCGAGCCCCTCACCAATCCTGCCAAACCTCAAGCAAGCTTTTGATGTGCCGCGAAGGTACCTGAAAATCCACCGAACAGCTTTCCAATGTTCTTTACCAGGATTAGCCATGTATCGACCGACCAAACTCATAGCATATGATAGATCGGGACGTGAACAAACCATGGCATACATCAAGGAACCAACGAGCACTAGAATAGGGAACTCGAGACATGTACTCAATATCATCTTTAGAGCTAGGACATTGCAAAGCCGACAACTTGAAATGAGAAGCAATAGGAGTAGTAACCGACTTTGCATCATGCATATTAAAACGATGAAGAACTTTCTCAATGTACTTTTCCCGACTAAGAAACAACAAACTAGACTTTCTGTCCCTTTGATTTCCATGCCTAGTATTTTCTTAGCAGGACCAAGATCCTTCATCTCAAACTCACTACTTAATTGATTCTTTAAAGTAGTGATCTCTTTCATGCTCTTGGCAGCAATCAACATATCATCAACATATAGCAGCAAATAAATAGGTGATCCATTAACAAACTTGATATACACACAACTATCATACCGAGATCTCTCAAAACCATGTGTAAGCATAAATGAATCAAACCTTTTATACCAACTGTCGTGGCGACCGTTTCGGACCATAAAGGGACCTCTTTAATTTGCAAACAAGATCCTCCTTACCAGGCACAACATAACCTTCAAAGTTGGTCCATATATATATCCTCCTCCAACTCACCATGCGAAAAGCAGTCTTTACATCTAGCTGCTCAAGCTCAAGATCATGCATAGCAACAATACCAAAGAAAGCACGAATAGAACTATGCTTCACAACCGGGAGAATACATCATTATAATCAACACCTGGAATTTGACTGAAACCTTTTGCTACTAACCTTGCCTTAAACCGTGGAGGCTCATTAGGAGACAAACCTTCCTTTCTTTTGAATATCCACTTGCAGCGGACAGCCTTCTTTTGTTTAGGCAAGTGCACAACATCCCATGTGCCATTCTTCTCAAGCGATTGCATCTCTTCTTGCATCGCACCTACCCACTTCTCTTTATCAACCGAAGCAATGGCTTCGAGTATATGTAGCTGGTTCAATATCATGCTCCACCTGTTCAGCACAACTCAAAGCATAAACAACAATATCACATTCTTGAATTAATCGGGTAGGAGGTGTAATATTTCTCTTAGGGCGGTCAGCAGACAATAGACCGTCCTTGTCGCTGAACAAAAGGTGGTGAAGGTGGAACATCATTATCATCATTGTTGGTTTCGGGAAACACATTTTCATTCTCCTTTGCGTGCTCCACACTGCACGCCAATTCTGTGCTTGCTCATCATCGAAACATCGGGAGAATCAATAGCATCGAAATATCGATAGACGGACTATCATTAAACATAACCGCCTCATTAAAAACGACATTCCTGCTCAACACAATTTTCTTAGTTTCGGGATTCCATAATCTATATGCCTTAACTCCTGAACCATAACCAAGGAAGATGCACTTAACAGCCCTTGGCTCCAACTTTCCATTATCAACATGAGCGTAAGCGAGTCAACCGAAAACTCTCAAATCGAATAATCAGCGAGCGAACCGGACCATACCTCAATTGGAGTTTTCTTATCAAGTGGAACAGAAGGTGACCTGTTGATGAGATAACATGCGGTGGAGGCTGCTTCAGCCCAAAAACCTCTATGCATCTTTGCATTAGACAACATGCAACGAGCCCTCGAAATAATGGTCCTGTTCATGCGTTCAGCCACGCCATTCGTTGAGGGGTGTACGGAATGGTATGATGTCTTACCATCCCATCATTGCTGCAAAACTCATCAAATTCATTTGAACAAAATTCCATACCATTGTCGGTACGGAGTATCTTAACCTTTTTTCAGTTTGGGTTTCTACCATAACTTTCCACTTCTTAAAAGCATTAAAAACATCAGATTTATGTTTCGGGAAATATGGCCACACTTTTCTTGAGTAATCATCAATAATTGTAAGCATGTAATTAGCACCACCATTAGAAGTTCTACGGGACGGACCCCAAACATCAGCGTGTACATAATCTAAAATGCCTTTGGTGGTATGAACGGAAGCATTAAATTTTACTCTTTTATGCTTACCAAAGATGCGAGTGCTCACGGAACTCAAGATTACCTAAATCGCAGCCATCAATTAGCTCTCTCTTTGCCAATTACGCCATGCCAAGCTCACTCATATGTCCAAGACGCTTGTGCCAAAGGTTAGTCTTACTAGTTTCATCGGAACTAACGAGCGCAGCAATACCGGGCAAAGTGCTACCTCTAAGGACATATAATTTCGCGAGAATTCATATCACCAATCATAATAATGAGAGAACCCGATGATACCTTCAAAAGTTTGTTCCCACCTTTGTACTTGTACCCGTCACAATCAAGGGTACTCAAAGAGATCAAATTCCTCGCCATGGAGGGTATGTGTTTCACTCCTGTCAACGTGCGTGTCATCCCATCATGGGTCTTGATCCGAACGGAACCAATGCCAACAATGCTGCGCCTGGTTGTCATTCCCCACACGCACAAAATCTCCACTCGCACTGAGACTCATAAGAACTGAACCAATCTTTGTTACAGCAAATATGAAACGAACATGCGGTATCAAGAATCCATTCATCATCACGTGAAACACATGCAGCCAAAACAGCTAAGCAATCTCCATCGGAACTATCACTACCGGCAACAACGGCAGCCTCACCCTTACCGGTGACAACGGCAGCCTTACCATTACCATCATTATTTTTCGGTTGGTAAGTTCCGTTCCTTTTCTCCTTGTTCGCAGCTTCCAACAATCATCAATATTGTGGCTAGATTTCTTACAATACCTGCGAGAACTTGTCACGTCCTTTGGACTTTGAGCGACCTCTATCGCCCTTGCTCTTATCTCTCGTTGTTGTGGTAGTAGTTATCTCGCTGCTCGATCCCGCCACGGACCTCTAACGCCTCCGCCTTGGAGGACGAACTTTCAGCCTGCACCATAAATTTCATTTTCTCCTTTTGTTGGAGAGCATCATAAACTTCCGCGAGAGTTAGTTTGTCGCGGCTCAATAATATGGTGTCACGAAAATTATCGAAAGAATTAGGCAGCGAGCATAAAAGAAGAAGACCTAAATCCTCATCCTCATACTTAACTTCTATAGACCGCAAATCGAAACAATCTCTTTCCGGGAAGATAGGTGATTCATTACCGAACCTCCCTCTTGCAACTTATGCGAGAACAGCTTCATCTTCACGTGCAATCTGCCCGTGAGATCCTTGGACAAACAGATCTCCTCTAGTTTGACCCATAACTCGGCGGTGGTTTTCTCCTGCAGCACTTCCTGCAGAATATTATTTGACGAGATGGAGTTGAATCAACGATAAAGCCTTACGGTCTTTCCGCTTCTCCGCATCGGTCCAGGTATCCTTCGCTTTCTCGCCGAAAGCATCGATCGCTTCATCCGGATCCGAAGATTGGGCGAGAATCGCCCTCATCTTCACTTGCCACAAAGCAAATCTCGTGGTGTAGTCCAGCTGCGGTAGATCGAACTTCGGTGACGACATCTCGTAAACCCTAGATCCAAAGAACACGGGCTCCGATACCACTTGTTATATTTGAGATGCACAATAAACGAAGAACGAAAAGTAAAACACCTGCGGGGGACACGAGATTTTAACGTGGAAAACCCTTGCAACACACAAGGGAAAAAAACCACGGGCGCCGGCCAGGCAAAACTTCACTATTTCGGTGGTGTTTACAAACGCCGTGGGTGTACAATGATGCGATGATAACCCTAGCGGCGGCTTACAGGGAATATAAATAGGCGGTGGCAACGATCCGTACCGCGGGGGGGGCCGAAGCGTAGCGTAGTCAGAAGTTAGCCTCCCTTTAGTATATGAATTTGGATCACAAAAAAACATTGTCCTCATGCCGCGACAATGCCATCAATTTATAACCGCGACGTGGGTGGCAAAGGGCGCTTAGGCGCACCCTTTCTCTTGCGGAGTCGAATCAGTACACGCCGTCGGAAGGCCGCGTAATCAGCATCACCCATTGTTGATGGTGGCAACAGAAAATATGCCAGGCCGCTAGAGCTGCCCCAGACGCAAACAGACATTTTTTAGATAAAGGGAATATATTAATATCAATAGATACCAATTACACCCAGCCTCTGCAACAACGCAGTACCCTAATGGTAATACGGATGCACATAGCCAAAAAAGAAAAAAAAGAAAACTAAGAAATAAAAGTCTCGCTACGGTACTCTAGTCATAGCCACAACAGGACAACCCCCACCAGGGCAACACCTGAAATCCAGTCTCCCCACAAGCGACGCCTCCAAGAAGGGAACAGTGCACAAGCGCCGTCGTCGCTCGATCAAAAGATCTTAGGTTTTCACCCTGGAGATAGTCCCCTCTCTCAAAACAATGCCTTCAACAAGATATTGCCAGACACAACCAATTAAGGCCAGACCTTGGATTTTCACCCTGAAAGTTAAGACTCTCAAATTCACCTGTGCTGCTACCCCCACTTGCATACAGTTGTTACGAGACCCAGAATACTAAGCAAATCCCTCAACAAAACCATGACTCGATCCTCCGCTGCTAGTCCTCCAATCCGGCCTTCAAGAATTCTCCGACTCTGATACGCCATGGACTAGAATGTCATCTGCTGGCAACACAGGACAGAGCTTCGCGTCGCTCCCTCCAAAACCAAACGGTCAAAATAAAAGCATGGGCGTACACGACCGAATACCTCCCAAACCAGCAAACTCCAGGAACGAGCACTGGTACATTTGCCAGCGGAGCCTTCCGGAACTCAACATCCAGCCAAATCCAGACAGACATGCATAGGTAGATCTTTGCCTTGGCGCAAGAGAGATCCTAGGACCACCACCTTTATTCATGCCGCGCGAGGAGCCCCCACGCCACCAGCCGGAAACCTGCGGCCGCCGCACCAAATCCTACTAGCAGCCCGGAGGATAAGGCCGGCAGGGGGAGGGAGACGTTAGCGCAGGGTCGATCCCCACCGGAACCGGCCCATCATGCAGCGGAGATCGAGCATGGGGGGCGGCCTGAGAGACACCTAGATCGAGATCTAGGGTATCCGCAACCACCAACCGCCGGCCCTGCACCTTCACTGCAGCCATGGCGCCGCCGGGAGAAGACCTCCGCCACCACCCCGACCAGGGTCGCCGCCCTGGGCGATGCACGAAGAAAGTCCAGCCAGAACTGCCCTAACAGCCATGGCCAGCATCCCCGGCGACCTCCACCCCAACCTCCTTCGGCGGCTGGGTCCGCCGCCACCGCGGCAACGTTCGGCGGCGGTGGGAGAGGCATGCCGAGCGGAAGTCTTGGCAGCGGCGCGATCGGATCGCCCCCGGTGTCGCCCTAGGGAGCGACACACGGGGAACGGTTCGTAGCCCGACGGTCATATGTTCAAAAAATGGTGACAGGTTCAGTCAATTTCGATATACGTGACTCGATCCAAACAAACCGAAACAAATATAAATGGTGTCCAGAACCGATCAAGCCGCTGAAGATGGATGTGCAGACAGAAATGGACACAGTACACCCTAGATTAAAATTGGATTTCTGTCTTTCTTGGAGTTCAGAAGGGCGTGAAGCCGTGAACACTGAACATTGGGCTACAGTATCGAACGGGTGTGTCGTCCGCACTGCACTGTACCCGCCGGTGAGGCGCGGCTGCGCCCGACACGACGTTTCCGGCGAAAACGCAGCCGGCTCCGCGAGGGGAAACAGGAAAGGCCGGCGGCCCCCTCGTCGCCGTCGAATCCAATGCCGCTTTCGAAAGTTCGCTCTCTCCCATACCGTGTCCATCCTCTTTTCTCAGCACTACCATGTCAACGTAGTATCTATCGAGAGCTCCACTACGTACGTACCCTAAAGCAAAGCGTCAGAATCCAAGTCCAACAAGGAACAAGCGCTGAAGCGCCCCCACGTACGTACGTACACAAAACATGGAGTTCCGATGATGATTTCTGGAGTAGAGGGAGAATCTCGTTCGTCAAATTCGTCCCGAAACGCGCCAGCTTTTCCGGCGAAAAGATGGCCGGAAACTCGGCATTCTCTCTACGTTTGCTCCTCGCTCCTTTTATTTGCTCTTTCTCAGCCTTTTCTTGCTTTTACCTTTGCCAGTGTAAATCATCAGTTTCGGCCGTGCATATACCGTATCTTTACCCTTTTCTTTTCTTTCGCTTCCTCTTGGCTTTTCTCCCGTAGCCTTTCCCTTTTGATCCCTTCTCTCGTCGCCTTCCCTTTGTGCCTTGGCTCATCTCGCGGTCGCAGTCTCCCCGTGTTAAAAAGATCATTAGGGAATCTCCATGAGCGACCGTTTACGTCCGCTTTGATCGAAAATGCGCACCCTCTTCAGCGGCGCGACGCAAAGTGACCGGGCCGTCCGCATAAACGCAAACGTGCCGCATATTTGCGGCAGGTTTGCGTCTCTGCGGACGCGCAAAGTGTCCGCTCGCATCTCCACCGGGCCCGCCTGGCAGCGAGTCTGCATCGAGGGCACCGCTTCGACGGTCAGCGCTTCCGCGTCTGCACCGTAGCCTTCGCCATCAATGGTGCGGCTGCCTGTTCTACGCGCGCACTGGCGGGCAGCGGCTGGGCTTCTGCGCCGTCTTCAATGTCATCGTATCCCGCGCGCGGCTGCCCTTAAAAGTCCACCGGCCGCGTTCGTCCTTCGCCCACACCTCCGCATGCAACACCACCGCCGCAGCGCCATGGGGAAGAACAACGACTTCGAGGCCTCTGGCAGCAGCAACAAGAGGGTGCCGCTCCCGTCACGGTGGGGAGGCTCATGCACGGCAAATGGTTAGAGCAACTCTAACAGAGCCCGTAAATCCGCCGGCTGAAATGCGCGCAGATCAGAGCCCGTAAACATGGGCCGGCCCGAATCGAAAGTTCGGGGGCCCGAGAAATCCCCCGCACGGCCCCTATTAAAAGGGATCGCGGAGGGGAGTTCGGTTCGCAAACCCTACTCCCCTCCGCCGTCTCCTCTCCCTCCGCCGCCGCCAGTTCCCCGCTCCGACGAGCAATCCACCCGTAGATAGCCACCAATTCGACCGCCGGGCGATGGCCTTCCGTGGAGGTGCAGGCAGCCGAGCCGCGGGATTGGGCGGCGGCGATTCGCCGCCGCGTCCGCCCGTCTTCCGCAGCGAGGCGGAGCGGCGGAAGTGGAACCGCAGCGAGGGCGCGTGCAAGCGGAGCACTCGCCGGTGGACCAACTGGGGGCTAACGCCCCTAGGGAAGCTCGCCCGCTACGGCAACCAGGCCGAGAGCTCCTCCTTCGGGCAGTCGAGCCGCGCACCGCGGTTGCCCGTGGCGGCGAGCTTCGAGGAGGACGAGCTCGTCCCCGCGCGCTCTCCAACCTTCTCCGCCGGGGACTACGTCCATGGCAGCGACGAGGAGGAGGCGGTGATGGCGCAGATGTTCGCCATCAGCGAGGCGGAGGCGAGGGCCCGCTTCCGCCGGGAAGAAGCCGACGCCGTCCGCCAGGTGCGGGAGTACGAGGCGGCCCGCCGGGAGGCCCGCGTCCGCAAGGTCAAGCTCGAAATAGTAGAGCTTGACAAGGACGACGCGTGAAGGCCGACGCCGTCCGACGATCTTCGCCAGCACCGGCACCGCCACGCGCGCCATCGCTAGGCCGCATTTTGCTAACTTACCTAGGTTATTAGGTTGCCGGTAACAAACAATGATCATCGCTAGTAGTAATTTCAATTCCCGCACTATGTAATATCTATTTCATCTATGGAACTATGATGATCGCCATAATTTACCCGCGCCAATTCGAATTCGAGTTTTCAGTTTCATTTTTACGGGTTCTATTCTGCGCCGGAGCAAATTTCGTCAGATCTTGCGTTTTCGGTGAACTGAACTCGCGCTTTTCGGTTTGCATTTTTTCGGTCTCTGTTAGAGATGCTCTTACCGTGCGACGACGCCTGGTCCGGCGTGCAACTGCCTGGCGGCTGGCGGCTCAGCTGCCGCCGGGTGCCCATCCCTCCAATCCCTGCGCGCGAGCCTGATCGGAGCGCGGAGATCCGGCGAAGGAGGCGATACCTGCCGCCGGACCTCCGCACCGATCCGGCGTACGCCATCGACTCGCAGAGTTGGCGTACGTATCTGTCGACGGAGACAGATAGGAGAAGAAGGGCGGGCTTCATGGGCGACATGGATTTTCCCTTCGCGGCTGCACCGCCGGCTCGTCCACGAAGACAGGAGGCGCCGACGCGTCGTCAGCAGGCGCAGTACAACGACGACAACGACCGCGATGACGACAACGACGCCTACGATTCCTACGACGATGACGACTACATCGAGGCGCTCGCCTACCATAATGAGGAGGTGAAGGACGACAGCGACGACTACGTCGCGGCCGTCTTCCACGAATGGCAGCAGGCCATGGCTGAAAGTATAGAGATGGTAAACCTAGAGGGGGGGTGAATAGGTTTCTACAAGTTTTAATTCTTTCTTTGCAATATTAGGCTTTGCGGAATATAAAGGTGAGCCTAATGCAAACTAGGTGAAGTAACCTATATGAGGATACAACTAACTCGAGCACGAAGGCCCTCACAGGCAGTTAAATCACAAGTAAGGAGTTCGGTTAGAGATAACCGATAGCACGCGGAGACGAGGATGTATTCCCGTGTTCCCTTGCTTTGCAACAAGGTACGTCACGTTTGGAGGGGTGGAGGTCCCACGAAGGATTCCCCACGCCACGAAGGCTCACCCTATTCTCCGGAGCCTATCCCACGAAGGAATAGCTCACTCACTTGTGGTAGACTTTGAGGTAGCCTCCAAACCTTCACAATCTTGCCCGGAGCAAATCCACAGCCCGGATGCTTCCGGACTCCTCTTGCCCACCTAGGGTTTCCAAGGAACCCTAGGAAGCAAGCTTCTCGATGAATACAAGGGGGAATGAGATTTGGCTTGGTAGAACAGTAGATCGGGTCCTCCTCTAACGATTCCCCGGAGGGATTTGAGTTTGTGTGGAGGAGGAGGTAGATCTGAGGCTTTTGGTGTTTCTAGCAATGGAGTAAGAGAGAGAGAGAGAGAGCTCAAGAACAGCTTGTAGTGTACTGCCTAACTGTTCAGAGGTAGGAGAAGGCCTATTTATAGTGTTCTTCGAAATATGACCGTTGGTCACTTGCCACCTCAGCTTTTCTCTCGACAAACCCGGTCAACCGGACCACAGACCGGATTGCCCGGTGCAGAGTCCGGTCGGACCGGACCAGAGACCGGATTCTCTTCGCGTCGTCCTGGAGCTCCTCCGGTTGGCGGCCGGCTGGCGCCCGGTTGGCGACCGGTCGACCGGGCCGCACTCCGGACGCTCCGGTTGGTAGGCCGGCTGACCGGTCGGCAACCGGATCTGTTGGCTCCTCGTTTGGAGCCCGGTTGGCGACCGGTCGACCGGGCCGTGCGCCGGACTCGCCCCGGTTGGCGACCGGTTGACTGGGCAGCGCGCCGGACTGGCCGGTTGCTGGCCCGGTTGGACCGGACTGCAGACCGGATTTCTGCTATAGACCCCTTTTCGATTGTTGTTGAAGTGGGGGGTCTCCTTTAGCCTTCTTGTTCCTTTGATACACCATTTATGCCTCTTAGCCTAATACCTGAGATTATCCTTATAAACATATTAGGCCAAATACTTTAGCACGGTGTCATTGTTACCAAAATAATGGATAAGGGTAAAATACCCTTACAATCTCCCCCTTTTTGGTATACGATGACAAACCGAGCTAGAGTCACAAAATAGATATTATGATAAGCTCTAAACCTTGATTCCATATAAGATATTACGACAGCTCCCCCATAATGTGTGCACTTGGAGAATTTGCGTTTGAATGCAAAGTGCACCATTTGTGGAACATGAGAAGCTCCCCCAATATCTTTAGGAAACAAGCATGGTATGGAGTTGTGCATATCAAGATATATAAGCATAGCACACATAATCATCCTAACATAGAGTAGCACACATAATAGTCGTCCATACACATCCATACATGAATTATTGGAAGTAGCAAATGGTTCTTGAAAAATCAAAGCAAATAAGCACAAACCATATAAAATCCAAATAAAGCAACTCCCATGGCTTGTGACAATCAAAGACTCTACTCTCTTCTCCCCCTTTGGCATCGGAACACCAAAAAGGCGAAGAAAAGAGGAGAGATGCTATCGCACCCATCAATAGAACTGATGCCCGGAGGAGTAGGAGCTCTCGCCATCATTGCGTGCAGCCGCATCACCTTTATCCTCATCACCATCATCATCAACGGGAGTAGGAGCACGAGCAGTCCGAGGAGGAAGGCCACCATGAGCGTACACGGAGAAGTCGAAGTTCTGGATCATCTCATCGGTAAGGAGAGGCATCTCCCACTGAGGTGCTACCACAGGCTCCATCTCAGGTTCCGTGAGGCCATGAACTCATTCTGTCGCGTCCGTGTCTCTTGGTTCACAGTAAGGCTCTGATGTGCAACATCATTGGTGTTCTTGCACATTTGCCACATGCTGGAGAAGAAGCGAGCGGCACCGTGCTTGGAGCGCCGAGAGTAGCTGGAGCCAGCATCATGATCATAGCGTTCCTTGGAACGGCGCTCAGTGGAGGGCATCATGGAGGGAACGTCCGGACGAGTGGCCTCCTGAGTGGGGATCCTGAATGGGTCCATGACGACTCTTTCATCAAGAGTGTTGAGAGGAGCGGGAACAATGTAGTTGATGAGCCGCTGAACATACTGAGCATAGTTGGGAGTCATGCGGTCCATAACTGCACGCTTCAGTTCACAGTGAATAAGATCACAACCATCAATCTTCCTTACCCTGTCAGGATGAAAATAGTACATCAGATTTAGGTGATAGTTCCGGACTTCACTGGTGTCGCCAGACTTGCTGATGAGACTCTCACGGAACATCTTGGCAAGGACAAGATATGAGTAGTACATCCCAGAGATAGTGGGAGGTCCAGGTGTAGGGTTCGCATGATAGCAGAAGGAGATGTCACCCTTAGTAAGCTTGGACCGTGAATGAAGTACCTGGAGCACTGTCACCACCACAACCCATGGCTGCACGGAACTGAGAGTAGGAGCATGAGTACTTCTCCTTGCCAGTCATCCAGGTGATGGTGCGGTCCGCATCATCATGGAAGAAGACGGTGCAGTGGAACTGACGGACTAGGAGGGGACAAAAGGTAGGATCATCTTGTTCATCATCGGGCTTTAGGCACACAAGGTCATATAGTCTCATACCCTTCAAGGTTTCAACCACAAAGCGGTACTTTGTGGCTTCATGCAAGGCAAGCTCTTCAGGATTGATGGCCTTGGGCATCACAACAGCACCATTCTTCATAGACTCGTGAGAATCATAGAAACCATCCCATAGGGCTGCTTGTGTCTTGGTCCAGAAGAACTTGTCCCCACGAGTGTAAGTCCGTTGCTCAAAGCGATACGGATTCACCGTCCTCATTTCCTGCCACTCAACACGGTTTGCATTCGCAACATTGAAATTTGGCACTATTTCATCATCCTCTTGGGCGGCATGCTTATCCTTTTTCTTGCCACCAACTGACTTGGTTCTACCCCCAGCCGAGCTGCCAATGTCAGCACCCTGATGAGCTGGAGTGGGTATGCGACCACTAGAACGGCGGGGAGGATTGTCAGCAGTCCGTCCTCTCTTGGCAACAGTGCCACGTGCCTCACCACTCCAACTACCTGTGAATGAGAAAATAGAGCGAGGATAGCAGTGGGGTAAGTGTACATGTCATCAATAAGAGGGAAGCCAAAAAGCATAGCATATATCCAAGTGTATTGATGAGATTGTGCGAAAACTGGGCCATCCGGCGCACAGGCCGGTCGAACCGGGCCGCAGACCGGACGAGCCGGTTGGCGACCGGTCGACCGGGCCGCACGCCGGGCCGGCCGGTTGAGCGGCCGGTTGACCGGGCTGGTGACCGGATCTGTCGAATTGTGAAGTTTTGCCCAGATTTTCTACCACAAAATCATGCAAAAACTCATAAACTTGAATATAGACTATAGCAATAGAGTGGAGTAAGTGCATTGTGTTGTGAGACACTCTAAAGGCATGAGGACTTACAAACCCTAACCCTAACCCTAAAATTTCCCCAAATCTTGTCAAGAAATTGCAATGTGTGATGAGGACTAGAGAATAGGGAGAAAGGAAGATCACATTACCCGAAGACATGGTCCTCCTTGATCAAGAGAGCAAGAAGAACACTAGGTAGGGCTTGAAACCCAAGAACTCCAAGATTTCCCAAAATAGCTTGAGAGGGCCCAAATCCTTTGGTGGAGTTGCTCCAAGGGGCCCGATCTATGGTTTGGTGGAGTTTGGGAGGTTTCTTGTGGTGGGAAGGCCCTAGAGCATGGTGGAGGTGATGGGGGCTGCGGCAATGGAGGTGTGGGAGTTGGGGAGTAATGAGGAAGAAGACCCCAAGGGGTATCCTCTTCCACACATAACAGGTCGCGCGGCCGGTCGACCGGACCTGGCGTCGGCTGATCCGGCCCAGAGGCCGGTCCAACCGGGCCAGAGACCGGCCACCCAGTTTTGTCTCGTTTTCGCCTCGTTTTGCCCCTATGCTTTGTGTAAATGTGTGTGAATGCTCAGATGATGACATGTACATATAGATAGATAGATGATGATGAGATAAGCATAGACATGGGGTTGGAAACACAAAGTTCTCTAGGCATACCCATTGGAGAGAAAATCCAAACAAGATGTAAATAGCAACAATGGGCATGATTCGAAATATATATCAAGAATCATAAGTCATTTGTGAAATAAGTTTTGCAATAAGATCATTTGGCCTTATATAGTAAAATCAAGTTGTAATGAAGGCTCAATGAGGGGCGGAGGATTACTCCCCCTATGTGAAAGCGCAAATGTCATGAGACCTCGAAGAGACATGCTTGGGTCTCAAATGACATTGGGTCTATTTATGTTGCACACATAGGTATGCATCTTACCAAGACATGGTAGGATGACTATCCCCATATGTGCTATGCCTCTAAGCTAGATAGCAAGATAAATGCAAGAATATAGTGCAAGAAGTTTAATCAATCCAAGTTTTTAGGATCAAGAATACCAAATTCTCCTCTCAAGTTAACAAAGCGGGCTTCATCCAAAGGCTTAGTGAAAATATCCGCCAATTGGTAGGTTGTTCCCACATGAGTGAGATCAATATCCTTATTGGCAACATGATCACGTAGGAAGTGATGGCGAATGTCAATATGTTTGGTGCGACAATGTTGAACCGGGTTATTGGCGATCTTAATTGCACTTTCATTGTCACAAAGAAGAGGCACCGTACCAAGAGACACACCATAGTCTTTCAAGGTTTGCTTCATCCATAACAATTGAGTGCAACAAGATGCCGCGGCTATGTATTCGGCTTCGGCGGTGGATAAAGCGGTGGAGTTTTGTTTCTTGGATGACCAACTCACCAATGACCGGCCAATAAATTGGCAAGCCCCGGAGGTAGACTTCCGGTCAACCTTATCACCGGCCCAATCGGAATCCGAATAGCCAATGAGTTCAAAGGTTGACCCCTTTGGATACCATAGCCCGAGAGTAGGAGTGAGAACAAGGTATCTTAGAATCCGTTTGACCGCCATTAAATGGCTCTCCTTGGGAGCGGATTGAAAACGAGCACACATCCCTACACTTAGCATGATATCCGGCCTAGAGGCACAAAGGTAGAGCAAGGATCCTTTCATGGAGCGGTATACCTTTATGTCCACATCCTTCTCACCGTCACATGAGCCAAGTTGCCCCTTTACGGGCATGGGTGTCTGTTGCGGAAAGAAACCCACCGGTGAGCAGCGACGGGCAACACAGTAGAGCCGGGAGGCTCCCAGGACTGCGGTTGGCGCTGGTCCCTCGAGCGACGGCCCGCAAAGACTCGGCACGCACGTCCGATGCTGATGCAAGGGCGTGCCACCTGACCTATACCGGTCGGGAAGGTGATGGATTTGCCTCGCTTAGTTTCCTCGCATGGCATACACGTAAACATTAAATACGAGCCTCGATCGGCTCTCGAGTTGTCCCGTGAATCGGCTCAAGGAGCCGATCCACCCATGATTCGTACGAGGTGTACGATCGGATGGTGGTCCTGCTTGATCAAAATAAAGCTAAAACGACCTACTACGATTTGGGGTTTTCACCACATAATCGGAACATCCTACGCGTGATTGAGCTCGGCGGCCACGCACGGTGATCATAAACCGACCCTAGACAAGGCCTAAAAACCAACATGAAGTTGATCCCCGGAACATCTTGTCTAGGGCTAGCAAACTACACCCTACGTGCCACTGGATCCTTCAACCCGTTTGTAAGGCCTAACTATGTAGATATTAAACTAATCCTTGAAGAACAAGGAGCAATCATAACGGATCGGATCTACTAAATAACGATCAAGCGAGGTGCCGCCCTTACACCTAAGATAGGTGTAAGGGCGGCTAGACGTCTAGGGGTTGCACGGACGAAAGCATATGATACGATGAAACAATGCTAACCCTAACACATCTATGATAACTACGTTGCTCGCCATCAACAAGGCTTCAAGCACGAGCAACGCATGAACAGCGAATAAACTTGTATCGCCTAGATCGCAAGATGCGATCTAGGCAGCATGATGCTTACCCGGAAGAAACCCTCGAGACAAGGGAGTTGGCGATGCGCCTAGATTGGTTTGTGGTGAACGTGATTGTTGTTTATTTCAGTAACCCTAGATACATATTTATAGTCCGTAGACTTTCTAACGTGGGAATAATCCCAACCGTGCACGAGCCAAACTCTATCTAACCGACACGTATCCTACTATATTTACAGATACACGGGCACACTAGCCCAAACTTTGTATACAAGGCCGATTCATGTATTCCTTCCAAGTATATTCTTCAAGCCCATCTTCAATCGCGGCCCACCTCTGATCCGGTCAAATTATGGTGATAACAGTGTCGTGGTCACTCTGTTTTTTCTTCGTCGGGTCATGTCGTGGCAGAGCAGAACCGTCGCAATACCCATCATCATGATGCCTTGCCTCCTCAACTTCTCCGCGTGACCTGGCAATTTTTTTTTCTTTGGGCACCACTTCCTCGGAAACTGCTGTGGCATTGAATCTCCACTATATCCCTTTATTTTAACCGCATCCCGCAGCTTCACTTCTTCATCCCCTTCGCATTAGCACTCCAAAAGCCGTCCTCTCGCCACCATGTCTTCTTCCTCCTCTCGCCTCGTCGGGTCTTTCCACCCGGTCCCTCCCCTCCCGCGAGCCGACGCCGGAGTGGGACCCGGGGGAGGCCCACGAGGTCAACATTCGCCGCGCCATCGAAGACGGGGACGAGTCCAGTCACGACTTCTCCGTCTGGTCTGAGGACGACAAGTCCTCGACCGACGGGGAAAGTGACCTCCGCTTCCTTGCCGACGGGGAAACGGAGGAGGAGAGCGATGACGATCGCTTCTCCTGGGATGACTTCACCTCCTCCTCCGAGGAGGAGGAGGAGGAGGAGGAGGACGACACCTCCTCCGATGAACCGCCGGCCAAGCGCTTCTGCCCCTGGCCGGGGAACCTCAGCGACTTCGACAGCGACGACGACGCTGACGAGGAAGACGAGGACAACGAGGGCCCTGCCGGCGGCCGCGGCAGCAGCGACGACGAGCCCGCCGGGAGTAGCGCCGACAGCGGCGACGATGGCGACGACGAGGGCAGCGACGGCCCATAGATAGGACCCTTAGCATAGGATCAGTAGTAGTAGATGGGGCAATGTATCCCCTGGTACTTCCTTTTGAGAGCAATCAGCTCTTTATGTAAGAAATCCCATTATCAATGAAGAATTTCCCTCAATTTGATTTTGCCGATTTCCTTTATGCTAATTTAGCCGATTTCCCCTCATACTGACTTTGCCGATTGTCCACTTAGCCAATGCTCAATGAGCCGACGCATCGGTCCTTCACAATCTATCCTTCAACTCTTCGACTGATGACTTTGAGATCTGGTGGCCAATGTGGAAGACCCATGCCTTCAAGAGAGCCCTTAAATTCCTCCCACCAGCTCCAGTGATCATCTTCTGCAAGAACTCACCATCTTTGAAGAAGGTTATGACGCAGGGCCAGCCGATGACACCCCAATCGGCTTCTAAAAACAGAGCATCTACCAGGTCAGCTGCCCCCCCGATCCTCAGTCAAGGCGAGAATAGCGGTGAGGACACACAGTTCAGACAAATGGACCCGAGCTCGAGCAAATCTGAGAAAACCACTACGCAGAGCCAGCCAGACTTGCCACCATTGGCTTCCAAGAAAAGGTCAGCCACTCTGGTCCTAGCCATTCCTACGAGTGTAGCTGAGAAGGTGGCCAACTTGGCCAAGCCGACAGTAGATACACCAGAGCCGATCACCTTTTCTTCCGTCGAAAGCCGATATTGCAGACGAAACACCAACGGCTTAATGAGCAAAAGGCCGCCTTGTACGCCAACTGATATCTCTGACAGCACTGCTGAACTGGCGACCTTGCGCAAAGGGTTGGAGGTCCTCGAAGAGAAGGTTCAGGCAACAGCTCGTTGAAGCTGAGGAAGCTCTCATCGTTCACTCCCTCGAAGAAGCAGAAGGCCGACTTGGCCGAACCCCGCGTCTTGAACACGCAGCTGGTAGATCCTGTGTAATTTGCTCTAGAGTCGATGGCTGTGCATCGGCTTTGTTTCTTAGCTCTAAAGTCGATGTCTGTGCATCGGCTGTACATCATGAGAATTTTTTTTATCGGCCGATTTTTCTATCGGCCCCCAATATTTCACCGCACATGTATCGCACATGTTCATCCGATTAGGTGCCCCCGAGCCGAATCTGCCGGTAACCTGCGGATATCGGCTCCGTAGTTAGCCAAGGCACTCGTATTTGAACGTCGGCTCCGTTAGGACCAATGTTGACTTCTTCCAACTCATCGACCGACGTAAACCCGTTGCCCATTAGATCGACGTTGAACACAAGCGTGAACGTATGGTGAGGATAATTTTGGCCGCTTGCTGGAATCGGCCTCCATGTTGATTGAATCGCTCAATGAAGGTTTTGCAATGTTCATCCATAGATCTTTGGGGCCGATCACAAGGATCGGCCTCGCCACGTTCGTCCATAGATTTGTTCTTGCTATATGGTCAGGCCGGTGGATAAGACCAGCCTAACCCCGTCCTTCGTCACGTCGATGCGCTCGCAGTCATCCAAATTGATGCCTGAGAGTGGCTCTTGGCCTGTAGCCTCCCAAACGTTCATGCCAGCCGTTGAAATCTCGGCTGAGTCATCTGCGTGGACGACCTCTACTTCATCTCCATCCCACTGTATTAAGCATTGGTGCATCGTGGATGGAATGCAACAGCTTGGCGTGGATCCAATCTCTCCCTAGCAGGACAGCATAGGTGCTCTTGCTATCGACAATAAAGAACGTCGTAGGGATGGTTTTCCTTCCTACGGTCAGATCCACGTTCAGAACACCTTGTGCATCAGATGCTTGGCCGTTGAAATCGCTTAGTGTAACGTTGGTCTTGATCAGGTCCGAGCTAGAGCGTCCCAGCCGACGAAGCATGGAGTATGGCATAATGTTGACTGCCGCTCCGGTGTCCACCAGCATCTTGTTGACAGGCTGCCCATTGATATAACCTCGCAAGTACAGGGCCTTCAGTGTGTCCGTAGCTTCTTTCTCGTGGCTTCTCAAAGATAACCGGCCGTGGGCCGCAGTCAAGTTGTGCCACAGTGCTTCGTCTAATCCCGGAGCACTAAACTCCGTCGGAAGGATGAACACCATGTTTGTGCCAGCCGATGTCTCATCATCGGCTTCCTTTTGTCTGGGGCGCCACTCTTTCTTTTGTGGCCGTCCTTCTTCGTCCAGAGTTCGCTGAATTTTCGCGGCCAGATCCGGCCGCACCTTCCTTAACGTGTGCAGGTATAACATTTCGGCTTCCTCCAAACCACGTAGTCGCTGAACCCTACGCTTTTGGGAACGGCTGAGTCCATCAGGGCACCACCTTGGCCGGTGGTACTTATCTTCTTCTTCTTCATCGTCCTCTAGTTCCTCGAGATCTTCTACCCGAGAGGACTCAGCGTGCTTGTTCCGAGGCGGGAGAGGCCCTAGACGTTTGAACACGGACACGTTAGCTGCATCCTTCTTCTTCTGTCTACATTCTGGCGCTTGCCGATTGTAGGCAATCGGCTCATTCCTGAATCCCAGCAGTGTCTGAAGAAGGGACAGTCCCAGTGCCTATCCACGTCGTCTTGCTCTCTCGACTTTTCCTTGGCGTGGCGCTCATATCTCTCCTCGCCGCGATCATGCCGACGATGTCTCCTGGCGTCCCTAGCCAGACGATCTCTTTCGTCATCGTTGTCGTATCGTCGGCGTTGGTCGTATTGACTCACGTATTTGTTGAGGAGGTGATCAGAGAGAGGTCGCTGATATCTCACATTCTTCACTTCTCCCTCCCTGATGTAGCGCTTGCCATCGTGCCGGAGCCGATCGCGTGAAACGGCTTCCTCCTTGTCCTCGTTATGAGAGCAGCTGCCCTCGTCTCTGTCCTTACCAGAGTGGTGCCCAGGTTCTACCATGTTGATGTTGAACGAGAATCTTGGCTGGCACCTCCCAGGGTAAGTGAACTCCACCATGTTAACGGCGGGGAAGGGGTGTGTGTCGACTTTCATGGCGTACTGGCTGAAAATTAGACGCCCTTGTTCTATCGCCATTTGGATCCGCCGACGCCACACCCTGCAGCCGTTGGTGGCGTGGGTGAACGTGTTATGCCACTTGCAGTATGGCTTTCCGTTCAGCCTCCCGAGCCGTGGGGATCTTGTGGCCTTCGGGTACCTTTAGCTGCTTCTCCTTAAGTAAGAGGTCGAAAATTTGCTCAGCCTTGGTCACGTCGAAGTCAAACCCTCTTGGAGGACCTTGTGGCTTAACCCACTTGCGTGACACGGGGCTTGCCCCCGAGTCCATTCAGCCACCGCTACCTCTTGATCTCCCGCGGAGCCTTCATCTTCATCCGCCTCAACCAGGACCACCGCACGCTTGAATTTATCCCGGTATGCCTCCGGGTGGCGCTGTTCATATAATGACAGCCTTCGCACCATGTGCGCCGCTGAAGGGTAGTCTCGCTTGGGAGGCCACATCCTTGATCGGTGATGCGAGACCCACCACCGCCAACTCGATCGCTTCTTTTTCAGTCACACGAGCCGAATAGCATCGGTTCCTAACGGTCCCGAAGCGCCGGATGTATTCCGACACTCGTTTCTCCGCGCTTCGTCGTACTTGTGCTAGATCGGCAATGCCAGCCTCGAAGCCTCCGAGTGATACCGCATGTGGAACTGCTCCTCCAACTGCTTCCAAGTCCGGATTGAGTCCGGTGGCAGCGATGTGTACCACCCGAAAGCCGATCCCGTGAGGGATTGTGCGAAGAACCTCACACGCAGCTCATCCGATGCCGAGATCGTGCCCAGCCTGTGCCAAATATCGGCTCACATGCTCGATTGAGCTGGAACCATCCGATCCACTAAACTTGGAGAATTCAGGGAGCCGATACTTGGGTGGTAGCGGGATCAACTCGTACTCGTTGGGGTACGGCTTGGAATAGCCGATTGCCCTCCTTTTCGGCACCATGCCGAACCGGTCTCTCAAGATTGTACCGATCCGATCCGCGGTGCCGGGCTGCAGGAGTCGAACTCGAAGAGTCGCCGGAGTGGCATACTTAGCCAGCCACGCTTGCTTCTCAAGCTCCGAGCCAACTGCAGGAGTTGGGCTCGGAGGTTTATCGGAGTGGCATACTTAGCTAGCCACGTCTCGCTTCTCAAGATCCGTTCCCGAAGTTCCTCCCTGCTGTTCCGTAAGTCCCCGCTCGTTGCGGCCTGGTTCGTGAGTGCCCGAGCTATCGCAGCCTGGCATGTATGTGCACGTGTATCCGTGAGGGATCTCCTTAGGCGCCTCATGCAAGAACTGGTAATCACTAGGGTCACCACCGATCTTGTAGACGACGTATGCCGGTGAACTCGGCACTTCTGGCGCTGCCAACGCGAATGGCGGCGGTGGTCGGGACTGGAGTGGCATCTCTCCTTGGTGAGTCCCTAGAGCTGGTCCTGACGGAGAGTACTGATGCCTCATGATTTCCTGGATCACCCGAAGAGCGACACGCTCCAAAGTGTTCACCAGGCTCTCAGAATGGCGGTGCAGCGAATGAGCTACCATGAAATTAATCTCCTCGACGCGAGACCCGGTGCGTTCTTCCGACGGGGCGGACAGGTCCACTCCATCGAGCGCGCCTTCAGGTGAGAACCCTTTCCACCTGATGCCGTGTGAGCGGGTTCTCCGGAAAGAGCCGATGAGGTCGGCTTCGAGGATCGCTTTGACCTCGTCATACTTCTTCTTGAGCTCCTCGGCCGGATCCTCGTACGTGACTCGGAGTGCCTTCCGCCATCTCGGATGTAGATGGCAATGCGGTTGATGTCGAAGACTGTCCCACCGGGCGTGCCGAATGTGTTGCGGTCGGAAACCCACCGGCGAGCAGCCGACGGGCAACACAAGAGGAGCCGGGAGGCTCCCAGGATCGCGGGCTGGCCCTGGTCCCTCGAGCGACGGCCCGCAAAGACTCGGCACGCACGTCCGATGCCGATGCAAGGGCGTGCCACCTGACCTATACCTGGTCGGGAAGGTGATGGATTTGCCTCGCTTAGTTTCCTGCATGGCATACACGTAAACATTAAATACGAGCCTCGATCGGCTCTCGAGTTGTCCCGTGAATCGGCTCAAGGAGCCGATCCACCCATGATTCGTACGAGGTGTACGATCGGATGGTGGTCCCGCTTGATCAAAATAAAGCTAAAACGACCTACTACGATTTGGGGTTTTCACCACATAATCGGAACATCCTACGCGTGATTGAGCCTGGCGGCCACGCACGGTGATCATAAACCGACCCTAGACAAGGCCTAAAAACCAACATGAAGTTGATCCCCGGAACATCTTGTCTAGGGCTAGCAAACTACACCCTACGTGCCACTGGATCCTTCAACCCGTTTGTAAGGCCTAACTATGTAGATATTAAACTAATCCTTGAAGAACAAGGAGCAATCATAATGGATCGGATCTACTAAATAACGATCAAGCGAGGTGCCGCCCTTACACCTAAGATAGGTGTAAGGGCGGCTAGACGTCTAGGGGTTGCACGGACGAAAGCATATGATACGATGAAACAATGCTAACCCTAACACATCTATGATAACTACGTTGTTCGCCATCAACAAGGCTTCAGCACGAGCAACGCATGAACAGCGAATAAACTTGTATCGCCTAGATCGCAAGATGCGATCTAGGCAGCATGATGCTTACCCGGAAGAAACCCTCGAGACAAGGGAGTTGGCGATGCGCCTAGATTGGTTTGTGGTGAACGTGATTGTTGTTTATTTCAGTAACCCTAGATACATATTTATAGTCCGCAGACTTTCTAACGTGGGAATAATCCCAACCGTGCACGAGCCAAACTCTATCTAACCGACACGTATCCTACTATATTTACAGATACACGGGCACACTAGTCCAAACTTTGTATACAAGGCCGATTCATGTATTCCTTCCAAGTATATTCTTCAAGCCCATCTTCAATCGCGGCCCACCTCTGATCCGGTCAAATTCTGGTGATAACAGTGTCTTCATTGGGCTTGCATTGGTCATGTTGAATTTCTTGAGCATGTCCTTCACATACTTTTCTTGAGAGATGAAGGTGCCTTTTGCAAGTTGCCTCACTTGGAAGCTGCTGGCGTGCAGTTGACGTGGGAGATAGAAATCTTTGTGGTGTAACTTTTCTTCAGGTCCCCGGCAACGGCGCCAGAAAATATGCTTGATGGCGTGTAACTCACACGTTCGTTGGGAACCCCAAGAGGAAGGTATGATGCGCACAGCAGCAAGTTTTCCCTCGAAAGAAACCAAGGTTTATCGAACCAGGAGGAGCCAAGAAGCACGTTGAAGGTTGATGGCGGCGGGATGTAGTGCGGCGCAACACCGGGATTCCGGCGCCAACGTGGAACCCGCACAACACAACCAAAGTACTTTGCCCCAACGAAACAGGTGAGGTTGTCAATCTCACCGGCTTGCTGTAACAAAGGATTAGATGTATAGTGTGGATGATGATTGTTTGCAAGAACAGTAAAGAACAATAGCAACAGATTTGTATTTCAGTATAAAAGAATGGACCGGGGTCCACAGTTCACTAGAGGTGTCTCTCCCATAAGATAAATAGCATGTTGGGTGAACAAATTACAGTCGGGCAATTGACAAATAGAGAGGGCATGACAATGCACATACATGATATGATGAATATTGTGAGATTTAATTGGGCATTACGACAAAGTACATAGACCGCTATCCAAGCATGCATCTATGCCTAAAAAGTCCACCTTCAGGTTATCATCCGAACCCCTTCCAGTATTAAGTTGCAAAACAATAGACAATTGCATTAAGTATGGTGCGTAATGTAATCAATAACTACATCCTCGTACATAGCATCATTGTTTTATCCCTATTGGCAACAACACATCCACAACCTTAGAACTTTCTGTCACTCGTCCCGCATTTAATGGAGGCATGAACCCACTATCGAGCATAAATACTCCCTCTTGGAGTTAAGAGCAAAAACTTGGCCAGCCTCTACTAATAACGGAGAGCATGCAAGATCATAAACAACACATAGGTAATAGATTGATAATCAACATAACATAGTATTCTCTATCCATCGGATCCCGACAAACACAACATATAGAATTACAGGTAGATGATCTCGATCATGTTAGGCAGCTCACAAGATCCGACAATGAAGCACATGAGGAGAAGACAACCATCTAGCTACTGCTATGGACCCATAGTCCAGGGGTGAACTACTCACTCATCACTCCGGAGGCGACCATGGCGGTGAAGAGTCCTCCGGGAGATGAATCCCCTCTCCGGCAGGGTGCCGGAGGTGATCTCCAGAATCCCCCGAGATGGGATTGGCGGCGGCGGCGTCTCAGTAAGGTTTTCCGTATCAGGGGGTTTCGCGATGAAGGCTTTAAGTAGGCGGAAGGGCAACGCGGGGGGCCACACGAGGGCCCCACACGCCAGGGCCGCGCGGCCTAGACCAGGGCCAAGCTTCGTGCAAAAATAGGACCCTGGGCGTTGATTTCGTCCAATTCCGAGAATATTTCTTTACTAGGATTTCTGAAACCAAAAACAGCAGAAAACAGCAACTGGCTCTTCAGCATCTCGTTAATAGGTTAGTGCCGGAAAATGCATAAATACGACATATAATGTGTATAAAACATGTAGATATCATCAATAATGTGGCATGGAACATAAGAAATTATCGATACGTCGGAGATGTATCAAGCATCCCTAAGCTTAGTTCCTGCTCGTCCCGAGCAGGTAAATGATAACAAAGATAATTTCGGAGTGACATGCCATCATAACCTTGATCATACTATTGTAAGCATATGTAATGAATGCAGCGATCAAAACAATGGTAATGACATGAGTAAACAACTCGAATCATAAAGCAAGGACTTTTCATGAATAGTACTTCAAGACAAGCATCAATAAGTCTTGCATAAGAGTTAACTCATAAAGCAATAAATCAAAGTAAAGGTACTCGAAGCAACACAAAGGAAGATTAAGTTTCAGCGGTTGCTTTCAACTTATAACATGTATATCTCATGGATAATTGTCAACATAGAGTAATATAACAAGTGCAATATGCAAGTATGTAGGAATCAATGCACAGTTCACACAAGTGTTTGCTTCTTGAGGTGGAGAGAGATAGGTGAACTGACTCAACATAAAAGTAAAAGAAAGGTCCTTCAAAGAGGAAAGCATCGATTGCTATATTTGTGCTAGAGCTTTTATTTTGAAAACATGAAACAATTTTGTCAACGGTAGTAATAAAGCACATGTATCATGTAAATTATATGTTACAAGTTGCAAGCCTCATGCATAGTATATTAATAGTGCCCGCACCTTGTCCTAATTAGCTTGGACTACCGGATCATCGCAATACACATGTTTTAACCAAGTGTCACAAAGGGGTACCTCCATGCCGCCTGTACAAAGTTCTAAGGAGAAAGCTCGCATTTTGGATTTCTCGCTTTTGATTATTCTCAACTTAGATATCCATACCGGGACAACATGGACAACAGATAATGGACTCCTCTTTAATGCATAAGCATGTAGCAACAATTAGTGTTCTCATATGAGATTGAGGATATATGTCCAAAACTGAAACTTCCACCATGATTCATGGCTTTAGTTAGCGGCCCAATGTTCTTCTCTAACAATATGCATGCTCTAACCATTAAAGTGGTAGATCTCCCTTACTTCGGACAAGACGGACATGCATAGCAACTCACATGATATTCAACAAAGAGTAGTTGATGGCGTCCCCGTAAGCATGGTTATCGCACAACAAGCAACTTAATAAGAGATAAAGTGCATAAGTACATATTCAATACCACAATAGTTTTTAGGCTATTTGTCCCATGAGCTATATATTGCAAAGGCGAATGATGGAAATTTAAAGGTAGCACTCAAGCAATTTACTTTGGAATGGCGGAGAAATACCATGTAGTAGGTAGGTATGGTGGACACAAATGGCATAGTGGTTGGCTCAAGGATTTGGATGCATGAGAAGTATTCCCTCTCGATACAAGGTTTAGGCTAGCAAGGTTATTTGAAACAAACACAAGGATGAACCGGTGCAGCAAAACTCACATAAAATACATATTGTAAACATTATAAGACTCTACACCGTCTTCCTTGTTGTTCAAAACTCAATACTAGAAATTATCTAGACTTTAGAGAGACCAAATATGCAAACCAAATTTAGCAAGCTCTAGGTGTTTCTTCATTAATGGGTGCAAAGTATATGATGCAAGAGCTTAAACATGAGCACAACAATTGCCAAGTATCAAATTATTCAAGACATTTTAGAATTACTACATGTAGCATTTCCGATTCCAACCATATAACAATTTAACGAAGAAGATTCAACCTTCGCCATGAATACTATGAGTAAAGCCTAAGGACATATTTGTCCATATGCAACAGCGGAGCGTGTCTCTCTCCCACACAATGAATGCTAGGATCCATTTTATTCAAATAAAAACAAAAAAACAAAAACAAACCGACGCTCCAAGCAAAGCACATAAGATGTGACGGAATAAAAATATAGTTTCCGGGGAGGAACCTGATAATGTTGTCGATGAAGAAGGGGATGCCTTGGGCATCCCCAAGCTTAGACGCTTGAGTCTTCTTAAAATATGCAGGGGTGAACCACCGGGCATCCCCAAGCTTAGAGCTTTCACTCTCCTTGATCATATTGCATCATTTCCCTCTCTTGATCCTTGAAAACTTCCTCCACACCAAACTCGAAACAACTCATTAGAGGGTTAGTGCACAATAAAAATTAACATGTTCAGAGGTGACATAATCATTCTTAACACTTCTGGACATTGCATAAAGCTACTGGACATTAATGGATCAAAGAAATTCATCCAACATAGCAAAAGAGGCAATGCGAAATAAAAGGCAGAATCTGTCAAAACAGAACAGTCCGTAAAGATGGATTTTATCGAGGCACCAGACTTGCTCAAATGAAAATGCCCAAATTGAATTAAACTTGCGTACATATCTGAGGATCACGCACGTAAATTGGCATATTTTTCTGAGCTACCTACAGAGAGGCAGGTCGAAATTCGTGACAGCAAAGAAACCTGTAACTGCGCAGTAATCCAAATCTAGTATTCACTTTACTATCAAAGACTTTACTTGGCACAACAAAGCACAAAACTAAGATAAGGAGAGGTTTCTACAGTAGTAAACAACTTCCAAGACTCAAATATAAAATAAAAATACTGTAGTAAAAACATGGGTTGTCTCCCATAAGCGCTTTTCTTTAACGCCTTTCAGCTAGGCGCAGAAAGTGTATATCAAGTGTTATCAAGAGGTGGAGCATCGATATCATAACCAGAGGTGTTGGGAGTTTTCTCAACTATGCATTGTATCTTATCTATGTAAGTTTTGGAGGCTCCCTTTTTATTACCCTTAGACTTGCTACTCTCATCAAACAAATCTTTAGGAACAATCCAATCAAAATTCTTTTCTAGTGCCTCGCACATTCCCAAGAGCTTGCACGGTATCGATGTTTTAATATCCCCCTCATAATTAACTTTATTAGTGTACTTTTGTCTATCTTTTTCCATCTTCTCAAGGGTGCTAGCAATGTTTGTATAAGATCCAAGCATATTATATTTAGTAAAGACTTTTCTAGCTTCTCTTGCTATTCCCCAAATTCTTTAAGAAGGGTTTCTAATACAAAATCTTTCTTTTCTCCTTCTTCCATATCACTAAGTGTAAGAAACATATGTTGAATTACAGGATTGAGATTAACAAATCTAGCTTCTAGCGCGTGTACTAAAGAAGCAACAGCAATTTCATAAGTAGGAGCAAGTTCTACCAAGTGTCTTTCTTCAAAATCTTCAGCCGTACTAATATGAGTGAGAAAAAAAATTCTATGTTATCTTTCCCGAGGATAGACCCTCGGCCTACCGGTACATCTTTAAGAATAAACTTAGGAGGAAACATGATGAAGCAAGTAAAGTAAATGCAAGTAACTAATTTTTTTGTGTTTTTAATATAGAGTGCAAGACAGTAAATAAAGTAAAGCTAGCAACTAATTTTTTTGTGTTTTGATATAAGTGCAGCAAACAAGTAGTAAATAAAGCAAGACAAAAACAAAGTAAAGAGATTGGATTGTGGAGACTCCCCTTGCAGCGTGTCTTGATCTCCCCGGCAACGGCGCCAGAAAATATGCTGCTGGCGTGCAGTTGACGTGGGAGATAGAAATCTTTGTGGTGTAACTTTTCTTCAGGTCCCCGCAACGGCGCCAGAAAATATGCTTGATGGCGTGTAACTCACACGTTCGTTGGGAACCCCAAGAGGAAGGTATGATGCGCACGGCAGCAAGTTTTCCCTCGGAAAGAAACCAAGGTTTATCGAACGAGGAGGAGCCAAGAAGCACGTTGAAGGTTGATGGCGGCGGGATGTAGTGCGGCACAACACCAGGGATTCCGGCGCCAACGTGGAACCCGCACAACACAACCAAAGTACTTTGCCCCAACGAAACAAGTGAGGTTGTCAATCTCACCGGCTTGCCGTAACAAAGGATTAGATGTATAGTGTGGATGATGATTGTTTGCAAGAACAAGTAAAGAACAATAGCAACAGATTTGTATTTCAAGTATAAAAGAATGGACCGGGGTCCACAGCTCACTAGAGGTGTCTCTCCCATAAGATAAATAGCATGTTGGGTGAACAAATTACAGTCGGGCAATTGACAAATAGAGAGGGCATGACAATGCACATACATGATATGATGAATATTGTGAGATTTAATTGGGCATTACGACAAAGTACATAGACCGCTATCCAGCATGCATCTATGCCTAAAAAGTCCACCTTCGAGTTATCATCCGAACCCCTTCCAGTATTAAGTTGCAAAACAACGGACAATTGCATTAAGTATGGTGCGTAATGTAATCAATAACTACATCCTCGGACATAGCATCAATGTTTTATCCCTAGTGGCAACAAGCACATCCACAACCTTAGAACTTTCGTCACTCGTCCTGCATTTAATGGAGGCATGAACCCACTATCGAGCATAAATACTCCCTCTTGGAGTTAAGAGCAAAAACTTGGCCAGAGCCTCTACTAATAACGGAGAGCATGCAAGATCATAAACAACACATAGGTAATAGATTGATAATCAACATAACATAGTATTCTCTATCCATCGGATCCCGACAAACACAATATATAGAATTACAGATAGATGATCTCGACCATGTTAGGCAGCTCACAAGATCCGACAATGAAGCACATGAGGAGAAGGCAACCATCTAGCTACTGCTATGGACCCATAGTCCAGGGGTGAACTACTCACTCATCACTCCGGAGGCGACCATGGCGGTGAAGAGTCCTCCGGGAGATGAATCCCCTCTCCGGCAAGGGTGCCGGAGGTGATCTCCGGAATCCCCCGAGATGGGATTGGCGGCGGCGGCGTCTCGGCAAGGTTTTCCGTATCGTGGCTCTCCGTACCGGGGGTTTCGCGACGAAGGCTTTAAGTAGGCGGAAGGGCAACGCGGGGGCCACACGAGGGCCCCACACGCCGGGGCCGCGCGGCCTAGACCCGGGCCGCGCCGCCCTGCTCGTGGCGGCGCCTCGTGGCCCCACTTCCTTTCCCCTCGGTCTTCCGGAAGCTTCGTGCAAAAATAGGACCCCGGGCGTTGATTTCGTCCAATTCCGAGAATATTTCTTTACTAGGATTTCTGAAACCAAAAACAGCAGAAAACAACGAGTCGGCTCTTCGGCATCTCGTTAATAGGTTTGTGCCGGAAAATGCATAAATACGACATATAATGTGTATAAAACATGTAGATATCATCAATAATGTGGCATAGAACATAAGAAATTATCGATACGTCGGAGACGTATCAGAAGCCTAGGAAGAACTTCAACTCTCCCATCATGGACATCTCAAATTTCCTAGTCATCAATAGCTCAAAAGCTTTGTTATGATTGGGGTTAGTTCCACCAAAGATAATATCATCAACATATATTTGACATATAAATAAGCCACCCCCTTTAACCCGTTTGGTGAAAAGGGTGGAATCGACCGTACCCATGCAAAACCCATCATGTAGTAAGAAATCCCTAAGGAACTCATACCAAGCACGTGGAGCTTGCTTGAGACCATAGAGTGCCTTATGGAGTAAATACACGTGGTTGGGTCGGCATGGGTCTTCGAAACCCGGGGGTTGAGCCACATATGCGGTTTCTTTTAGGGGACCATTCAAAAATGCACTTTTCACATCCATTTGATATAGTTTGAAATTGTGGAAAGATGCAAATGCAAGCAAAAGACGAATAGCTTCAAGACGGGCTACCGGCGCAAAGGTATCCTCAAAATCCATACCTTCTATTTGGGCAAACCCTTGCGCCACTAACCTTGCTTTGTTTCGTATGACAATGCCATTCTCATCTTGCTTGTTCTTGAATACCCATTTGGTCCCAATAACATTGATGCGATGATCCTTGGGTCTCTCAACTAGATACCATACTTCATTACGAGTGAAACACCCCAATTCATCTTGCATGGCAATTACCCAATCCGGATCAACCAAAGCTTCATGTACCTTGAGTGGTTCAAAACTAGACACAAAAGCATGGTGTTGACAATAAGTGATAAGTAATGCATGGTGTCTACGAGTTACCACTCCTCTTGAAATGCTACCAAGGACTTGATCCACTTTCATGTCACTTGCCCTTGTAGCGGCCTTGATCTTCCGAATGGTTCCTTCATGATCAATGAATTCATCCCTTGCTAGTGCTTGATCATGAGGGATCACTTGAACTTGATCATGAGTTGTGGATGTCTCTTGATCATCATCATGGTCTTGCTCAGTGGAATGAGGACTTTCTTCTTGTTCTTCGGAATGTGACTCATCTTGAGTGGAGGATGGTTCTTGAGTTGCACTTGATGGTTCGACTTGAGTTGAGCTAGGCTCCACTTGAGCCGTGCTTGATACTTCTACTCCATCATCTTGGTCATCATTATGAACTTCTATGGGCCGGATGTGTCCAATGCCCATATGCTTGATGGCACTAGATGGATCATCATTATTATCTGCAACACATGGAATAAATTGCTCCACTTGGGAGCCATTATCCTCCAAGAACTCCACGTCACAAGATACTTCAATAGTCCCAATGGACCGGTTGTAGTATCTATAGGCGTGAGAGTTCTCCGCATAACCAACAAATATGCCCTCTATGGTTCTAGTTTCAAATTTACCGAGCTTTCCTTTGTTGTTCTTAACAAGACATTTGCATCCAAAGACACGAATGTACATGACATTAGGCTTGTTACCGGTAAGAAGCTCGTATGGTGTTTTGTTGTGGAGGGGACGGAGGAAGAGCTGGTTGGAGTAGTGGACGGCCGTAGAGATGGCTTCTCCCCAAAAGTTGTGGGTGAGTTGTATTCACTCAACATGGTTCTTGCCATCTCAACGATAGTCCGGTTCTTCCTTTCAACAACACCATTTTGTTGAGGGGTGTATGGCGCCGAAAACTCATGCTTGATGCCCTCATCATTGACAAACTCTCGCATGGTGTAGTTCTTGAACTCGGTGTCATTGTCGGTTCTTATCGCCTTGATCTCGGATTCATACATACGTTGAGCTTTCTTGGCGAAGATGATGAACTCCCTATGGGTCTCGTCCTTAGACTTAAGGAGAAAGACCCAAGAGTATCTTGAGTAATCATCAACAATGACGAGTCCATATTTGCTCCCACCAAGAGTATCATAATGTGATGGCCCAAAGAGATCCAAATGAAGGAGCTCCAAAGGCCTAGATGTGGTGATGATGCTCTTGGTAGGATGTCTCTTCTTGAGTTGCTTTCCGGCTACACATGCACTGCAAACACGATCTTTCTCAAAAGAAATGCCTGTTAGTCCCACAATGTGTTCACCCTTTAGGAGTTGTTTGAGATTCCTCATGTTGACATGACCAAGGCGGCGATGCCACAACCAACCTTCGTCATGCTTGGTCGCCATTAGACATGTGGAGTGAGAGGAGCTCTCTTTCGAGAGGTCAACCACGTAAAGGTTGTTCTCCACATATCCAACGAGGACCAATTTGAGATTGTCACTCCTAAAGACTTTCACACAATAACTAGTAAAATATGAATTGTAACCGGCATCGGCAAGATGATATATAGAAAGTAAGTTATAGCCAAGGGATTCAACAAGCATAACCCTCTCAAGGCACAAGTCCTTAGAGATTGCTACCTTGCCATACCCAAGTACCTTTCCCTTTGAGTTATCACCAAAGGTAATGCTTGACTTCTTGTTGATATCTTCAATGAATTGATGAAGCACACCTCTTCCTCCGGTCATATGATTGGTGCATCCACTATCAAACACCCATTTTGGACCACCGGAGGAATACCCCTACAAAATCAAGTAGAAGATTTAGGAACCCATCGATTAATGGGTTCCTTTGCAATGGCAACAATGTCTTTTGGTACCCAAATTGAGTACCCTCTATAAGCATAGCCATTAGGAGGGCCAACATAGTTAGCATAGACATCACCATAATAATCAACAAATAATGCATAGTGATCGTTTGGCCCCGTGCGGTCACCACTAGTGGCTTTGCCCTTTGAGGCTTTGCCATTATTAGTGACCTTCTTGTCCTTAACTTGAGCGGGTTTCTCCTTGTTGTAGTTCTTCTTCTTGTGAGACTTGGGAACATATCCAAGTCCAAACTTTTGATTGTTTGACCTTTGCTTACTCAAGAGGTCATCCAATCCCATCTTGTTCTTGGCGGTGGTGAACTTTGCAAGTTCCTTTGTTAACCTAACATTTTCCTCAAGAATAGATGCATGCTCACAAGAGGATTCATTAGGATGATAGTCGAGACCATATTTAGTCACCAAGGATTCAAGATATGCATTGGTCTCAACATGCAAAGAGAGTTCCTCTTGTAAACGAACATGTTCCTCAACAAGCTTAGCATGCTCACTAGTAAAAGAGGTAGGGGAACTAGCATGCTTTTCAACAACAACGGGATCCTTCATTGATTCAAGTGCTTTTGTGTAGGTTTCTTGGAGTAGGTCATGGTTCTCTCCAAGTTTCTTGAGCTCATCCTTAACAAGTTTGTTAGCTCTTTCAAGATGGTCAAGATCCCTAGTGAGAGAAGCATGAGCAACTTCAAGTTCCTCCTTTGAGGTATGGAGCACTTGAGTCAAAGATTGAGCCCTATCAATAGTTTCTAGGTCCTTAACTTTATCAAGTTCATAAGTTTCAATTTGTTGCTTAAGACCTTGAGATATGCACCTTTCGGTTTTTAGCTCTTCTCTTAGGAGATTGAATCTCCGTTCCTTCTCATTCAAATGATATTCTAATTCCTCAATGGACTCATCCTTTTCCTTGAGTGAGTCCATCAAGAAATCAAACTTGACAAGAGCTTCACCACGAAGGGTGCATCTAACATCATAGAGCTCCTTAAGCACAATTAATTCTTCTTGATTTTCGTTTTCATCATCAAGAACACTAGATAGGGAAGGTGGAGGTTCCATTACCTTGGTTTCCCTTGCCATAAGACAAGAGCCAACGATTGTAGAGGAGGGAGAGTCATCGGAGTCATCATCTTGAGTTGTTCTTGCCATGAAGGAAGAACCAACATCATTCTCCGTGGAGTAGTCCTTGGAGTAGTCATATGTGAAGAGTGACCCGGGCTTAGAGAAAGCCAAGCCGGCCACCCCGGCCTCCTTCTCCTCATCTTCCTCTTCATCATCGGATAAGTACTCGGCCCCAACAAAGGCTCTTCCCTTGTTCTTCTTGTATCGATCGTTGATTGGGTTTGGCTTCAATCTTGGCTTGACCCTGATACGTCCAATTTGCATCACTATTTTATATCATAATTTGCTGTTATTCATTGATATATTTCATATTGGGACACAATACTTATGTTATTTCATCTATTTTGCATGTTTCATCATTATTGGAGGATCAAGCACCGGAGCCGAGATTACTGCTGGAAAAAGCACCATCGAGAAAGCAATATTTCGGAAGATCACCTGTGGAAGAAAATTATACCAAAAATCCTATTTTTCAAGATGACGAAGGAAGCCGAAGGAGGAGCCGGGAGGAGCCGGGGTGGGCCCACACCCTAGGGCGGCGCGGCCCAAGCCCCGGCCGCGCCGCCACGTGGTGTGGAGGGCCCACGACCCCTTTCGCCTCCTTTTCTTCGCGAAATCCTTCGTCCCGAAAACCTAAGCCGGAAGGGGTACCTCGCGAAGAGTTACAGCCCGCCTCGCGGGGCGGAGAACACCGGAGAGAAAAGAGCTCTCCGGCGGGCGGGAATCCGCCGGGGAAATTCCCTCCGGGAGGGGGAAATCGACGCCATCGTCACCGTCATCGAGCTGGACATCATCACCATCACCATCATCATCATCTCCACCATCATCACCGCCGTCATCACCGCTGGACACCGTCACCGCCGTAGCAATTTGGGTTTGATCTTGATTGTTTGATAGGGGAAACTCTCCCGGTATCGATCTCTACTTGTTGTTGATGCTATTGAGTGAAACCATTGAACCAAGTTTATGTTCAGATTGTTATTCATCATCATATCACCTCTGATCATGTTCCGTATGATGTCTCGTGAGTAGTTCGTTTAGTTCTTGAGGACATGGGTGAAGTCTAAATGTTAGTAGTGAACTATGGTTGAGTAATATTCAATGGTGTGATATTTAAGTTGTGGTGTTATTCTTCTAGTGGTGTCATGTGAACGTCGACTACATGACACTTCACCATTTATGGGCCTAGGGGAATGCATCTTGTATTCGTTTGCTAATTGCGGGGTTGCCGGAGTGACGAAACCCGAACCCCGTTGGTATATCGATGCGGGAGGGATCGCAGGATCTCGTAGTTTAAGGTCTGTGGTTAGATTTATTCTTAATTACTTTCTTGTAGTTGCGGATGCTTGCAAGGGGTATAATCACAAGTATGTATTAGTCCTAGGAAGGGCGGTACATTAGCATAGGTTCACCCACACAACACTTATCACAACAATGAAGATTAATTAGCCGTATGTAGCGAAAGCATTAGACTAAAATCCCGTGTGTCCTCGAGAACGTTTGGTCATTATAAGTAAACAAACCGGCTTGTCCTTTGTGCTAAAAAGGATTGGGCCACTCGCTGCAATTGTCACTCTCGCACTTTACATACTCGTACTTTATTCAACTGTTACATCAAAACCCCCTAAATACTTGTTTGTGAGCATTTACAGTGAATCCTTCATCGAAACTACTTGTCAACACCTTCTGCTCCTCGTTGGGATCGACATTCTTACTTATCGAAGATACTACGATACACCCCCTATACTTGTGGGTCATCAAGACTATTTTCTGGCGCCGTTGCCGGGGAGTGAAGCGCTATTGGTAAGTGGGATTGGTAAGGAAAACCTTTACTCGTTGTGCTGATTTTATTTCTGCTCGCCGCTATAAGTCATTATGGAGAGATCTTCTCTTCATTTTCTATTTGGGAAATCTACTACTACTCGCAACGGTAGTAGATGAGGCGCCAGGTGAGGAAGTAATACCATATAAAATACCTATGAAAATTATTGAACGTGTTATGGATAACCGCTATGAAGGGGATGGAACCGTCCACCCCGGTGATCATTTACTGTTTTTGCATGAATTATGCGGGTTATTCAAATGTGCGGTATTGCTATGGATGAAGTGAGGAAGAAATTATTCTCCTTATCGCTGTCCGGTAAGGCGGCGCATTGGTATAAATTACTGGATAATGGGGATTCTCTTGAATGGAATGATATTGTGCCCCGGTTTTATTCTAAGTTCTATCCTCCAAGTGAAATTCATAAGGATCGGAATCACATATATAATTTTTGGCCTCATGATGGAGAGAGTATTGCCCAAGCGTGGGGGAGATTGAAGTCTTTGATGCTCAAATGCCCCATTCATGAGCTTCCGGTAATGTTATTATTGATAATTTCTATGCAAGACTTTCTTTTCAAGACAAGACCTTGCTGGATACTTCATGTTCGGATCATTTACACGCAACAAAGAAGAGTTTAAAAGGGACCTTCTTGATCGAATCCAAGAAAATACCGAAGGATGGGAGAACGACAAGGATAGAGAATCGTGTATAATTTATGATTATAAATGCATTGAACCTTTTATGGATACTCGATTTATTTCGTAATATGAGTGCTACATATGGTCTTGATTCCCAAGTTGTCTGTAAATCTTTATAAAGCTTTTGCCTCTCATTATGAATTGCCTAAGAAGAATTTTGATAAGTATCATGAACCATATAAAGATAAAATTGATTCATCTATTAATAAGTGTGTTGTAATTGAAACTGCTGATCGTGTTATTCCTCGAAGCTTATATTGAAAAAACTCCTTTCCCTGCTAAAATGAAAGAGTACTCGTTATAAATAGTGCGGTTCATAAAAGTGAAAAGAAACCTAGAGAACCTCGAAGAACAAATAAAAATTGAACCTCGCTGTTGCAATAGTTAAAGATCTTGTGACTCGAAAATGTTGAGGATGGTCATATTATTTTCTCGTGAAGATGCTTCTAATATTGTTTCACATCCTAATAAACCCAAACAAGCTAGTGTTCCTATGCTATCTGTTAAAATTGGTGATCATTGCTATTATGGATTATGTGATATTGGTGCAAGTGTTAGTGCTATTCCGTATGAGCTTTACACGGAGATTATGCACGAAATTGATTCTTGTGAACTTGAAGATATTGATGTGGTTATTCAGCTGGCTAATAGAGAAACTATTTCACCAATTGGTATTGTCCGAGATGTGGAAGTTTTATGCGGTAAGATTAAATATCCTGGCTGACTTTTTGGTACTTGGTTCTGCTGCTAGTGATTATTGTCCTATCATTTTTGGTAGACCTTTTCTAAATACTTGTGGAGCTATTATAGATTGCAAGAAAGAGAAAATTTTGACTAAATTTGCTGGTGAATCTTATGAGTTTAACTTCTCTAAATTTACTAAAACTCCTTATAAAGCTGATTTGCCTAGTAATGATTTTAAAATGGAGCAAGTGTGCATCTATTGTTCTTGTTCCTAACAATCCTTTGCGAGCAACATTTGGAGGATAGCGAGAGTGAAATTTTTAGGAAAGAAAGAGATGAACTTGAGGAAATTTTTCTTCGCCAACCTATTCTCAAGCATGATTTACCTAGGTGGAAGATTTGGGTACAACACCGCCACCTAAGGAAGATCCTGTTTTTGATTTAAAGCCTTTACCTGATAATCTTAAATATGCTCATATTGATGATAAGAAAATATACCCTGTTATTATTAGTTCTAAGCTTACAGAGTTTGAAGAAGAAAGGTTATTGGAAATATTGAAGAAGCATCGAGGCGCTATTGGCTATACTCTTGATGATTTGAAGGGGATTTCTCCATCTATTTGCCAACATGCTATTAATATGGAAGATGATGCAAAGCCTGTTGTTGAACCTCAGCGTCGTCTCATTCCGAAGATGAAGGAAGTGGTAAGGAATGAGGTATTACGACTTCTTGAAGCTGGTATTATATATCCTATTGCTGATAGTAGATGGGTTAGTCCTGTGCACTGCGTTCCTAAGAAAGGAGGTATGATTGTTGTGCCTAATGATAATGATGAGCTCATTCCTCAAAGAGTAGTTGTAGGGTATAGAATGTGCATTGATTTTCGAAAAGTTAATAAAGTTACTAAGAAAGATCATTACCCTTTACCATTTATTGATCAAATGCTAGAAAGATTGTCTAAAAATACTCATTTTTGCTTTCTTGATGGTTATTCTGGATTTTCACAAATTGCTCGTTAAAGCTAAAGATCAAGAGAAAACCACCTTTACTTGTCCCTATGGAACTTATGCTTATAGACGTATGCCTTTTGGTTTATGTAATGCTCCTGCTACTTTTCAAAGATGCATGTCTGCTATTTTTCATGGTTTTTGTGAAAGTATTGTAGAGGTATTCATGGATGATTTTTCCGTTTATGGGAATTCTTTTGATAGTTGCTTGCGAAACCTTGATAAAGTTTTGCGAGAGATGTGAAGAAACTAACCTTGTTCTTAATTGGGAGAAATGCCACTTTATGGTTAATGAAGGAATTGTATTGGGACATAAAATTTCGAGAGAGGTATTGAAGTTGATAGAGCTAAAGTTGAAGCAATTGAGAAGATGCCCTATCCGAGGGATGTTAAAGGTATTCGTAGTGTTCTTGGTCATGCTTGGGTTTTATAGGAGATTTATTAAAGATTTCTCCAAGATTTCAAAGCCTCTTACTAATCTTCTTCAAAAAGATGTACCATTTGTTTTTGATGATGATTGTAAGGAAGCTTTTGAAACTCTTAAGAAAGCCTTAACAACCTGCTCCTATAGTTGAACCCCTGACTGGAATTTACCATTTGAAATTATGTGTGATGCTAGTGATTTTCTTGTAGGCGCTGTTCTTGGACAGTGAGTAGATAAAAAACTGAATGTTATTCATTATGCTAGTAAAACCCTTGATGCTGCTCAAAGAAATTATGCTACAACTGAAAAAGAATTATTAGCTGTAGTCTTTGCTTGTGATAAATTCAGATCTTATATTGTTGATTCAAAAGTTACTATTCATACCGATCATGCTCGCAATTAGATACCTTATGACAAAGAAAGATGCTAAGCCGAGGCTTATTAGATGGGTACTTCTGTTGCAAGAATTTGATTTACATATTGTAGATAGGAAAGGTGCTGATAATCCTGTTGCTCGATAATTTGTCTAGATTGGAAAATATTGCTTATGATCTTGTTCCCGTTAATGATAGTTTTCCAAATGAACAATTGGCTGTAATAAAGGTGAGCTCGCGAGACAGTCCTTGGTATGCTTGATTATGCTAACTTTATTGTTTCCAAGTACTTGCCTCCAACCTTTTCAGCTCGAGCAAAGGAGGAAATTCTTTTATGATTTGAGGCATTATTTCGGGATGACCCACACTTATATAAAGAAGGAGTGGATGGTATTATGCGAAGATGTGTCCCCGAATATGAACAACAAGAGATATTGAGTAAATGTCATGGTAGTGCTTATGGAGGACATCACGCCGGAGATAGAACCGCGCAAAAGGTTCTACAATCAGGTTTTATTGGCCAACTCTCTTCAAAGATGCAAGGAAGTTTATTTTATCTTGTGATGAATGCCAAAGGGTTGGTAATATCTCCAGACGCAATGAAATGCCAATGAATTATACTCTTGTTATTGAACCGTTTGATTGTTGGGGATTTGACTTCATGGGACCTTTTCCCTCTTCAAAAGGTAACACTCATATACTTGTTGCTGTTGATTATGTTACTAAATGGGTGGAAGCCATACCTACAAAAAGTGCTGATGGTGAGACCTCTTTAAAAATGCTTTTAGATATTATTTTTCCTAGATTTGGAGTGCCTAGATATATTATGACTGATGGAGGTTCTCATTTTATTCATGGAGGTTTTAGAAAAACTCTTGCTAAGTATGGTATTAATCATAGAATTGCTTCCGCTTATCATCCTCAAACTAGTGGTCAAGTAGAATTATCAAATAGAGAGATTAAATCTATCCTGCAGAAAACCGTTAATAAATCTAGAAAGAATTGGGCTAGTAAATTGAAGGATGCACTATGGGCTTATAGAACTGCTTATAAAAACCCCATGGGAATGTCACCTTATAAAATGGTTTACGGAAAAGCTTGTCATTTACCTTTAGAACTAGAACACAAAGCTTATAGAGTCTGTTAGAGAATTAAATAAAGATTCTAAACTTGCCTAGGTGATAAGAGGTTGCTACAATTAAGTTCTCTAGATGAATGGAGAAGTGAAGCTTATGAAAACGCTAAACTCTTTAAAGAAAAAGTTAAAAAATGGCATGATAGAAGGATCATCAAAAGAGAGTTTAATATTGGGGATAAAGTCCTATTGTATCGGTCTCGTCTCAGATTCTTTGCGGGAAATTACTCTCGAAATGAGAAGGACCATATGTTGTCGAGGAGGTGTATCGCTCGGGAGCAATCAAGATTAGCTCTCTCCAAGGCAATGCTACGCAAGTGGTGAATGGACAAAGACTCAAGCATTATATCTCGGGTGATTCTTATAATGTTGATGTTGATATTATTCAAGTGGAAACACCGGAAGCTTTCATCAAAGGACAAATTGACAGTCCGCCAGAACTCGACTTTGAATAGGTAACAGTACTGGTAATGAAAAGTACGCAATTTATTTTCCGAACAATATTTTCGCTGTTTTTGGAAAATATGAGAAATTACGAGTTCGAAACGGAGTGGAAAGGACGCACGAGGGCGTGGCACCATAGGCCGGCGCGGCCTATGCAGGGCCCGCGCCGACCTAGGGTCTGGCCGCCCCGTCGCCCCTTTCCGACTCTGGTTCGATCTGGTACTTTCCGTTTGTCGAGAAATTTTTTGCTATATAATCCCCCGGACTCCTGGAGGTCCGTATATCGTGTTCTCGACGTGTTTTGTTTCGAGCTGTTTCTGCCAGGATCTGTTTTCAGTTTAGAAGCACCATGGTCTCCAAGAACAAGGGCAAGGAGTTTCCAGATGAAGAAGATCGAGATCTTGGGTGGAAAGAGGAAGACAAGGACGTCAAGGAAGAGGATGAAGAAGAGGTGAAGGAAGATTCGCGCGCACACCCGCGTGCTACCATTGCAAGCATCAAGGTGGTGGACAACACTTTCAGTGCAAACAAGAGCGCAAGAATTCGCACTGGAGGAGCGGTTCCACGTCATTATCTAGCTTCGAAAACATCTCCATCAGGCACTCATCACCCCTTCCGCAATCTAATTTTCAATAATCAAATTGAAGGGACTCCCAAGGCAGCATTGCCTAGCCAGTGGGATATAGATCGCTCTAACACTGCAGGAGAAAAGGAGCCTGAGGCTGAAGAGTGGGGAAATAACTCCAAGAGCTGGGACTCGCCATTAGACAGACTCTCTAACCGCGTCGAGCACAATTCGGAGATGATTCGCAATCTCATATACAGGATTGACGAGCTTCAGGAGCTTATTGAGAAGCTTGTCAGGAATTCATCACCACCATCGCCGAAGGAGTAATTCATCATCGGTATTGGCATCCCCTTGGTTTGTTCCAAGCTTGGGGGAATGCCGCGGTATCACATTATCACTATCTTTTACTTTTATTGTCAAGTAGTATCATATCATGAATAGGGAAGTTATCGTATAGGATGGGTTGCGTTTGGAAGTATCTCTCCTTTAGTTGTCTATGTATCCCTTGGTGTGAGTTATCGATATGGAATATTAATGAGAAGTCTTATCATTTACATATTGCACATCTTATTTTAGTTTGCACTCTCTATGATTCATCTTGTTGTTAGTATTGGTATCACTTTGGGAGCATTGAATAAATCTATTTGGTTTTGGCAAACTTAGCATTGGTCAATAGCAACAACACTTTGAGGTTTAAATAGAAAAGAGAAATACATGTAGATGTTTCATTGTCCTTCTTGTTAACTCATAGTTCATTATTCTGAAGTTAAAATTGTTTGTGCTTACAAAGAAGATGCATGATTGCTTCTATCATATGTATATTTGTTTGTTTCCCTCGACTCTTATGCTTGCTAATTAACCTTGCTAGCCAAAGACCTGTACTGAGAGGGAATACTTCTCGTGCATCCAAACCTTCAACCAAACCTATGTCATTTGTGTCCACCATACCTACCTATTACATGGTATTTTCTCGCCATTCCAAGTAAATACTTCATGTGCTACCTTTAAACAATTCAAAACTTAGTATCTCTTATTTGTGTCAATGTTTCATAGCTCATGAGGAAGTATGTGGTGTTTTATCTTTCAATCTTGTTGGGCAACTTCCACCAATGGACTAGTGGCTTCATCCGCTTATCCAATAATTTTGCAAAAAGAGCCGGCAATGGGATTCCCGGTCCCAAATTAATTAAACTAAATAGACACTCCTCCATGGTATGTGATTGATGGACGGCACCCGAAGTATTCGGTTAGCCATGGCTTGTGTAAGCAAAGGTTGGGGGGAGTGTCATCATCATCATAAAGCTAAAATAAAAAGGCGCTCCTTCATGGTATGAGATTGTTGGCAAGCACCCGAGGATTCGGTTAGCCATGGTTTGTGAAAGAAAGGTTGGAAGGAGTGCCACACAAAATGAAAATATTATGGGAGCCGCTCTTAGGAGGTTGTCCGGCAAGGGGGTTAGAGTACCGCTACCGGTCGTTGACAACAACAAACACCTCTCAAAATGTTACTTTTATTATCTCTATATGATTTCAAAGCTGAAAGAGCTCTAGCACATGATTTAATCCCTGCTTCCCTCTGCGAAGGGCCTGTCTTTTACTTTATGTTGAGTCAGTAAACCTATTTCCCTCCATCTCAAGCAAGCATTTTAGTAGTTGTGATCAAACCATTATATTGTGATTTGCTTCATCATGTCTTTTATTCTTCCTTATTTAGTACAAGTTTTATCTGAATGAATATAGCTTTGCAAGTTATCAATGATCATGAGAGGACCATTATGATTGAGTATGCAAGTTGTGCCTTATAAACTTTAGTATGAGAGCGCTGCTCAATGAGATAAATATAATCTGTTAATTGTTCTCTGACCAAGAACGAAGTTTGCCATCACCAATGATGATTTCTTATGCACCTTTACTTGTGATTACCTTATACTTGTTTCAATATGAGTTATAAGAGATTGTTTACTATAATGTCCTGTGTGAATGAATATGATGCTTCTTGTCCGTATTTTATTTATCGACTCTTCACTCCATAAACATGTGGTCATGTCTATCGAGTTCAGTTTCGCTTGGGGACAAGCGAAGTCTAAGCTTAGGGGGAGTTGATACGTCCAATTTGCATCACTATTTTATATCATAATTTGCTGTTATTCATTGATATATTTCATATTGGGACACAATACTTATGTTATTTCATCTATTTTGCATGTTTCATCATTATTGGAGGATCAAGCACCGGAGCCGGATTCTGCTGGAAAAAGCACCGTCAGAAAGCAATATTTCGGAAGATCACCTGTGGAAGAAAATTATACCAAAAATCCTATTTTTCAAGATGACGAAGGAAGCCAGAAGGAGGAGCCAGGAGGAGCCAGGGTGGGCCCACACCCTAGGGCGGCGCGGCCCAAGCCCGGCCGCGCCGCCACGTGGTGTGGAGGGCCCACGACCCCTTTCGCCTCCTTTTCTTCGCGAAATCCTTCGTCCCGAAAACCTAAGCCGGAAGGGGTACCTCGCGAAGAGTTACGGCCGCCTCGCGGGGCGGAGAACACCAGAGAGAAAAGAGCTCTCCGGCGGGCGGGAATCCGCCGGGAAATTCCCTCCGGGAGGGGAAATCGACGCCATCGTCACCGTCATCGAGCTGGACATCATCACCATCACCATCATCATCATCTCCACCATCATCACCGCCGTCATCACCGCTGGACACCGTCACCGCCGTAGCAATTTGGGTTTGATCTTGATTGTTTGATAGGGGAAACTCTCCCGGTATCGATCTCTACTTGTTGTTGATGCTATTGAGTGAAACCATTGAACCAAGTTTATGTTCAGATTGTTATTCATCATCATATCACCTCTGATCATGTCCCGTATGATGTCTCGTGAGTAGTTCGTTTAGTTCTTGAGGACATGGGTGAAGTCTAAATGTTAGTAGTGAACTATGGTTGAGTAATATTCAATGGTGTGATATTTAAGTTGTGGTGTTATTCTTCTAGTGGTGTCATGTGAACGTCGACTACATGACACTTCACCATTTATGGGCCTAGGGGAATGCATCTTGTATTCGTTTGCTAATTGCGGGGTTGCCGGAGTGACGAAACCTGAACCCCGTTGGTATATCGATGCGGGAGGGATCGCGGGATCTCGAGTTTAAGGTCTGTGGTTAGATTTATTCTTAATTACTTTCTTGTAGTTGCGGATGCTTGCAAGGGGTATAATCACAAGTATGTATTAGTCCTAGGAAGGGCGGTACATTAGCATAGGTTCACCCACACAACACTTATCACAACAATGAAGATTAATTAGCCGTATGTAGCGAAAGCATTAGACTAAAATCCCGTGTGTCCTCGAGAACGTTTGGTCATTATAAGTAAACAAACCGGCTTGTCCTTTGTGCTAAAAAGGATTGGGCCACTCGCTGCAATTGTCACTCTCGCACTTTACATACTCGTACTTTATTCAACTGTTACATCAAAACCCCCTAAATACTTGTCTGTGAGCATTTACAGTGAATCCTTCATCGAAACTACTTGTCAACACCTTCTGCTCCTCGTTGGGATCGACATTCTTACTTATCGAAGATACTACGATACACCCCCTATACTTGTGGGTCATCAGACCCCTTTGATGAATCTTGGCTTGTCTACCCTTTTCTCATAAGTGCACTCATTTGCAAAGTGGCTATCTTCATCACAATTATAGCAAGTTCTCTTCTTCTTCTTGTCATTGAGGAGCATTGGGAACTTTGCCTAGCTTGTATTTCTTGGCAAAGAAAGCAAAGTCGGTAGCAATGTCACTAGTTGAAGTCATCTCTTCTTCTTCAATTTCATAGTCTTCTTTGCTTCCATGGTCGGCCCTAGCTTTGAGAGCAAGGTTGTGTGACGCTTCATGGTTGTGTGAGGCTTCATCAACACGGTTCAGTGCCATGAGCCTCTTTCCCGCTTTGGCCATGTTTTCATTGGCGGCCACATAGGAGACTAGATCATCGGAGTTGAGATCGGCACTCTTGGTCATGATTTGCAAGTTGAGTGCAAGGTTGGTGTCTTCTTGCTTGACGGCAATCATAGCAATGACCTTGGACTTTATGAATGCTTCATTCATCTCGAAGCCGTCATTGTACTTCTCAACACCAAGTCCCTTGACTCTTACTCTAAGAGCACCAAGCCTAGCATAGGCATCGGCCACGGATTCTCCATCTCGAATCATGAACTGGTGAGCCTCTTGCTTTGCGGTCTCATAAAGAGCTGATTGAATCAAATCGGTTCCCTCTTGGAGTACTACGATCCGATCCCACAACTCTTTAGCGGAGTCGATGTCATTGACTTGATCAAGAAGCTTGCGGTTGATGCCACTTCTAATCTTGTCACGTGCGGAGGCATTGAGTTGACGGTTGTAGAATTCGGTGGAGGTCAACCGAATGGGATCTTGTGGCTCCCGGTATCCATGAACAATGATCTCCCATAACTCCACACCTGCAACTGCGAATATGAGATTCCATAGAAGATTTCCAAAAAGGAAAGTGAGTTCCATCAAAATGGGGAACATTCCCACTATAGTTTATATGAGGCATGGGTGAAGTGTTTTTGGGATAGTCATGATTAACTTCATGGAAATTCCCTAGAGAGGCCGAAGCCGCACTAGGAGGAGGTCCACTAGTCAAGTTCTTGAGCATGGCAGACATTTCTGTCATTTGGTTTTGTAGCTCATCCTCCTTTTTCTTCTTCTCGGCATTATATGCCAAGAGTCTAGATTTCATCTCTTTAACCAAAAGGTTAGAGTCGTCATCTAGACCCTCGAAGAGTTTATCCATCTCACTCTTAAGGCGGTGAAGCCCTTAATAAGAGTCCGAGCTCGATACCAATTGAAAGTATAGAGATGGTAAACCTAGAGGGGGGTGAATAGGTTTCTACAAGTTTTAATTCTTTCTTTGCAATATTAGGCTTTGCGGAATATAAAGGTGAGCCTAATGCAAACTAGGTGAAGCAACCTATATGAGGATACAACTAACTCGAGCACGAAGGCTCTCACAGGCAGTTAAATCACAAGTAAGGAGTTCGGTTAGAGATAACCGATAGCACGCGGAGACGAGGATGTATTCCCGTGTTCCTTTGCTTTGCAACAAGGTACGTCACGTTTGGAGGGGTGGAGGTCCCACGGAGGATTCCCCACGCCACGAAGGCTCACCCTATTCTCCGGAGCCTATCCCACGAAGGAATAGCTCACTCACTTGTGGTAGACTTTGAGGTAGCCTCCAAACCTTCACAATCTTGCCCGGAGCAAATCCACAGACCGGATGCTTCCGGACTCCTCTTGCCCACCTAGGGTTTCCAAGGAACCCTAGGAAGCAAGCTTCTCGATGAATACAAGGGGGAATGAGATTTGGCTTGGTAGAACAGTAGATCGAGTCCTCCTCTAACGATTCCCCGGAGGGATTTGAGTTTGTGTGGAGGAGGAGGTAGATCTGAGGCTTTTGGTGTTTCTACCAATGGAGTAAGAGAGAGAGAGAGCTCAAGAACAGCTTGTAGTGTAGTGCCTAACTGTTCAGAGGTAGGAGAAGGCCTATTTATAGTGTTCTTCGAAATATGGCCGTTGGTCACTTGCCACCTTAGCTTTTCTCTCGACAAACCCGGTCAACCGGACCACAGACCGGATTGCCCGGTGCTGAGTCCGGTCGGACCGGACCAGAGACCGGATTCTCTTCGCGTCGTCCTGGAGCTCCTCCGGTTGGCGGCCGGTTGGCGCCCGGTTGGCGACCAGTCGACCGGGCCGCACGCCGGACGCTCCGGTTGGTAGGTCGGCTGACCGGTCGGCAACCGGATCTGTTGGCTCCTCGTTTGGAGCCCGGTTGGCGACCGGTCGACCGGGTCGCGCGCTGGACTCGCCCCGGTTGGCGACCGGTTGACTGGGCAGCGCGCCGGACTGGCCGGTTGCTGGCCCGGTTGGACCAGGCCGTAGACCGGATTTCTGCTGTAGACCCCTTTTCGATTGTTGTTGAAGTGGGGGGTCTCCTTTAGCCTTCTTGTTCCTTTGATACACCATTTATGCCTCTTAGCCTAATACCTGAGATTATCCTTATAAACATATTAGGCCAAATACTTTAGCACGGTGTCATTGTTACCAAAATAATGGATAAGGGTAAAATACCCTTACAATGGCGGAGGGCCGCAATTTCGAGTTCCCGGAGAACATGACGGACGACGTGATGGCGTCCTCGTCTCCGAGAACGACGCTCCTGTGCAGCCGCCGCTGCCCCGCTACGCCACCGGCGTGATGTCGCTGGGCCTGTCGGAGGATGAAGCCCTTCGACAGGCGCTACTGGACTCGGCGGCGCCTCCTCCACCGCCGCCACAGCCGTATCCCTGGGCACCTCCACCGCCGCCATAGCCACAGCCTCCTCCACCACCAGCACCGGCGGCGCGCCCGGCGTACGCTCCCCCGGATGGCTACTGGCCGTGGGTGATACCGGAGCTCATCGTGCTCGACAGCGACGAGGAGCATCAGTTGGCGTTAGGTTTTTTTTTCATGTTTTAACTATGTAAATTATGTTTCATGTTTAAAAAAAATGATTCTGCCAAAAAATGCGTCGTGCCGCTGGAGCCACCACCGACGCAAACGGACGCGCGGTCGATTTCGACCATTTCGGCCGACGTAAAAGGACGTGCGATGACGCTAAAATGCGTCGCGCGGAGATGCCCTTAGGGCATGTATAATGGTTGATAAGATGGTCTTATCTTATGCCTTTTGATATGATAACAAAACATGGTATACAATGGGTTATTTTTTAGTCTTATCTTTAGCCTCATGTATTCCTAAAAATATGGTGAGACATATTGTGCTAAGAGATCACCAAGAGAAGACAAAGATCTTTTTTCGTTTCTCTCTCCTCCAACTCAGCAATTATCTTATGTGGTATTCCTAAGATAAAACTAAGATAAAACCATTGTACATGCCCTTAGAGCATCTCCAACAGGCGCTCTATCCCGCGCTGTATCCAAAAAAGCGGCTAGTTTAGCGCGTGGGCGCAAAATTATGCTCCAGCAAGTGCTCTATCCCGCGCTGTAAAATACAGCTTGGGGCAAAAGCGCTATGTCGTGCACTATATCTACGAGCGCCGGAAAGAGCGCGCTGTATCCGTCGCGCGCAGAAACAAGTACAGATTTTTACAGCTCCAAAGTTTAGAGCTTCTGTTGGAGGTGAATATGCCCTCACGCACAAAACATGGATAGAGCGCTCTAAAGTGATTTTTACAGCGCCTGCTGGAGATGCTCTTAGGCGCACGTCGGTAGAACTGGCCGCCTGTAATGCGCTTTTAAGCTTCGCGCCGGAGTGAAATGCATCATCAGTCCTAGATGTTACCGCCTATGTCTAAAACAGTCCTGAAACTCAGAACTTGCCTTATTTCAGTCCCCCAACTTGCTCCAAATATCTATCTACGGTCCAAAATACGAAGATCCACCTTATACCGCTGATGTGGCAGGCCTACAGTGGCGTTCAAGTCTGGCACAGACCAGAACCAGAGGTGCCTTACGTGTGGGTCCCATTTGTTATTGGTGGAAACAGAAAAACAGAACGCACGGAGAGGCGTCCACCTGCAGCTAACGCGAGCAAAACACAACAAACCCATCTTTTTTTGAGTTCAGGGATAGGACGCTAGCGCTATGTATTTATTTTCTTGGTACTTTTAGCGTTCTCATGGTATTGACCAAGTGCCGGCCGTTCTTTCTTGAAAAATATCTGCACGTTTATAAACTAGGATCAATGACTTCCCTCAAAAACATACTCCCTCCGTTTATAATTATCCGCCTGAACTTTCCCTGTGTCGCTCCGCCTCTCTCTCTCTCTCTCTCTCTCCACCGCTCTGCCTCCCACGCCGATGCTCAGCCTTCGGCTCCGGCAAGATGCCTCCACGCCGCCGCTCCGCCTTCGGCTACCGCGGCGTTCGACGCGGAGATCCGCTCCGGCGAGGAGTGCATCTGTCTGGGGACGTTTGACACGGCACACGAGGTGGCACGAGCAGCGGCGGCGCGCCTGCGAGCTCGAGCAGCGCCTGCGCGTCGCAGAGCAGGACGAGTGCCTCCGCCTCGAGTGGGCGCGCGCGTTCCCGGAGGACGTCGCCGCCATGGAGGCGTGCTCAGAAGAAGGAGCAAAAGGCGAAGGCGGCGGCGAAGAAGAAGGCCGACCGCGAGAAGCGCCGGGCTGAGTCGGCGGCGAGGAAGGCGGAGAGGGGAGAAGGTGGCGCAGAGGGCGAGGAGGGCGTAGGAGAAGAAGATAGGCGTCGGGCCATCGACGAACATGCCCACCTCCTCCTCCTCCTTCGAGTGGACGACCACTCCGGTCCCCGACACGACTCCGACTAGCGGATCGTCGGACTTCGAGTGAGAGGACTCCGAGTAGATTTAGTTTAGTTTAAATAAAATATTGGTGTCTGTCGAACTTTTAATATATTTCGTAATTTTTAATTAAATTTTCGTGTTTTATTTGATTTGTTTGATTCGTTTCGAACGATATACGATCAAACTAGCCGTTCACGTGGCCGCGCGCACTGTATTTTGGCGCATCCGGCGGAGGACCAATTTTATCGCCCGCGCACGTGCTGCATTTTGACGCGTCCGACAGGGCAAATTTCGGCCAAACGCGCGCCAACCATTTACATCACGACGAAAGGGAGGTTTACCGCGCTGATTTTTTGTGCGCCTGTTGGAGATGCTCTAATAAAGCTACATCAATGTTTATAACATCAAACGAAGTTGCTCGTTTGTGGCAATGGTCCGTGAGACTATGGGCCGATGTATATGTACGTGAGTTGGAATCCTCTCGAGGCGGGTGCAATTTTTTTTTTCCACCATTGATAAGTGGGACCCACATGCAAGGCAGATTAGATTAGCTGTTGTGGGCCAACCTCGAACGCCATTGTTGGCCTGATTCCATGACACATCGGTGGTATACGGTGGACCTTTGTATTCTGGACCGTAGATGGACATTTGGAGCAAGTTGGAGGACTGAAATAAGGCAAGTCTTAAGTTTGAGGACTATTTTAGACATAGCCGTTATCTTCCAGGACTATTGATGCATTTCACTCCTTCGCGCCGGGACGCGCGACGCGACCCAAGATTCCCGGCCGGTGCGTGCGAGATGTTGTTCCGTGTCGTAGCCCTTGCTGCTCGCTCGCTGGGTTAATGTCTGAATTGCTTTCCCCACTTTAATGCAATTCAGACATGCAGTGCTCCTGTGTTGTTGGTAATTGTGACGGAGTAGTATCTGATTTTCAAAGGCTACTAGTGTGGTTTTCCGCGTCAAATCTTCCTCTCTGACAGTGTTTTTCCCCTCCTCTTCAGTAACCGATGCTCGAGAAATGTTTTCGACAGCTACAGGTTGGGTAGTTGCGCTTGCAACGCAGCCGAGTGCCGCGGCTAGCTAGCTCTGGCCTCTGACTATAGATTGCTGGGATTTTTATATGTAGATCGGAGTAGTAACAGCAGCTACTCCAGCTAATATCAGTATGAAAATAGAGCTACGATCAACTAGTACGAGTTCAGGAGCAGATTAGTGCGGTGATTAACCAGAACCACCGTGTATAGAAATGGATAGTGTGCATGCATCGTGGACCTTGGCGCGCAAAAGGGCATGGGATTCGCCTGTCTTTTGACCTTGCAATAAAGAACATCCCAGCGGCATGGCGCGACGGCCTAGGAACACTACAGCAGACCTTGGAGTTGGCGACGGACGGACAGATGGACGCCGATGGATTTGATAGAAAGAACCGGACACTGCTACCCCTCTCTATCTCTCTCCTCTGCAGGTAACCACACACTTGCATATTTCCGGATCTCAAGAATATCCATGCAATGCGATGAAACTCGGCAAATCCATGTGCAGCAGTGCAAAAGGCGAAGAATCCTGTGCTGCTAAGCATATTGTTGTCTAATCCATGTGACCTTTGACAATGGCGGAGCAAGATTCCAACCTCACCAACAATCGCAGCCTTGCTGCGACCAAGCATGTCTGTCTGCCGACCTAGCTTGTTGCCAAATCTAATCTGCATCATCTCACTATTATTATTATTTTTTGGCAAAGTGGTAGTACTACTCACTGCTGCAAATTAATGAACTAATCCCACAGAAAAGCTAACGATAGTAGTAGCAGGAACAGTAACGTGAATGCTTACTCGAGGCTTTGGTGCCTTGTGTTTGTGTGTGATTACTAATCATGCGCTGCAGGATCAATCATGGATTGACTTGGACAAGCCATGTGGTGTCTTGTGAAAAGATGGCAGAGCCACCACCAGTACTCTCCCTCGTCTCCGGCTCAAGGAGGAGCCGACGTGGTATTCTCGCTACGAGGCTATAACCTTCGCTCTGGAACAGTCCCGCACCCCCAACCCTCCCAACCCCTAGCCGCCTCCCGCCGCCGCCGGCAACGTCGCCGGGGCAAAGACCTTGGGGCGTGGCGGCGGCGGAGGCCTTCCCTCGTGACGCGTCGGAGATGGCGGCCATGGAGTCTCTCACGCGCGGCGGCGGCGGTCCTCCCGCCTCCCGAGGCGGCGGCGGTCTGACGAGGATGGAGGGGCGACGGCGGCCCTCCCGCCTCCTGCATGGATGGACGGGGATGGTGGTCAGAGCCTGTGCTGCGGCCTCCCCGCCTCCCATCGGCGGCATGCCGGTGGTGGCGGACATCGCCATTCCCTCCGCCTCCCGCCGGTGAGGGGTGATGATCTTGGGGTTCTCCCGCGGTACGAGGTCGCCCGGGGCAGCAACCTTGGGTTCAACGGTGGAGGCGGCCTTCTTCTTCGCCGGAGGAGGTCAGCTGGTTGCTGGGGTGGCGGATCACGAGATCCCTCTACCCCGGCGATGAAGATCTAGACGACTACGAGCTAGCGGCGAAGGGGCCACCGGTGAACACCGAGCCTTGACTTCGTTCTTGGCAGATGATGGCGGCGGCTATTGGTGTCGTTCCCCTGCGAAGGCATCATATTTGCTGGCCTCTCCGTTTGCTCTCGCCGAGTTGGGGACTCGCGACTGTCGGTGAAAACCGTGTCAAGATTGGCGGGCGATGGCGGCGTTAAGCGTCGCTTCCTTCTTGAAGGCATCGTCGTCGCAGTCCGCGGGAACTCACTCGTGCTGCTCCGGGGGAAAACCTAGATCTAGCCAGGATCAAACGATGACGGCGCTTCCTGTGTCGTGCTACCTCTTGGGGCATCATTTTTGGAGCAGCGGTGACGTGGGCATTACCCTTCGGGTAACCAGTATTACCCTATCTGGTATTGACAAAGTCAGAGGCCCATGAAGCTACCAGAAGGCGAGATGGGCCACTAGGTCGGTGCGTCAGAAGATTTCTGGGCGGACAAGATCAGGAAACGAACAAACAAGGAAAGATTAGATCTAATCTACTGTAAACCTAGTCGTACTCGGTTAGGACCCTTGAGACCTGGCCTCCTATATAAAGACCAGGAGAGGGCCTGCCGAGGGACACAATCAATCTTAGTCATCTTAGCCAGAGAAAGCTTAGAGCTAGGGCATCTTAGCAATAGCCATCTCGACGAGATCTCAGCCGAACTATTCGGCACCCCATTGTAACCCGTTATCATCATAATCAAGAACAGACGAGCGAGGACGTAAGGGTTTTACCTCATCGAGGGCCCCGAACACTGGGTAAATCGCTCTCCCGCTTGTACGTGAACCGATGTCTCGTGTCGACTTACGAGGATTCCGTCAACCCTAAGCCCCTAACGGAGGGCATTGGCGAGAGTACCCTCGACAATTGGCGCCGTCTCGTGGGAACCCCTGTCGGCACAAGGCAGAGCATCGGCAGATCCGATCATGACACCGGCGGTTTCGCCGGCAGCTTCATCCGCAGCTTCATCGACACCATCGTCACCGACCCTGGGAAGCCCGATCCGATTCGGCTCCTACGAGTTTACTCCACACATCGATTCCTCCCGCTCGAACTTTTCAGATCTACAAGGAAACATGGAGATGACCTTCGGCAGCGTCCACTACAACGTCAACGCAGAGGGAATCCTTCGACTGCTGGAATCCCCCACTTCCGGGTCGGCGGGATCAAGCGCATCGTCATCACTCGACATGTCGGCTGGACTGACGGAATCGACGTGCTCCCCTGTGCCCTCAACTCCCCGCTCGGCGTCCTCCATGTCGGTAGGATCGGATGATTCCTCATCCTCGAAACTAACTTCATACTACTGCCTGAACTGTGACACCAGGCACGGGCTGGGATCAAGCGACACGCCGTTCATCTGCAACGCTCAGTATTCATCGGGAGAGGACAGTATCGACAGCATCATCCAGGGACCCACCCGAAGGGCAGCACACCATCAGGTTTATGTCGCCAATAACACGGGAAACGCAAGGCGCGGAGGAGACGAGGACCATACCCCCGTTCCGAGTAGAAGGGCAAGTTTTGAAAACAGCGCCGACAACCGCGACAGCGATTACACTATCGCGGATGAAGAATGGGCGGCGGCAAGGGAAGCGATACTCAACAACACGCCGCTCCCCGCGGGAACTTCGGTTGGAACCCTCAATGCTTATCGCTCCATACTAGAGAAAAACCGAGAGCACTGTCGAAAGAGCAAGCTACCCTCGAGAGACGCCTATCTGCGGCGGATCGATCCAGCGAACGGCGAAGGGCTCGCAAGGGAGTGCCTCCCGAAACACTCACGGAACGAGGCAAGAACCGGTCAAGACTATCCGAGGCTTTCGGAAGATGACGCCAGAGAAATAACGTCAAATCTGACCAAATCCTTTATGACTATGGATACCGCCGGCATGCCACGGCCGAAGACCGTCGCAGGAGCAACGGCTAACCTCGCCGCATACCTCATCAACCAGCGCCCCAAAGGATCCATGGCTCAAGCTCATCGAGGTGCCCCGGAGAGTCTCGCAATGTCGGGGAACAACCTAGCCCCGCCAAAAGAAAGGACCTCCATCCAAGGCAGTGGGTCGAAACATCATGCGATAGATGCTCGAGATAAAATCACCCAGAGCAGGATCGACAAAGCAAGGCGGCGACGCGCCACCAGGAAGGACGACGACAGCGATTCTTCGGATGAGGACCAGGAGTACGACGGCGAGCTCGGGGAGCCGGCTGTCTAAGTTACAAGATCCGCGAAACGATGCCACCCAAAAAGTTCAAGCCTACCCCTACCGATGCCGCCAAGTACGATGGGCAGCAAGAACCAAGATCTTGGATAGATGACTACCTGCAGGCTGTGATCCTGCACAAAGGAAACCGGATAGCGACAATGCAATGCTTGCGGCTTTACTTGAAAGATTCAGCACGGGCACGGCTAAGGGGGCTGCCGAAAGGCTCCATTAAATCATGGGACGATCTAGTAGATGCCTTCGTTGCCAACTTCCAAGCAACATACAAGAGGCCCGTCGGGATCGAAGAGCTGCGGAATTGCCGCCAGAAGCAGAGGGAATCGATGCGTTCGTACATCGGGAGATTCACAAAACTCCTAAACGCCGTCGAAGACGTATCTGTCGACAGAGCAATTGACGCTTTCAGCGACGGCGTTCAGCGGGAAAGCTACATAGAGGAGCTTGGGCGCAAAAAGCCTAAAACCATAACCAAGTTAATGGAAATCGCCAACAGTTGGGCCGATGGCGAAGACAACGTTCGAAAGCCACGACAGCGCGGCGACGACGAAGAGGATGACCAGCCGAAACATGATTCGGGTGGTCGAAGGGATCGCAACAAGAGAAGGAAGAACCGCGGTTACGATGACAATAACTTGGTGGCCGCGAGCTACTACGATCGGCGTGGCGGCCGGTATGATGACGAGGCGAGACGATCGACGAGGACGGTAATCGGAGCAACTCTGGTAACCGTGGCAACTATAAACCACGACAGCAGAGAACACCCGAACTACCCTACGCTGAGCAGATCAACGCCCCATGCTACCTGCATTCGTATACCGACTCCAAGGATGGTAAAATAAAGTCCAGCCACCTGCTCAGGGACTGTCGGCAGTTTATCGATATGCATAAACTCATCCAGCGAGCGAGGCCGGCAACAACTACCACCACCACCACCACCTCCACCGCAACATCGAGTCCAGCAAGCTCAACCTCATCAACCCAACGAGGCATTTCCACCACCACGTGGGCGGATGAGCATGATCCATAGGACGGGCGTCTCGAGAAGAGAGATGAAGAAACTCACCCGAGAGATCAACTTGGCGTGAAAGCATCATGGCAAACATCCACTGAGTACGTCGAATGGTCCTCTCGAACATTACGTTCGGTCGAGCGAGATCACCCGATGACCATACCAAAGCCAGGGCACGCCGCCCTGGTAGTCGAAGCACAAATTGGGGGGTTCAAGATGAGCAAAGTTTTCATGGATGGTGGAAGCGGTCTAAACCTGATTTTTGTCGACACAATTAGAAGTATGGGGATCACCATGAACATGTTGGAAGAAACGGACACTCGCTTCCATGGGATCCTTCCAACCGCACCGGGCTACTCTCTTGGCAAAGTCTATCCGAATGTCATCTTCGGCGGGGCCGACAACTTCGAGGAAGGAGAAGATCGAGTTTGAAGTGGTGAGCCGGGAATCACGGTATCACGCTATACTCGGAAGACCAGCGTATGCCAAGTTCATGGCTGTGCCGCATTATGCATACCTCAAGCTGAAAATGCCTGGGAACAATGGGACAAACATCACAGTCTATGGAAGTTTCTCACGCTCGGACAATTGTGATCGCGACTTTCAGAGGATTGCTACAAAGTTCGGGTCACAGCGGGAAATCATCGACCCTCCGCCCAAGCTGTCTATACGAGAAATTAAGGAAGAAAAAGATGGCAGGGACGCCAAGAAGAATTCAGCCGCTCTCACCCTTAAAGCTTCGACAGCGAAGCTTCGGCGATAGAAGCCTCGGCGGCAGAAGCTTCGGCGGCGGGAGCCTCGGCAGCAAAGGGATCGGCGGTGATGGCACAGAAGGCTTAGGAGATGGCCAGACAATGCGCAATCATCGCCCAAACCCCTGATGAAACCAGCAACGCTGCAGCAATCACTGACACAGTGAAGAAGCCAGAAGAGGAGAAGAACCCCTTCCGTACCTGAACAGTTTACCAACCTTTATTGTCTTTTCCCCTTTACTTTAAAACAGGGCTTCCCCTTTTTCGCCCTCTAGCATCGTGCTTACCTTATTAATAAGAACTTAAGCTTTATTCCCTTGTTCAGCATTGCAGTAACGACAAACTTCTACGCCCCGTCACTATGTAAACATAGTACAAGGCAGAAGATCGCGTACAAAAAAAAAGAGCCTCTACGAGTGCTAAAGGACGTCCACCTTTTCCCCCGCTATAGATGCCTCTAAAGAGTGCCGCAAATAGCAAAAATTTATAAACAACAACCCACGTTCGATATTTTACTTATGGAAATATCAAAGGAACAACGGGCTCATCGGTAGAATCATTACACCCGAAAAATTCGGGAATGACTGTCGAAATTTACAAACGGTTGAAAGCAAAGTTGCGCATACAACAGGTTTAGCAAAACCTGCAACACGAGCTGATCACTCATAATGATTTGCTAACCAACTAGTACTTATACATCCAACGGGCAATTAAGCTTCGCCCCTTTAAATATTTGCCAACGGCATGGTAAAAGTACACATTCATGTACCAACCAAATAAGAAAGTTTTTGGCCCAAAAAAAAAAAGAGCACTCGGATGAACTAGCCAATACAATTTACAAAGGTAACTTTACACTGTTATATCACCCTTGCGGAGTTTCCTTTTCCTCAGGTACAGTCGACATCTCCTCAAGCCTGTCGACAATTACATGAGCAGGAGCTAAAACCTTCGGGTACAGCTCCTCGAAGTCACCAGTTGCGTTGGCAATAGACAGCAAGCAAGCTGAAGGATAACAAGCAAGCACAAGGGCAAGCGTGCACTTGGCCCCTGCAAAGACTTGAGATCTTACCAGCTCCCGAACCTTCTTGGCACTTCCAAATTCAGACATCAAAGTCAAAAGGGTAGGGGGAACTGCATTCAGAGGAAACATTGTTTTCCAAACTACCCTCATGGCCTTGTAGCACTTGTCGAAGAACTGGTGGACCTGCTGCACTCGATCCTGAAATTTGACGACAGCTGAGGCCTTCGAGTGCTCCCGCCAGAAAGTTTCTTCAGACGAGGAAAGCTGAGTCAAAGCATGCACCCGCTCGTGTATCCGCCTGTTCTCTTCCGCAGGGTTCAACGCTATGACTGCCAAAAGAATTAATAAAAGACTCAGACAAGAAGTTGCTACCAAGCAGCCAAAGGAATCAAGAAACTTACAGTTTAAACTTTCGGTAGCCTTGTGCAGCTCGCCAAGAATGTACCGCTCTACGACGGCTGCAATCTCGCTCTTTTTATTAATAATGGCAGACAAGGCATAAGTGATGCGTAAATCTTTCTCCATCTGCGTCATCCGGTCTCTCATGCGCTGGATCCGATCGCTTTCAGGAAGCGCACCCGACAAATCATCTACAAACGAGGGTACTGGGAAGACCTGCAGAAAGTACTGGTTATAAAGAAGTAATGGATATGGTACAGCCGAACGTCCAAAATAACTCCCATCGGGAGAAGCGCAAGAAAGCGATATCATAGCAAAAGTGTACTAAACAAACATGCTAGTACAGAGTTTATTACAAAGCATGAGTTTTTGCGGCAGAGCAATGTTTTGCATCAGCTCAAGGCACAAGTTTGTTACAAGAATCAAGGAAGGCTGAGTCCGAGTCGATGAACTAGGACCGGTCGACGATTTCCTTGATGCAACCAGTTCAAGGAGCCGACGGGCACAAGTAAGAGCGGACGCCTTAAAGGTGCTCAAATCAACGAGCTGCCCGTCTTGCCCTTTTGGAAGCCCCTTAGTCATTTCCTCGATGTCACCCTTAAAGTCGTAACCCATCATAAGCTGGAAGGCAAGGAGAGCACCAAAAGTACGCGATGTACGCTTGAATACCTCGATGACCTCTTTGGTGTCAACCGCGAAGGTATCGATTAGCTGTCCCAGGGTCTTCTCTTGCTTAATCTTGGGGAAGATCATCGAGTGCATCCGCGCCAGAGCACCCTTCCCCTTCACAAGAAGCTCTTGTGTAAGCTGGTGAGAAGCAAGAATCATTGACACAGCGTTCGATGGGGAGTTATTTGGAACTCTTTCCAGGGCATCGACAGGAATGTTTGCTGCCTCTGCAATAAAAAAAAGAGAGAAAAGTTCAGTCATTGACAAAAAGTAAATGCATAAAAACATCACTCGACGAAAGTATGTTAGAGATTACCAAGCAAGGCCAAAGAAGATCGACGAAGGACTTCATCCTTTTCGGCTGCTCGGGCCTCAGCTACCAGCCTGGATGCTTCCTCCTCCTTCAGCTTCCTTTTCAGTTTGGCCAGCTCTTCCTTCAGAGAATCAATCTCTTGGCGAGCTGCGGCAGCTATCTTGACTGCGCCATCCAGTTTTGAGGAGGAAGATTCGACTTCCTCTTGCAGCCGAACTTTGTCAGCCTCCAGAGAAGTGAATCGGGAGGCGAAAACCTCCAGAGAAGAGATAACGCCACGCAGGTCCTTAAGAAAGAAAGAAAAGCAATTAAACAAGGCATGCTCCAAGAAATCTGTATTAAGATCAGAAGAGGACTTACAGAAAAAGGAGCCGCAGTAGCAGCAGTTGGAGAAATATCCTTCCCTTTAGAAAGGGAAGACGCAGTTGAAGCTTGAGGCATGGGGGCAGCCTTAGGAGCTGAAGCTTCGGAAGCCGCCACGATCGGCGAAACGGCATCAGACTTGGCCTTTTTAGGGGGAGGCTCGATAAAGCCCTCATCACTGCAAAAGTGAACAATCGACTGTGATTATGATAGGAGTATGAAAAGTAAAAAAAAAAGAAGGAGGCACAATATAACTTTCAAAAGGGAACTACTTACATGTCGAAGAGATCATCTTCGTCTGCAAAGCCGCCGGTTGATCTCTTCGCAGGAAAAGCTCTGGCCCCATCCGCAGCTGCATCAACAAAAGTATCACGATCAGTGTCGACGTAACGCACTGATCCATCTGCGATACAAGCGTTATCGGCTGAGGAGGGAAGATCAGCGTCGGCAACTTCAAGATTCATCGGACCATTATGTTCATCCTCTAAACCTGTTTGATCGGTGGTGTGAAAATCTACGGGGATTGAGGAGCCTCTCCCCTCAGAAGTATCATCCGGTGAATCACGTGTATTTTCGGAAGCCATAGGGATCTGGCAAAGAAAAATGATAAGTAAGGACAAAGGTAATCATGTTAACTAAGCAAGGAGCCATAATAGAGATGTGAAGAAAGGAAAATACCCCTGATGGTGGATGATCAACGTCAAGGGGAGCATAAGAAGAGATCAGCGGAATCGAATCTTCCTGGTTGAAGGAAGTAAGACGACGAACTTCATCAAGCAACTCTTTTTCGATAGATCGGCGGCGTTAATCCTAGTCTCATCCTTCGGACACTGAGTATAACCACATCGGGTGAACTCTGGCCATGACTGGCTGGATTCGGCGCTTCAGGAAAACTGCTGCCACCTCCGTACCAATCATAGTTTGGCCGTCAGCCTCCTTGATTCGAAGGAATTTGGCAAATAATTCTTCGGCTGAGGCTCTTTCGTCGGTAGAAAGGATGTTCTTCCAAGAGTCCTTGGGCTTGGCTTCAGTAACGTCGGCATAGCAGGGAAGTCGACATTCGGGTGACGAGGAATCTTTAACATAAAACCACTTCAACCTCCATCCTTGCACGGACTCTCTCATTGGGAAATTAAAGTAATTAACTTCTGAGCGAGCAACAAAACCTACTCCTCCGGTGACAAAGTACCCATTACTACTGCTGTATCTTTTCACATAGAAGATCTTCTTCCATAACCCGAAATGAGGTTCAATACCCAAAACCGCCTCGCAAAGGGTGATGAACACATCAACATGGAGGATCGAGTTGGGGGTAAGTTGCCATAATTGGATTTCATACGTCCGCAAGAGATGGAGGAGGAATCCATGAGTGGGGAGCGAAAGGCCTCGATGAAGAAAAGACAAGAACATCACGGAAAATCCAGCGGGAGGATCGGGCCGAGAGATCGCACTCGGAAGGATCACATCTCCCGCGTCGGAGGATATCAATCCTAAGCTTCGGGACCTCTTTTCGTCACGCTTGGTGACGGTTGAAGCTACCCGGTCCCCGGGTTTGGCCATCGAGCCCGACGGCGCCGGCGGCGCTGGAGGCTGGGGAGGGGCGCTCGGAGCGCTCCCCTTCGGAGGAGGAGAGGACTTGGCAGCGGCACCTCCGCTGGTGGAGCTAGCGACGGCGGCGGTATTCTTCTTCTTCACCATCGCGAGATCCGAGGAAGATTGAAACGTGGCGGCGGCGCAACAATGGCGAAAGAAGGAAGAAGGGGAAGAATGAGGAGATGCTGCGGGAACCGTGGAGAAGATTGCGAATTTTTTGCCCTTTGGAGATTTTAAGAAGAAGTCGAGCAAGCACGTGGCGCTTAAGGAAGGGAGAGAGCGACGGTCCACTACGCCCACGATTGCGCGAAAATCGAGGAGCCACCTCGATCGTTACACGGTCAAACCCTAAAACGTTGAATGAACAGGGCTAGGGCTAGCTTGTCATGATGGACCCGTCAAATCAGCCTGCAGCAGTTATACGTCATCAATGACGTCATGATATGGAAGCATTCGAAGGAAATATGAAAAGTAATCGGATGAAGGACTTGGGTCTAAGCACGGATTGCGAGCATCCGTACCTAGACTCGGGGGCTACTCCCATCGGGAGCGCTGGCGCGCACTCGACAGATGAGGACTCGACAGAATGAGCAGTCAAAGGATAAAGTTGTGAGCCAGCACTCGGTTGCAAAACGCTCGCACCCAGATACTCGGGGCCTGCTACTCCCATCGGGAGTCCGTGATGCACACCCGATAGAAATTTTTTGCACTCCAGGATCATGCCGGGGACTTGATTCTGTGTAGGGTAACGGTGTTTTGCCATCGGTAGTTAACCAACAAAAGTTGGGCACGTTACTCAATTATCTTTTGCGAAAAGAAAATGTATCGGATGATCTATGAAGACTTGTGAAAAACTTGGCAGAGGAAAGTATTCGAGTAGTACAACTTGAGTCTACGCACGGATTGCAAGCATCCGTACCTAGACTCGGGGGATACTCCCATCGGGAGCGCTGACGCGCACCCGATAAAAAGAAGATGAAGCATAATCAAGATGAACAAGAGCAATGAAGAAGAAGAATGTCAGGAAAAAGACATGCATCAGTCTCTATCCGAATTATTTTCGGCTAGACACTCGGGGGCTACTGACGTGGGCATTACCCTTCGGGTAACCAGTATTACCCTATCTGGTATTGGCAAAGTCAGAGGCCCATGAAGCTACCAGAAGGCGAGATGGGCCACTAGGTCGGTGCGTCAGAAGATTCCTTGGCGGACAAGATCAGGAAACGGACAAACAAGGAAAGATTAGATCTAATCTATCGTAAACCTAGTCGTACTCGGTTAGGACCCTTGAGACCTGGCCTCCTATATAAAGACCGGGAGAGGGCCTGCCGAGGGACACAATCAATCTTAGCCATCTTAGCCGAGAAAGCTTAGAGCTAGGGCATCTTAGCAATAGCCATCTCGACGAGATCTCAGCCGAACTATTCGGCACCCCATTGTAACCTCGTTATCATCATAATCAAGAACAGACAGGCAGGACGTAAGGGTTTTACCTCATCGAGGGCCCCGAACCTGGGTAAATCGCTCTCCCCGCTTGTCTGTGAACCGATGTCTCGTGTCAGCTTACAGGATTTCGTCAACCCTAAGCCCCTAACGGAGGGCATTGGCGAGGAGTACCCTCGACAAGCGGTTGGATGGAGGTGGTTTTTGGTGGAGTGGTGTTCATCTACCACGTTGCCGTCGATGATTCTCAGCGGCGTGGAGCTGCGGGGTATCGAAGACGGGCGAGGATTGCTGGACGCGGGCAGGATGGTGGAGTTGTTTAGTGTTATGGTGACATCGACGGCAGATCTGGCACGGTCAATACGTTGATCTCGCTTGGAGATGGGTTCGAGATAGATAGCGGTTGCGAACTCTGCGACGTGTGCAATGGCACACCCTCAGGGTTTTGCTTTTTGGATGATGTGTGTTGGTGTACCGCCAGGGAGTATGGCCTTGTTCATGGTCCCCCCTCATCGTAGGTATAGCGAGTTATCGCTAGGAAGGAGGCTTCGAGATTGATCTTTGTATTCCCCTTGTAAGACATTTCGAATAATTTAATAAAAAAGAAAGCTGTGTGCATCCTTTGGATGCATAGGCTGAGGCTATGCTCCTTGATCGAAAAAAACGAGGCTGACTGCTACCCACCCAGAAGCTCCACACCTTCCATGATTACTTGCGGTAGCCAACTTTACCGCCAGTTTTGGCATGGTATGAATTAGGTCAAATTTTACAAGGGAAGGGGCTGCTGCCGAATTCGCGAGAGGACCCTAATCACTTGTCTTATATTTTCTCAGAATTTGTGTTTTTATTGTGCTAGCAATCGAACCAAAAGATCGATCTCGGGGAAAGATCGGCCGCCCACATGACCATCCAATTACTAGCTAGGATAGATCTAGGTTGCTCGTCCTTCGCACAAAACCCCCACCCACGGAACAAGAAAAGGTACTATTGCAACATAGTCGCAACACTTTTTCAGAAAGATGTTGCAACCATGTAAAAAGTATACATAAGATTTTCAAAAAACTAAAGCAACAAAAAAAACTGCAATGCAATAATTTTTCATTGCTAGCAGCAAAAACCGTCGGTCGTACCAAAATCCACGAGAAAAAATTCTTAAATTTTGGTAGCATGGCAGGCTAACATTTGTAGCACCCGACGAGAACCTTTGTAGAATTAAAAAACACCTAAATCATTGCAACATTTCACTTATGTGTTCGCATAAAAGATGTGTTTCTAGATTTTTGAAAGCATGCATGCTATTAAAAATCCAAGAAAAACAAACTTGTAGCAAACACCCAAAATCCTTGCATCCGACGTGTGTTCATGACAAAATGTACACGAGCTTGTAACATTTTGAACCCATGTATGGAACATCCAAAGTCCAACCAAAAAGGTGAAACATGGCATCATCCCAAAGTAGAGATTGAGTCCAACACCTTCAATAACTACATGACGCAGAAACTAGACCTTGCCTCATCTTTCTTGAAATCGGGATAATGGGTTATCACGCAAGCCCTCCTCGTATCCACATGGAAAAGAGGGGAACCTTCATCCATCGTCTTGGTAAGTGGGCACCCAACATCATCTTGATGCGATGGACAAGGGTCACCGGTGGATGTTCAATCTTCAGGTGCAGAGTCGCCCCATTTTACATCTGAATCACGTCACACTAGATTTCTCGGCGAGGCTACTATTGCTAGTCGATTGATCAATAGGTTTGTAGCTGTGCCTCCACCATCGTTCAAGTATCCCAAAGCACCGCAATGATGACTGGAGACCTCTCTCCCATGATATCATCCATTATAATGCCATCTCATTGTAAGAGCACCATGAGAGTGGTGGGCTGCCCGTTTCACCAATGGCCATGTGATCTTTCTCGTGGTCCTTCCAGAGGCAACAAGTAGGGTTTTGCATTCACTAGTCGCTACACCATAGTTTGGAGATATAACGAGAGTCTGGATCTAGACTTACGAAGCTTCTCAAATGACAATCTTTGCCTGAAGTGAGTTTTAGTAAAGTTGACACTAGGATCAGAGGACTAGTGGTACCTTTCAAGCGTATACTCAGGTTTTAATCCCGTATCATGCAGGAAATATGGTATGATACCCAACATTTATCTTTAAGACTTGGAATTCGGTTTCTGTCAAATTTCGGCTATCCTTCATCCTATCAATATGCAACCGTGACAACCTTGTGCAACCCCCAACATATGTGTGCACTCATATGTTAGTACAACAAGATCATCATATAAGATAATATATATTTGTATGCAACCAACAACAAACTATATCACAATTGCCAAGAACAAGTCACTACACAAACGTCAACATAGAGATACAATAGATCATGGGAAAACAATATATTGCATCATACATCATGTTTTCCAAGAGATTACAAAGGGTAGATGAAGATGGTGCTGAGGGGTGATGATGAAGATGATGATAATGACCACACCGGAGGAGGGGGGTGGAGTCCACTAGAGGTGATTTCGGCATCGTTTCCCTCCTTCGATCATCGTCGTCGGCGGCATGCTGACTCTCTGCTTATGCGTTTTTAATCTCTGCCACTGTAGCGTCGAGGAAACCCTGGGGGTCATATATATAGGGGGTTTTAGGATAAAACAAGTTGGTTCGTGACAGATTGAGGTGAATCGGACGGATGAGGCAAAATAGAGCACATGTGGCACTCCCTAGGTTGGGGAAGCGCCACCTGACGTTATTCCCCTGTTATCCTCCTGGTGTCCCACTTTAGCTCATTTTGTTTGTCCCAAAATTTCCGAAGCGTGTCCCCTGAACTTACCCTTTTTTGAATTCCGTAGCTTCTAGAAAGTAAAAATAATAGTAAAAAGCGTTTTCTGCTAGGGATAGTTAGCACCAGAAGCAAGGGGATTATTTAGAAAATCCTTGAAAATAATATAAAACATGCAAATAACATTATATAAGATGAAAATATGTGATAATATTTGGCAATAAAGTGCAAAGTTCATGTATGCATTTTACATGCATCATGTGCTCATAAGTAACAAAAATTATGTTGATGCCATTGTCTTTGGTGGTCCTAGTAATAACCAAAACAAGCAGACGAACAGGAAGTTTGACATGTCAATGATGGAAGATTTTAAGTTCTCGTCAAATTTCACGTGAAGCTAGCCGCTCAAGCAAGGGACTTTCATCTCTCAAGTAAAGTAGTTTCAAACCTTTCTCAACATGTTGATGAACAAGACCCATATTGTCTAAGAATCCCATGAAAAAAGGCCAACTTGGTCAATATGAGGAAGAAAAAATGTGGATAAAAGGTGTATCATTCTATGATTGGATCTTTGATTTATCGTTGTGAAATCTCGAATAGATATCATGTTAAGTGTTAGTATATGTACTTGTTTCGAGAGCACTCCAAAGGATAACCATTTGATGCCGCTCACGGATGTTTAGTTATCTTGCTCACACCCTAAAACTAAGATTTTATATCCTAATGGAGAAAGCTTTAATTTTCTTGTATATTCAGATTCAGATTGGGCATGTGATAAGAGTAACCAGAAGTTCACCTTCAGAACACGCCAACTCATTGGTAGATCGTTAGTTACTTGGATGAATGATGGGTTTGTGTTAGCATCACCTACCCGTTTTCCTCTTTTTGGTATTTCGATGCCAACAGAGGGGGTAAATATATCATTGTATTAGGTTTGCCTCATGTCATGTGAAGGGTTATTTGCTATGGTCACAAGATTGGATTTTTGTGTGTGTCTTATTGGCATGTGTAAACTTGTATTCGCACCATTTGTTTGCCGAATTCTTCAAGACTCTGTGTGGTGAAGTTTTTTGATTTGGTATGATTATGTTCACATGGAATCACGTTTAATGTGTTTCCTATTCAGAAACCAAAACCAATGCATATCATAATATCGTTTAGGAACTCTAATCTACTTATCATATTTCACCAACAAGGGGGGGGGAGTGAAAGGGCAATGCCCTAACTAGGTTTTCGTGAAGTTAACATTAGGATTAGGGATCTAATGTTACTTTCAAGTGTATACTAACGTTTTAATCCCATGTGATGCAATAGAACATGGAGACCCCCAATACAAAAGTGGAGAAGTGGCAAAAATCTTAAATATCATGTATGGCACAATTTAGTCATATGTATGCCACACTTTAGTCGTATGTATGCCACACCTTTAAGAGGGGTAAGTCTTGATGAGATTTATTGGGATGATCCTAACATATGCCTTATACATCCACATATACTCCACACAAAAAAAAGAGTGAGAAAAATGGGGTCTACCCAAAATGAGGCCGTATGTTTATTTTCTGTAAGCCCGGTACGGAATCCGATACTCAAGATTTCTTCATAGAGGACCTACCAAAAAACTTGCATAATTTCAGGATTTTAGCTTGACAATAGATAAGCTATCCCACCTTCTCCAAAGGTATACGTTAACCAGCTCAAAATTATAGTACCTCTTATTCTCACTTCTCCATCGTTGAACACCTTAAAGCTTGTGATCTCCCATTGCCCCCAATCGAATTCAAATTTTGGGAAAAGAAAGATAAGGCGTTGATCTACAATTCCATGAGCCAAAAGTGATTGCTCCTTGAGTTCATGAAGTTAGTTGTTACTCTTCGGTTGTGGGAATCCCACATGAGCTAGGGTTGACTAGAAGCACCCGAGTTCTGGGTTTAGGCTCTAGAGGGTTTTGGATGATACCTTAAGGCATACTACTATAGTGGTTGAGATCCTAATTCGTGGATGAGATTAAGGAGAAGAGTGTGTGCCTTCAATGGCGTTTAGGGGTTCTTCGTGGTAGCCCACACTTCTCCTACGATTATTAACTTCCTCCCAAGGAAGTGAACTCCGAGATACATCTTCGTCTCATCATTCCACGGTTGTTTTTATTGGAGCCTCTTCACTTGTGTTTATCTTTGTGATACCCTTTGTGGTTGAACTATCCTCATATCGCCATATAGCTAGGTTCTTGAACATAATTGCATTAGACTCACAATTGTTATGTATAAAGCCTAAACATTTTTACAAAAAGATTTAAAGTTGTAGATACCGCTCGCCCTTCTAGGTCATTCATCTCAATCCGCCAATTGTAACATGGATTTTCAAAATTACTATATCAACTTTCATAAGGATGTTATAATTTATGAAATTCAGCGATCCAAATTTCTAGTCCCTGTAGGTGTCGCATGCTCATGTCTTTGCTGACATTATCTTGAGGCACCGATAAAGGGCTGCTAGTTGAATTTTTGATTCAAATGTGCACCTCCTCCACCGAAGTAGCACCCCTAGCACTACACAGATGAACGTTGACATCTCTCCCGCGAGATTATCAACGATCACGACATGCCCGCCACAAGAACTCCACTTGGATGGGACACCTAGCATCACATTCACTGGTAGCCAACCGAGTTTGCCCATTGTCCTTCACAGGAGAAGATTAGGATTTTGCACTCCGTGTTTGCGTCATCGGTGTCCGAAGAGGACATAGGAGTTTGTACTCAAACTTTATTCTTTGACTTGACTTTTCAAAATTACAACATCAACCTTCATAAAAAGCGATAATGATACTCCCTCCATTCTTGAATATAAACCCACTACCAAAAATACAACTTTAATCTATACAAGGCCACTATCTTTCTCCAAGAAAAATCAATTATATTTTTCTCTCGTACAATGGTGCTAATTAATGTGAAGGTTTCATACATAGGGATAGAGACATCACGTGAAACATGTTTAATTAGTCTAGGATACAAGCATTTTTTACATAAATAACCGCGCTATGTATTAGTTGATTTATTTTCTTGAATCATTGAAACAATGAGAATTCACATTTCTTATAAAGCTCGTCATTTCTTCCATTATATCAAAAGAAAATAAATGACTAGTCCTCAAAAAGAAGGAACAACCTTTTTGATGACTGGGAGATCCTATAAAACGAAGAGCGTTTCGTAAACAAATCATAGTCTTGTGTAATCGAGAATAACAATTCCATTTTTTGAACCAAAAATATAGAGCTTGAAATGGTGATTAGCTACCCGATGGGTAAGATGTGCATTCGTAGAAAGTAATCGAAAGCATTGTCATTTCCTGGATTTTTTTTTCATTTGGGAAATGAGATAGTGGACTTATATACAAGTATGGAGGCAGTATATGGAATGACGTGATCCAAAATTCTTGAATTAGGTCATGCATTTCAATACACGAGCTTTCAAGATTTTGTGACATATTTTAAAATCATATTAGTACAAAATAACCATTCGAAAAAGGTAAATAAATCAGAAATAAGTTATTCCCTCCGTCTCATGAAATTTATTTAACTTTACTAAAATTTGGATGTATCTAGGGATAGGGTGTTTCTGCACCCAGGTGCATATGCACCCTTTATTTATAATGTATTTTGAACATATCTAAAAAGGTTAAACAAATACAAAAAAATAAAGCCCTTGTATATCTTGACATGTTACATATTCAAAAAGTTGTTTCAACAAAATTCAACATGTTTCGTGCACTGTACAAAAGGACACTTTTTTGGTGCTAAAATAATCTATTTATCGAGACATTCTTATATTTTTTTACATAGGGCAAAATATCTGGCTAGCACTTTACTCGTGCACACATAGAACATGTTCTTCCACTTGCGAATTTTTTTTCTTAAACTTTTAAACTTTTTAAAATATTTTTTGTACATCTACTTAATACTCCCTCCGTCCTAAAATGTAAGACGTTTAAGCTTTAGCCAAAAGCCAACATCTTCTAAGTTTGACCAAGTTTATACGAAAAAATATTGATATCTACAATATCAAATAGATATTTTGAGAAACTATACTTTCTCGCGAATCTATTGATACTGATTTGGCATTGTGATTGTTTATATTTTTACGTATAAATTCGATCAAACTTAAAATATATTAACTTTTAACTAAACTTGAGGTGCCTTACGTTTTAGGATGGAGGGAGTATTTATTAGGATCTAAATAATCTAAATTTTATTGGACGGAGGGAGTAGAGATGGCCTTGGGAAAACAAAGCACACACATTGCTTAACCTGTGCGTGTGCCATGGAATAGTCCCACATCCACAAAAAATCAGCAAAAGTTTCTTTTCCCTGCCACTTTTCCGTGCGCGGCTACACCTGCGAACGCGGATTTTCTAGCGGAGCCGGTAACTACCGGTCACGATCTCATCGTTGGATATGTTGCGCGCGATTCGGGCGTGAGATTCTGGTATTTCCCTCTCTTGCTGGGTATTTATTCTTGCACATAGGATACATATAATACATACATGTCCCACTTGACCCGATAATATCTAGCCACAACCGCACAGGCCACCATCCGGCGCGCTCTTCATCGTTTCTCTCCTCTCCCCGCATCTCGATCCGGAAAAGGCGGCGGTGCCGCAATGGCGTGAAGATGGCGGCCGGACTGCCCGTGTTTGCACGGCGAGACAGCGCCGCTGCTCCTGCCGCAAGGCAGCAACGGAGGGCAACAAGCTGGCGTGAAGACTGTCGACAGTTCTGCGGCCGGAACAACGGCGAGGCGGCCGCCTGCCGTCGGCCGAGGTGAGGCCTGCATCGATGGGCTCGAGGAGCTCGCTCTGCTCCCTCTCCCGCTGGTGCTCTTCCCAGAGATTGCCTGCAATCTTTTTGAGTATTTTCATCGGCTTCCCCCAGCCATTTCAGCCAGAAAATGTTCAGTTCTTCATCCGCTGTTGGATCCCTCAACCCTCTCTTTTTTTTCTCATGTTGTTTGCCTGTAATGTTCTCTCATGCTTGGATCTGTGGCTTACTACTCGCCATTATAGCATCTGATTGGTTAGGTACCAGCAATTTAAGAGGTGTGATCAATCTCTAAAAAATGAATGGGTCGTATTTGGTATCGACCAAATTTCAGAAAGGAATACATGTCATGTTTCCCTAAACTGAGATGTTACAGAACCCATTATTGAAAGTTACATGTCATGGTTCCCTAAACTGAGATGTTACAGAACTCAATATTGAATCATATCTTGTCCGTATGATTGGACCTACCATTCACTTCTCCATATCATACTTTTTATCAACAAAATGTGACATTTGTATTTTTCTTAATTTGACATCCAAAGTAATTCTTGTAACATATCTGCTTGGGTTCAGTTAACTTATGTAACATATCAAAAAGTTGATTTGTCTGTTTTCTCCGTAAAATTGTGAAACACTTGTGGTGCAACGAAATGATTGTAATCAATTTGATTTGTTAATGAGATTTTGTAACAATGCGTGGAAATTATTTTCTGCACAAATATGGATTGTAAACGGATGTCTCATATATAAATGGTGTATGCTATACTTTGTTGATATAATTGTACAAAATATATTATATGTACGCATACTTAGAAAACGCCCGCTCCCAGCAGCCAAACCACCGTCGAAGAATCGACCACTGACCTAGCCATCCCAAGGCGGCGCCTTGAGGAAGGGGACGACGCCGGTGCGCCGCCGCCGCCCAAGTCGAGGCTTTTGGGTTTTCACCCGAGATAGGCTAGACAGGGAGGGGATAGACTACCTCGAAATCGCCTTAAAGAAGGAGATCGGCACCAACAGCGTCGACGACTTCGTGGCCGCCCCGTCGGCCAAGAGTTTCCCCCGGTCCAGCGCTCCACCTCCAACAGCAGCAACCCACCAGAGCAAGTCCAGGGTTGGGCAGGGTCGAGCTTGACGCAGAAAGGCAACAGCTCCAGATCCGGCGCGGGAGACCACCGGGGCGATCTCCCCACCACATCCCTTCCACGTGGATGTGTCTGCATTACTACCCATATGTGCTTTCCATACTCTCTCTCTTTAATTATTGATCTCCGCCTCCACCACAACATGTGAGGGTGAAATATATTTTAACTATTTTCAATACAAATTTGAAGTTATGCTTTGTAAATTTTTAAAACAACTTTATAGAAGCTCCCTACAAGATTTACACATATTCCAGTTATATTTCTTTATTTCCAGAACAGTGTAAGTTTGTTTCAGAAAAAATCAAAATATCTTCAAAATTTGTGAGCTACTCAAATCAGATTCTGTAACATCTTGGAATCAAAGAAATTTTACATATATTACTCACATTTATATAATTTTTTTTCATACCTAGTACAATCCAACTAGCTAGGTTTCGGACATCAACTATTTTGATTATGGATGGCATTATGATATGAACAAATTATGGTATATAATATTAAAATGTGAGACTTTTTTAATATCAAGTTGGTACAAACTACATATGCCACATTTACCATGTTTCAAATATTGTATCAGTTTTTAAATAAATGACAAAATCTTCCTACGAAATATCATGTCACAATTTCCTATTTTCGTAAGTTCATAGAAGTTCCATATATTATTACCATATACTCCAATCATCTTACATTGTTTTCATAAAAGTTTTAGGTCATGATTATTTTTAAGAAAATATGCTCCTTTTTCGCACATATTCCTGTTTTATTTCTTTTTCACACAAATATGATTCACATATATTATAGTTCACTACTAGAAAACAGGCTATCAGTGGCGCACCACTTTTTGTCATCAGTGGCGAACTAGTGGTGCGCCACTACTATCACGCCTAGTAGTGGCGCACCACTCATGCGCCATTGCTAACTCAAGTAACAGTGGCGCACTAGGTAGTGCGCCACTACTAACTTATAGGTGCGCCACCCTTGACACATCCTTATATTAGGTGCGCCACTGCTAAGTCTGGGGTGGAGCTGAATCATAAAATAAATATAGCAATGGCGCATGGTTGTTGTGGTGCGCCACTAGTATTTTCATAGCGAGTGAGGCACCTGTTTTTGGTGCGCCACTGCTATATAGCAGTGGAGCACCACTAGAGGGGTGCGCCACTACTAGTGATCTTACGGCACCATTTGAGAAATCCTTTACTATCCATATATGTCATTAATAACAAAATACATTTAAAATATTTCTATTTTTGAGCTAATTCCATAAAATGAACAAGAGATGTTTCAAGTATGGTTTCACTAACATTTTGGTATAGAAGAGATATGACATATTGCATATAAGGGTTATACATGATTTTCCAAGCTTTCCATTAAAAAATATTTACGATTCACATGTGTTTCAATTATTTTGCTTTGTTTTCAGAAATTTTTCAGTACATTTAAAAAAACAAATTTTTATATATCTTTGAGCTAATTCCATAAAATATCTTGTTCACGAAATATTTTATTGAAATTCTGAAATATAATTAAACTATTATAACATAAAATATATAACTGGATTATGTGTGAATCATATTTATGTGAAAAAACAGAAATAATTGGAGTATATGTGAAAAATGAACTAAAATTCTAAAAAAATCTAAAAAATTATGTAAACCCATACGTAGACAAATATCTTGTTCGTTTGATTTGGGTTGGTCATAGAAATTTGAAGAATATTTTATTGAAATTTGGAAAATACCTTAACTGAAGTATGGGTGAAAAATGAACTAAACTTATTTTTAAAAATTTATACTAATCATAATTTCAAAATTTGTAGCGAAAAAAAGTACTCTAAATAGATTTTAGTGTAATATGGGATTATTAGCTAGCTGTTGTGGAGTCGGCGTAATAAGCCAAGAGAGAGAAGGTGCATGCAAAGGGACAAAGGCACGTGGGTGGGGCCTACGTAGGAGCAGAAAATAACACAATGAACGCATACACAAGAATACATAGATGTGGTAGACCTGTACTAGATCAGCTGGCACCACATGATTGGTTGCTGGGAGTCCGGTAGTTACCGGCTCCGTTAGAAGTGACTATCCGCTACACCTGCCTGTCCTACCCTGCCCACGCCTCCCAAATCCCATGCGGCCGCCGAGCACGCACGCCCCGCCCCGTCCAAAACCGCACCAACAACCGCTCGCCGCCACCGGGAACCCGGCTTATTCCTGCGACACGGCGAGCCGCTCCCCGGAGCACAGGACAAGTGCTAGCCTCCTCCCCGGCCGCCGCCTTTCGAGATGTAAAGATGGGAATCGTGTGGTGGTTTAGGTCTAGCCGTTTAGGCCTAGAACGGGAGCCAACAGGAGGAAGCGCCCAACTGGAGAGCTGCTTTCGTCCCTTTTGAGACGAGGGGCTCCCCCCACTTTGCTTCCATTCTTTTTGGGTTTGTGCCCCTAAACATTCTTTGGACAAATGCAAATGCGGTCTTGTCTTTAATCACTGTTTGTCTGTGCCGTAGTAGGGTCTGCCATTTTCTTCAGTCTGGAATCGTTTTTGTAGTGGGGCAGTAGTATATACCTGTAGCCACTAGGTGCATGTTTTATCTAAGCTAAACTAGATGGGGTTCACTTTGGAGGCTAACTGGGAGATGTGATCTTGTCTCTTCATCTTTAGCCGTGCTCTAGTTCAAGATTATTTTGGATGCCGAAAGCACAAAAGGAAGATTTGTTGACACTCCACCCTTTTTGTCAAAATTAATGCAGGAACCTGCTGGAAAAAATGGCACACTTTGTTATGATTATGGTTGTTAAGCTACTTCGTTAGCATTGTTAAAACAAACCAAATAACTGTCCGTTTCCACCATTAACTTTGAAACTGTAAACCTGTAAGGATATTATTTTGGATACCAAAAGGCAGATGTGTTGACATTCTCTACTTTCTTTTGTCAAAATTCATGCATGAATCTGTAGGAGGAAATAGCACACTTCGTAGTAATGATTAGAGTTGTTAAGCTACTTAGTTACCCTTGTCAAACAAACTAATAACTGTCGGTCTCCACCATTGACACATCAAACTGCAAACCTAATGTCCTCATATAATTTGCTACCCTGTCACTGTCATAGAAAACCATTTGCAGGGGGGATCAAGACTATCTGTCGTACAAAGATTTGAAGGGCTATGTCAGCAGCACATCTAGAAACCTACCTGTTCCATTAACAACTCTCAAGGTACACACCGTCCACCACCACCAGACACCAGTACCACCACCAGCTTCCAAGCTTGCTCATACACAACCCAATTGGAATGCAAAGTACACACTGTTGCGTTTTGGCCTATCTTTCATCGTTTGGTGCCCCTCATCACCTCATCAGTCGTCACCCATCATCAACTGCTGCTCACTGTTCCGATGCTGAAATCCCTCCCTTAAGTTCGGTACGCATTGTACCAATAATTAGTTGATAAACCTGGTGTTTTGTCAGATCAGGAAGAGGAAGGTTTGGCTCTACTATGCTGCGGAGGCAGCAGACTGTCACATTAATCTAATCCCCAAATCTCCACTTCCACATGTGTGATGTCTCGGAACCCAATGACACTGTCACCATATCACGGCTGGTTTAGAAAGCCTAAGACGCAAATAACCGAGATGGGTTAAAAAGTTCTCCTTTCCCCTGCTAGTTTTGCAAGCAGCAAATCCAACGTATAATAAGTCGAGAGAGGGATAATATTTTTCCTAACAGGGTGAAAAGGTACTGCGAGCAGAGCTATAATCTATGTATCCATGGCAACAAGGAACCAGGGGAAAAGTTGCGTGTGGCGTTTTCACGAGAGGTCACAGTCAACGGCCTTTTTGCTGCCCCTCGCAGGCACACTAGTGTGATTGCTGGTGGGTGTGTGCTGCAGCTGCCCCGCCCCGCCCTGCCTGTGTATGTATATAAACACAGTGGAGTGGATTTCTGCAGAGCAGTTAGAGAGAGAGGCCTTGCTCTTGCTTTCCCTCTAAACCACTGTTTATTAGTTGTTGACCTCAAGGGCTAGAGGAAGTGGTGGTGTGGTGTCGTGGTGGTAGATATATCATCATTCCCATTCATAGATGCCACTGGCTGCCGAGCACAGTGCAGGGTTTGTTGGAGCCTAGTGTTGCCTGGGAAGAAGCCATTCCGCCATCTTGGATCATTTCTCCTCATCCTCCTGGTTCTGAGTTCTGAGCTCCCTGTCCTCCAACAATCTCTTCTGTAAGTTTTGTTCTCTTCCTGTTTCTTCTTCTCTTCTTCCTTGTCTCCTGTGCCTGAGATTCTGCCTACTTCTCGCTTGGTGTCTTGTTGCTTAGGGTGGTGGTCTTGTTTCTGTGTTTTTTTCAGTTATTGGGAGGTTTGCAAGGTGGGGAGGGGACCGGCCAAGAAATGGAGGTGGAGGCGCAGGAGAAGAAGGGGCACAGAGCCTTCGCCAAGGCAATCAAGTCTTTCAATTCCTCGGAGAGGCACAAGCGTTCTAAGAGGTTTGTGCCTACATGCTAAGAGATTTGCAAAGTTCTCTGGCTGTTTTGTGAAGAATAGTCATGCTGAGATTCTCTCTCCTTTTTGTGGTTTTGTTGGCAGTGATCTTGAGAATATGTTTGGTAAAGATGCGCAGTGCGCTTCAGACAAAACTTGTGTTCAGCCTAAGAAAGTGAGTTTTTTTTCCCTCCTCCTTAGCTTCAACATTGTATTTTGCAAGATTTTCTCCCTGGTTTCTGCAATTCTGAACAGTTATTTTTTCTGATTTTGGTCATCAGGAAGGCGTAAAAGTTCAGGTGAAGAGTGATTTCAGCAAGGAAGCGCAACCTGGGAGAGGAGCTCAAAACTCCTTGCGAAAAGAGGTAATCACTATAAAATGCCGCTTTTCAACGATTTGTTGACATCTCGCCTCGGAGTACTTTTATTTTTTCAGCACGGAAGTCCACAGATTTATGCTCATAGGAGCTTGCATTTCCTCTTATCCACATGCTTTGCTAAATGTCACATTTTTTTCTTTCATTTTTAGCTCGACAGTAGGCATTCTCAAAATATTTAGGGTGTTTTTCCATCCAGAAATTACACTACCCACTCTGTTTACGAATATGAAATGGCATATCATTTTCTGTTCAGTTTAGAAGTTCCTCAACATACGCTCTGTTTCTCTGAACTTATCTGAAAATGTTTCTTCTCTTATCCAGTCTCTTACTAGGCTTTTTTTTGCTACTTTTGCTGCTGAATTTTCCATGTAGTATATTAGACTCACGTGATGGCCTGATGCAGATTCTACTGCTCGAAAAGCACCTCAAGGATCAGCAGGTTGTGCGTGGCGCCCTGGAAAAAGCTCTGGGGCCAAACGCTGCTCCGGTCAACCTGTCACACGAGAATCCAATGCCAAAGGTGACCCCCTCGACCAAATACTTCTGTTATTTTTCCTATCTTTTCTGCAATGCTCATCAGTTTACTTCGATTCTTCAACAGGCCGCTAACGAACTCATAAGGGAGATTGCCACGCTAGAGCTGGAGGTCAAGAACATGGAGCAGTATCTCCTCACCCTGTACCGGCAAGCGTTTGAGCAGCAAACACCTGCATTATCCCCTTCTGATCGCCGGGAGGCGCCTAAGCCCTCAGTGAGCTCGCAGTCTGGCCGGCTCCGCGAAACAGCCAATGCCAAGGTTTCGTGCGTGAGTAGAGGGGACTCAATGCTCCGGTCTAGCTACCCGCTGCCGCCGTCCCGTAAGAAGTGGAATGATCCAGTGACAGATTGCTCCACATCCGCACGCTTTGATAGACCAAACGACTCTGATGTGCTCCGCTGCCAGTCTGCGTTGTCGTATCGTGGGATACGTTCATCAAGGATATCTCCATCCGAGGAGAGTCTTGCGAGGGCTCTTCGGTCGTGCCATTCTCAACCTTTCTCATTTTTGGAGGTAATGATTCTCACTATGAAAAAGGGATATGCTAATTTTAGGACATTACAATGTAGTAATGTTGCAATGCTGTTACACAAAGTTGATATAAAGTGAAACTTGCTAGAGTTATTAGAATAAGATGTTAGTGTGGTCATGATATCACAAGAAAAAATGCAGCACTTAAATGATTCATGTAGTTACTCCGTGAAGTTGTATAATATTCTCAGTTCGTTTTCATGATTTTTGTGAGCAGGAAGGTGATCCTACTGCAGCAGGAGTGATAAGCTTAGCAGAGTATCTGGGGACTAATGTAGCTGACCACATCCCTGAAACTCCGAACAACCTTTCCGAGGAGATGGTGAGATGCATGGCAGGCGTATACTGCAAACTTGCAGATCCTCCATTGGTTCACCACGGTTCCTCGTCTTCTCCGACATCGTCGTTCTCCTCAACTAGTGCAATTTCTCCACAGTATGTGGGCGACATGTGGAGCCCGAATTACAAGCGAGAGTCAACGCTGGACTCCCGTTTGATAAACCCATTCCATGTTGAGGGGTTGAAGGAGTTCAGTGGACCATACAACACAATGGTTGAGGTTCCAGCGATTTGCCGCGATAATAGGAGGCTAAAAGAAGTTGAGGATCTTCTCCAGACTTACAAGTGAGCTATGCTGATCCCTCCTTATTCTCCAGTGGACTGAAATGTTCTGCTTGTCAATTCAGTGTTACTGATCAACTCTTCCAAATTGATATCTCAGGTTGATTTTGTACCGGCTGGAAGCTGTTGATCTGAGAAGAATGACAGATGAAGAGAAGATTGCGTTCTGGGTTAACATCCACAACGCCCTGCTGATGCATGTAGTGCTTCTCTACCTGACCCTAGTAGCTTACTGCTAATTAGCGGCTCCGTGTCTACTTTATATTAATCAGATATCTTTGTACTTCTTCCACAGGCTTATCTCAGGTATGGCGTCCCACAGAACAATCTGAAGAAGTCATCACTGCTTGTTAAGGTAAAGAGGATACGTTTCTGCTTTGGAATCAATGAAATGTTCCTGGAATAATATACACTTATTCAGAGGAAGTTTCTCCTTTTCCTGACATAATGTTCACCACAGGCTGCCTGCAAAATTGCTGGACGCAACATCAACGTAGCTGTGATCCAGAGCTTGGTTCTTGGGTGCAACACACATTGTCCTGGACAGGTATAGCAAACATGATAATGTCACAAAAACCAGTTAAAGGTGTAATGTTTGTACTGTACTGATTACTTGTACATCACAAGCATGCTAATTCCATCTGTTGATCCTTTTAATGCAGTGGCTACGCACTCTGCTTTACCCAAGGATCAAAAGCAAAGTGAGCAAAGTAGGGCATGAGTGGCAAGCCTTTGCTGTTGCACAATCAGAACCTCTTTTACGCTTTGCCCTTTGCTCAGGCAGCCATTCTGATCCCGCGGTAAGCTAAATGTGCATGCACAAATTGCTTTCATTGTACCCTAATCGCTTGTTACTAAGTAAATGCTTCCTTTTTCCAAGCCATACTCATGTGGTTCTTGGCTTAGTCTTTATGCATGCACAAATTTGGTATCAAAAGGCGCACGTGTCCTGAGAAAATCATGGCCTCACATTGTTACAGCATGATTATGAAACGAAAACCTTTTGTTGATTAGGAATCTTGATTGGAATCATTCATCATGTTAGGAATCTTTCATCAAAGTACCGCAAACATAATTACCAGTGGTGCCAAATCAAGCCCTTTATGCCCTTTTCTCACCTTTTCTTGTAGGTGAGAGTTTACACTCCAAAGAGGCTGTTCCAACAGCTGGAGGCTGCCAAGGAAGAGTTCATCCGTGCAACGGTCGGCGTCTGGAGAGGGCAGAAGATACTGCTGCCTAAACTTGTCGAGGTGTACGCGAAGGACGTGAAGCTCTCCTCGCAGGGCCTCGTCGACATGGTGCAGAGGTACCTCCCGGAGAACCTGAGGATGGCGATGCAGAAGTGCCAGCAGCAGGGCAGTAGGTCAAGCAAGATCATAGAATGGGTGCCTTACAACCTGAATTTTCGGTACCTGCTTGCTAGGGATCTGGCATTTCCACACCTTAACTGACTGTGTGCATGTACTGCTCTAGTGCAGTAGCATCTGAGGACTGAGGTGCGATGAACTGATCAAGTATATGCATATGTATGATATGTTTAGGTTTAGTGGGTAAGTTATTTTGGATCCATGGGTTGTGTAGGATTTGCGTGCGGCTGGTAGTGGAGCAGTGTTTATTTTGGTTGGCGCTGTATATTTTGTGTAGATGAATAGGAAACATGGGAAAAAAATGAGAAAGGAAACCTGTTACGTTTTGTGTACGCACTCTTGTGTCCTTTGCAGTTCTTTGAGACTTTGACCGTACTAGATGGACCTAGCGCGTCTTGCCGCGCCATTCTTTGTTGTTGTCATTTAAATATAAGAAAGGACACTCATGAAGACATTTTTCAGAGCCCATTTTCTATATTTGGTTTCATCACAAGTTATATCTTGCTGAACTCGACATTGTACAGACTTCCAAAAAAACCAAGGATGCCAGTAGCACCCCCTGTCCAAGCAGGGATCTGGATTGCCCCTCCAAGCAATCATATGAAGATCAATGTGGTTGCTGCGGTTTCGAGCATGAAAATGGTAGAATGGTTTTAGTGATTTGTGGAGATGAAAATGGCGAATATGTTGATGCTTTTGTTCTGGCTGTACCTGGCATTTCAGACCCAGCATCACTGGAAACTATGGCATGTCGAGAGTTTAGCTCTTGCAGGCGATCTGCAACTAACAACGCCTCCACCCTCCAGGTTGCTTCAGACTGCCTTGAGGTGGTCAATTCAATTCGGGACTCGAGCAGGTGCAGTTTCTACTCCATTATGTGAGGATGGTCATTTGAGAATCTCTTCTCACGAACAAAGCTAACTCGCTCAAATCCGTTGATCATTGTACCGATGATTATTGAGTACCAATTCAATAACCAACAGGCTAGAAAGTACCAATAACCAATCACTATGCTCCTAATGACATCACAATCTGCCCTCCCATGCCATGATTAGTAGGTATCCATGAAAGACAAATCAAACGGCAAAGACAACAGTAGGAAGTTATCTGAATTCATCATCTGAAATCTCATTCCCACTGGCATTGAAAAACTGATACCCTAAGACAAATAGAATATAATTAAGATGGCCAAGAATTACAGGAAGGAGTGATTTTAGGTATAGTTGGTTTAATAAAAAAAATCAAGTACCATACAAAGTATGAATTCACTGTCGTTGTATTTACATTCTAGTCCAACAGTTTATAGAGCAATATAAAGATGGAGTGTTGCATTAATAGAAACGAAGTAATTTTGAACTATAATGGAAGTAAAGGTCAGTATCACATTGTAGTGGCATTAAGAGATGAATCAGGATATGATACATGCAAATAAACTTCTAAGGCAAAATGTTTCAAAGTAATATGAGCTACTTTGTAGTATTGAAGATAATGACTTAGAATTAACGACTATATACAAAAAATATATCTGAAAACACTAAAATTTCCACACACAATTAAAACATCGTGAGTTACATTTTAAGAAACATTTCAGATTTTAAAATACATAAACACGTCAGATTTTTTTCTACGTTTCTTGACTATAACCAGACAATCTAATCATTTTAAGAAACAAGAGTAATTTGTTGTGCCTAAAGGTTGCATACCTGGTAGCCTTTCACGCTAATGCAATAAAACTGCATAAAGAAGAGGCACGCCTTATTATATTATCATAACAACCAGTCAATCACTATATGTTTCCTTCCTCTTACTATGGCTTCTTCCTCGAATCTCAAGTTGCTTGGGCTCGGCTAAATTTGAGGTTGAGAAGGGAGGAAACAGATCTGATGTAGATGTTTCCTTTATACATCAGTTTTGCAACTATATGGCTGATCTCATTGAGCTGCCAAGCAGTACCCTACCACTGAACTGTGAAGATGGAGCAGGTTGGTATGAATCATGTGAAAGAATCAATCATCAATTATCGACCCAATAGATTTTAGAGCAGCAACCTAATGAAGGTGAGAACAAAGAGAAGTTATATCCTATTGTCTTCTGATGTATAGCAACTGAAACCCACATGTGAGAAATAGGTTATTTTTTGGTAAAAATATTACCAATGAAATTCAGCGTAGATACCAAGTGAAGAGCACATTCCAGGGATCCATGCATACTCCTTGGTGTATCATAAAACATGCTATAAAATATCTGATAATCAAGCAAAGATTCAGCAGTTAACAGCTACATTACATAAGTTGGAACCACCATTTAAATGAACTAATCAGTATGCTTCTATGCGGCACAAAAACAGTCACTTGCTGAAAACTAATAGGCTTGCTAGACAAAAATGACTGGTACTTCATGATGCACAAAACATTACTTGTCACCATTCTAGCCAACATTATAGTTTTAAGGTAAAAATTGAGGAACATAGATCAAGATAATATGAAGGAAATTCTTAACAAAAATAATTACATGAAGGCCGAGTATTGGTGGACTTTGCAGATACATGGATGCTGACATTTTCTTGCCCTCAGCTTCAGCAAATAGCAACCCAGAGTGTAAATTATCCAACTGGGGAAATGATTGAACATCAGGTAACCGTATACATGTAAAGTCAAAAAATATTGGTCCACGCATTGTTCATTAGTAGCTTATTTTCCATTCAACATCAGACCTATTATGCTTTGATAAATTGGCGATGTTTCCTGCATCTAGTCATCATTCGTAGATGTGCTACTGCTTATGCTATAGCCTCACTTGGGTCAGATTTAAGAAACTTTGGTAGCATATAGCAATATGATGTCTTGAACAAAACGAAACTGCACTTACTGTTAAATGTTCACTGATTTCAGGTAAACTAAAACACCCCTGCAGTTCTTACAATATAACTCAAGAAAGACCAATCTGTTTGTATGTCATTGCTAAACCAAAGGTGATATTGAAAGGACAGAGAGAGGACACATGCGCCTAGAGAACCCTATCCCTTAGGCAACTGAAAACATGAATACGCTGACGAATCTGCAGGTTGATTGCTCCTATTTAGCTAAAATCCTAGTGTGTCCACCCCTGAGTGTCGGAACGGTCAGGGCCATGAAATCAACCTAAGACTGGCAGAATCGGAAAGCAAATCTCATGCAAGTTCGATCTGCTCACCTCAGAGTGGCAGATTGGTGTCTTGTCGGAAGGAGGAGGTGGCCGTGAGTCGAAGGCGACAACGGCGCTCGTCGGAGGAAGGCTGAAAGTTACAAAGAGAGTTTATAGCAAACAAACAAATATCAGGGACTGACTCCAATCCGGAGAGTTTGTAGAAGGAGCTCCCTTGGCGGGGCGAGAGAATGCAGCCCCCGCACCGGACAAACGGTTAGGGGTGCGGAAGCTTCGTGTCGTGGATGGAATTCTTCCGGAGATAATAGAAGTAGGAGAAATTATCCACGGAAGGAGTGATACCGGTGTATCCCTCCATAAAAGAGGTGAAGGAAGAAAGGTAAAAGATGGAATTGTCCGGAAGGTGATGGGGCTGAAGCTCATAGAAATCAAGGAAGTTCCAAAAGAAATCAGACGCCGGAAGGCCTAATCCGCGCTCAAAATGAGCGGAAAAGACCACGTACTCACCCGGCTGAGGCTCGGGCTGGCGCTCCTCGCCGAGGATGCTGCACCAAACCTCTTCCGGAATCCTCCGGGAGCGGTAGAGCCAGTCAATCTTCTTGCGTCACGTCGGAGCCCATCCAGGCCCGCGCGTATAAGAGTCTAGATCTATGCCGGCGCCCTGGCTCGAGCTGCCGGCTTCTGTTTGATTACCGGTAGCTTGAGCGGAGCTACCGGTACCTGCTTCACTTTGGGAGAGCTCTGCCTCGAGCCCGTCGTTGATCTGGTCAACCGGAGTTTCCCCTCCGGAAGAAACGGTGGGGCTCTCGCTATGGTGACTGCTAGCGAGGGATTCCGACACATACTCCTCGGAAGACATACTTGCCTAAAAGCTCAAAGATCTACCTACAAACACTTTTCCCCAAACCTAGCCTCTCGTGAAGATCTACGAGTAAGAGAAAAAGCAAAAGAAAAGAGAAGGTAAATACGCTACCGGTCTGAAAGTAATGTGGTGAAGAAGGAGAGAGTCAGTGAGTCCGCGAGGCTAACCTGAGGGCGGCGGTGAAGATGAAGGTCGAGGTTCGCCGGAGTTGGGCGAGCTAGCAGGTGATGGCGACGAACGGTGGAGAGGAAGAAGAAGCCGTGGCGGCGCTCTGAGCAGAAGGTGCGAGGAGGCAGCGATGAATCTCGGCGGGGTAGGGCCCTGCAGAGCTTCTTGGAGAGGTCCGCCGGAGAGCGGAGCCTTGGCGGCGAACGGCGGCGAAGGGAGCACGAGCGGCAGAGGCTCTAAGTGCGCAGGGAGTTGTGAATGCGGGGAAGAAGACGATGAGGAACCACCGCGCCCTTAAATAGGGAAGGGGGTCGTGGGCCGGCAACCGCTGGGCTACGACACTTCGCCTCGTGGGCCGCCACGTGGCGCGGAGATACACGCGCGAGAAATAAGTTGCCACAGGGAGGCCACACATATCCGGAACGGCGGCGAGGATCCGGTGTGGCGCAATAAATGTGAGCGCAGAAGTCGAAGGGAAGTGACCCCTGACACTGGCGCGTCAGAAACAGTGCGCATGTCTCTGACAGGCGCTGTTCCCAAGGTATTCTCGACTTCGCCGAGGAGAGTTTAATGACGAGGCTACCGGAAAAGATCGGTATGGTGGCGTGGGTTCGCCAGAAACGCCGGAAGATTTTGAACTTGTTTCCGGAAGAATTAAACTGGTACGTTGAGAAGTAGGAACCTGGCATGGTCCGTAGGATAGGATCCGCCGGACTATACCAGCTTCGGGGACTAATGTTGGGGGGATGACCCCCGGTGTGCCAAAGGCATGCCGAACTTGCCTCGTTTAGGCTATTGAGGTACCGGTTTAAAGATTATTCCGGACAATAGAGTTAAGCTTGTGGCTAAGTGAATCTATACCGGTATCCCAGGAGGGGTATACTGGAATATGCTAAGAAGGTACCGGACTACCGGTACGGGCTATACTGTAGCACGTCGGCAAGCTGGTCAAAGATTCTCTCAAGAGCTAGAGGACAAGGATGAGCGAAGCACTTCAGCTTTAATCGAAGCTCTGAGGCCAAAGCAGAAGATGACGTAAAAGGCACCGGAGGATGTCACCGTTCCTGATTAAAGGTCTACCAGCGTCACCTGCCGCCAAAGAGGCTCTGTAAAGTAGTTTGTCAAAGATGCCATTAGGGTTTCTTCCCCTGTAAGCCAACCTCTCCCCTATATAAGGAGAAGGAGCACACCCTTGCGCGGACACGTACCATGTATCTGATAGCCTGTAACCTAATCTGCGTATGGAATAGAGAGATCCCAAGTTGAGATAGTGCTTGTGTTCTTCTTCTTCAACCTCTGGCCAAGGCCAAGTTCTTTAGGAAAGCTATCGGTAATCCATCCGGAGTTCATCCCTGAGTTACCAAAACCCTCTCCCGAATCCTCTAGCGCACATTCGACCCCAACTCAAGTCATCCTATGGCATCTGTCTGTTCACCACAACGACACATGGCTCTATGTTTCTCCGAAACGTTTGCCACAGTAATACGCCGTCACGTGACTGATTTGGGAAAATTTTGATCATGCCGCTGGCTGGACATCCACTTAAAATTCCAAATCTGGGCTGTCCGATCACTTAAAAGAATCAATGGATCACCTGTTTTTCTCTTGTGATATCATGAATTTTTTTAGATGAGATTTCTATTATAGTATAGAAAGATGTGGGAAGTGGTTAAAAAATGTCACTAGAGGAAAATGAGGGTTACCAATCTTCTGGATATACCTATCAGTCATGTTCTAGAGGAAAATACTAATGATGCGGGTCATGAACATTCATGGATGTCGGTTGTATACATACTGGATGCTAGATTGATTGGAGGTCTCGGAGCAGACGAAGATCCTATAGACGATGGTGCTAATCCCCATCCTCTACCCAACATCCCCTTTGGTGGTATATGTGATGATCAAGATCAAGAACTGAACCATGATGCACACCATGATGAGATGGATATTAATGGCAACGCTGCTCCACAAGCACCACATGCTGCACCAGCTGCTGACCTGGATCCTATGATATACACACCACCGCTACACACGCATGACCATGCAACTTTTGCGCAAGATCTTGCTGCATCCTTGGCCACGGACACTCTAAATCCTATGATAGAAGCAGTTGACAGTTACACTGCTATGAACAAACTGATTGTTGACTTACTCAACAATATCAATCCAAGCCATGTCTTTGCTGCTCGTATCACCACATTTGATGTGGTTGATGTTGCCTCCGCAACACGCAAGTGTCTGCTGACTATTTATGCCTCTAAACCAGCTCATACTCTAGTTTGCACTGTTCAGATTTCTGAGATTGATGAAGAGTCTCCAATGCATCAGCCAGAGGGTAACCATGCGAATCACATGTCTGCACAAGATTGCTCCATTGAACAAGCCTGGAGGAAACAAACTACCCTAATGAAACTAGGGATTACCAATGCATCGATGATCATGACGCATCAGATGAAACCATGGATAACCTGTACAATGATCAATCTAAGAATTCAGTGGAATGTGATGCACACACTCCTATTAAGCGTAAATATGTGGAACCAAAAGATGTGACTGAAGTTTGTCGTAGTACATGCATTGCTACACGAAAAGCTGGATACAAAACCAAGGAAGCAAAGGAGAAGGCTGAAGCGAGCAACTCTGATGATACAAATATATCTGTGCAACAGGATCCCAAGAATAAAAAATCTAAAGGAAGAAACAAGAAGCTGCCCTCCTCCTCATCCTCGACTCACTAGTATAATGTCATTGATGAATCTGCTCCACCCCCACCAGATCTCCCGATCGAGACCATTCAAGCCATAGCCATCAACCAATGCAAAGTACCTCCTAGTGAGGTGACTGAAGACCGCCTCAACTCCACCAGTGGCTAATGGATCACAACCATCCCTCTTTTCATCCTGGCGCTCCTTGCGACCAGCTTTTACTTGTTTTTACGTTATCATCATCCATCCATTTACCTACCCGTGACATTTGGTCGGTTGTAATAATTCCGAATCTGCTTTGTGGGCATGCACTTACTCAATATTGGAGTACTCACAATGCCACCTTTTATTCCATACAGTCCATCATTTTTTCCCACTCTATCATTGCATGTGATATGGATCCTATGATATCCTTGTTTTTGATGTTTGTGTTTTCTACCTTGCCTATCTATTTGACAATATCACGAGAGCCTTGCTCATCTGAGACACATATGACCAATTACATTGATCATATCATATCTATGTCACCAGCAAAGTCACCCAATGAATAGAAACTTGAACTTATTGGATTGGAACTTGAGGGGCATTAATTCACAACCTAGATGGGATGACATAAGGCAGAGATCGGAGGAAAGTAATTGTGCGATTATGTGCTTCCAAGAGACCAAAAGGGAACATTTTGATCTTGCTTACATCAAGAACTTCTGCGATAGAAAATTTAACTCTTTTGCTTATGTCCTTCCATTGGCAACTCTGAAGGGATCATCACTATATGGAATGGCAATCTTTTCAGTGGCACAGTCATAAGTCAGTCAAGCTTTCAAATTACTATTGAATTTAATTGCAACATCTCGGGTACTATTTGGACTATCACTAATATTTATGACCCAGCTCATGAAGAACATCGTGCAGAATTTATTGATTGGTTCATCAACATTGATTCGTCTTCTATGAAATATTGGATGATTTTGGGAGATTTTAACCTTATTCGCAACCCACAAGACAGAAGCAGACCCGGAGAAAATTCAAATAATATGCTTGCTTTCAATAGTGCCATTCTAGCACATGATTTGGAGGATATACCTATCAAAGGAGGTGCGTACACTTGGAGTAACATGCAACTACACCCGTTACTAGAGAAATTGGATTGGATTTTCACTTCTCCTGAATGGACTTCGGAATTCCCCAATACCATGGCTTTTCCATTGGCACACTTTGGATCGGATCATATACCTATCCATATTCAAGTTGGATCACACATTCCGAAAGCTCAAATTTTCAGATTTGAGAACTATTGGTATGATTTTGATGGTTTCATGGATGTGTTGTCCTCAGCCTGGAATAATGCTCCATATAAAAGTGATGATGCTTTATCACTGAATACTAAATTCAAATGTCTATGGTCTGCATTGAAGAAATGGAGCAGGAATATATCCCAACTCAATAATACCATTAGCAATTGCAATTACACTTTGGCTATGATGGATGGAATTGAGAATCAGAGAAGACTCACTACTATGGAAAATAATTTCAGGACTATACTTAGGACTCATACAGCCAAATTACTTGAAGCTAAAAGGATTTATTGGAAGAACAAAGCTAAAATTAGGTGGATAAATCTTGGAGATGAAATTTCAAAAAAATTCCACACCATTGCTACTTAGAGCTATAGAAAGAATTACATCACATCACTCAAAACTGATGACAACTCTTATGTCACCAATCATGACCATAAAGCGACCATTATCTGGAACTCATATAAGGAAAGACTTGGGGTCTCAAACCAATCAATCATGTCTTTCAATCTCAATGATATGGTCCATAGACACAACCTTGATCATCTTGACACCCCTTTCACCAATGAGGAGATCATGGCAGTTATCAAGGACATGCCTACTGACAGAGCCCCAGGACCAGATGGATTCAATGGTTTCTTTATGAAAAAATGTTGGGACACTATTCAGCAAGATTTCATCAAGCTGGCTCATGATTTTTATCATGGACATATCAACCTTGACAGTATTAATTCGGCATATATCACATTGATTCCAAAAGTGAATGAACCTGAGAATATGAATGACTTTCGGCCGATCTCCTTGGTTGGCATGCCAATCAAATTTCTCACCAAGCTCTTAGCCAACCGTCTGCAAAAAAGAGATTATTCCAATGCTTCATCAGAACCAATATGGCTTCATCAAAGGGAAGACTATACATGACTGTTTGGCGTGGACATATGAATATCTCCATATATGTCATTTATCAAAGAAGCCAATCATAATTCTGAAAATCGATTTTGAAAAGGCTTTTGACAAAGTTGAATATAATGCAATCATTGCTAGGTGCACTGCTCTTGGTTTTTGGCCCAAATTCCTTTCATGGATCAAACACATTCTATATTCAGCCTCTACCTCACTACTGCTCCATGGAGTCCCAGGGAAAAAGATTTTATAAAACGTGGTGTGAGACAAGGAGACCCCCTTTCACCACTATTATTTGTATCCACTGCTGAAATCTTACAATATGCCATCAATAATGCGTGGCAAAGGGGTATTATCAGCCTTCCCGTCGATAATGATTTTGGACAAAAATTCCCTATTATACAGTATGCCGATGATACACTACTCATCATGCCGGCCGGCCTGTACAAATCAGTTGGAAAACCTGAAGAACATTCTTAATCAATTTAGTGATGCTACAGGGATGAAAGTAAATTACAATAAAACCTCTTTGGTGCCTATCAACATCTTAAAGGAGGAGGCACAGACTCTGGCCACATCATTTGGTTGCAAAGTGGAGAGTCTACCATTCACATATTTAGGCCTCCCTCTGGGTACCACCAAACCATCTGTTGATGACCTTATGCCTCTTGTATCAAGATTGGATAAGAGACTATCTGGTATCTCTTATATGCTCTCATATACCGGGAGATTGACCTTACTCAATACCACTCTGAATGCTATCCCTATGTATGCTATGTGTACAATCAAGATTCTGATCACTATTTTTTTGTACATTTTGAGAAAAGTGGCAGGCATTTTTTATGGGCAAAAAAGGATGAATATACTCAAGGAAGATGTCTGACTAGTTGGGATATGATATGCAAGCAAATGGACCAAGGTGGCTTGGAGTTCTTAATCTAAGAACTCAAAACAAAGCTCTACTAATGAAGAATCTATACAAATTTTATAACCATCATGATATCCCATGGGTGAACCTTATATGGCAAGCTTAGTATTACAACAACAACATTCCTTATTTATGCAACAGAAAATGGTCTTTCTGGTGGAAAGATTGTCTCAGCATGATAGATGATTTCAGAGGTATGACTTCTTGTACAGTATAAAATGGAAAATCAGTATCATTGTGGTATGACAAATGGGATATTGATGGTTCAAAACAGATTCAATACCCGCGCCTACTATCATTTGCAAAGCATGACAAAATCACTATGCGTAAGGCTACCGACATAGAGGATATATATGATCTCTTTCATTTACCACTCTCTGTTGAAGCCCATCAAGAACTCAGGGATTTGCAATTGGAATTGAATGGTATAGACAGCTCGGATCAATATGTTACATGGAATTTCAGCTGGAGTGAAGCATTTTTTCCACAAAAAAGTATACAAATCCCTTATTGGTAATAATGAAGTGGCTAAACCAATCCTTGATCTATGGAAGACATGCAACATTCCGAGACAATTTTTTTTTGCTTGCTTGCTCATGAACAACAGACTCAACACTAAAGATCTCATGTGCAGAAAGATTTTTTTTGTGAGTACAAAGATTGTGTACTATGTGATACATGCCCAGAGGAAACACTTATGCACCTATTTCTTTGAATGCTCCTTCAGTCAAAGTTTTTGGTGGGCTATTGGCATAGAATGGAATACAGATCTACAACTAATAAACATGACATCTGATGCATGCCAAAGATACAAGCTGGACTTCATCATGGAAATCTTCATCTCTGGATGTTGGACTATCAAGGATCAGAGGAATGGCTATATTTTTAGAGACATTGCAACCTTTATCACATCATGTATCTCCAATTTTAAATCTTTCTGTAACACCAATCTTCATAGGGCTAGACCTAGCTTGAAGGAAGGCATGACCTCCTGGTTTGATACTTTATGATTTGCTAGGCTAGGCTGATTGTTACCACCATCCACCTGTGCATTTTCCATTCATTATAATATAAAAATCGACAAATAGTAGGGTTTTTCCCTACTGTACAATTGTCAAAAAAACAAAAATGTCACTACACTTCGGATAAATAACTCAAAAAATATTGGGATTAACATGGTTAGTGCTACTTTTTTAGATGAGAGTTCTATTATACTGCCCAGTGCCCACCGGCACCACCCTCTTATCTCTCTCTCCTCCACTCAACTTGTCCCCTGATCGGCACCGTCTCGTTTCCATCCCCTCCCCCACAGAAGTAGCCGACTCCACCATCCAGGCCTCCCCTGGAAGGAGCCGCCTCCATCTCCGGTAGGCTGCCCCTAATGAGCTCCACTACCTCCGGATCTAGCAGATCGACGGAGAGGAACCAGGCGGCCATGGCGTCTGCTTCGGCAGCATGGGAGTGTCCTTCCTGCTCCTCTTCTCAAGGCAGCTCGGGAAGCTCGCCGGCCTCGTGTCGGTGTCGGCCAGCTCTGTCACCAACGCCGTCAAGCCGATTTGCTCTCGAGTTTATTTTTCCAATCTCACTTCTTCCTTTCTAATTCTGTTAGTTTTTGTGATTTTCTCCTGGTGAGTCGTGATGTTTATGATGGGGAATCAATGTTTCCTGTCCGAGATTTATTCTAGTGATTCTTGCTTCCTATTTAGCCTCTATTTTTTCCTAAGACAATCTTGTGATTTTCTCTTCCATTCTTTCCCATTTGGCCTCCATTTTTCCGAACATAATCTGATCCAGATGCTGAATGTGTGATGGGCAAAATAGGTACAAATCCAATTAAGTATACCGGAATATTTTTGCCTATAGGTCCAGTGAACATAAGGGCATCTCCAACGGGGCGACGCATTTCGGATGTTCAAATTATCCACGGGTGTCCGTTTGCGTCGCCGGACTGGTCGTGCGTTCGTTTGCATCAGGGGTGGCTCCAGCGGGCCGACGCATTTCCGGCGCGGGCCAGTTTCATTTCAGAAAATTCAGAAAAGAGCAAATTAGCTCTAATTTGCACGAAACAGAAGCCTCAAATTACGTCAAATTGAGGTCCAAAATAAGTTCATCACACTTTGCACATGGTACGGCGCAAAGTGGAGTCCAAAAGGGGCACAACAAGGCCTGGACAGCATAAAAAGTCCAAAAGGAGGCCAAGGTGTTGGGCGCGTGGCGCGGGTGATCAGGATTTCAGCGCGCCTTTCCATGAACCAGGCCCTGGTGTCGTCGTCGACGCTGCTCAAGTCGGCTAGCATGATCCTTGTGTCCTCTGCACTGGTCTTGGTCTCGGCGTCCATCCTTCGGGCCTCGGCGTCACGCAGTTTGGCCTCGGCGTCTGCCTTTTTGGCCTCGACGTCCATCCTTTGGACCTCAATGACCTCTTTCGTGAGGTTGAGGAAGATGGAAGCTGCGGCCTCTTTTTCCAGATGCCTCTTCTCGTCCCTAGCAACCAAGGCGACATTATTGTCGGCCATCATCTTCTCCAGGCTCTGCGTGAATGCAATGGCCTGTGCCTCCCGGGCTAGATCGACCTTGGTAGCCTTATGGCCTCGGGGACGAGGTGGAAGGGCTTGACGGCCATGATCGTCGTCTTCCCCGTCGAGGTTGATCGTTGTCCCATTCTTCACAACTTCATCGTAGGCCGCAAAGCTTGTCCTCCACTTTTGCGCGGCCTAGAGCTTGTCCCAGCAATGGATCATATGGTAGCCTTCTTATGCACTGCCTTGAACCTCTCCAAGGCTCGGGATACCTGCAATCATGTCAACGCCGCTAATGATGTACATAGAATGATGTAAATAGAATAGAATGATGATGGTTGTCTCTTGTTTACCACTGAAATCACGCCAGTGCCGCTAACGGGGTTGTTGATGCAATGTTCGACGGCCGAGCAGAACTTGCTTGTCTCTTGTTTGATGTAGTTCCATCTTTTTCAGAGGGACTCTTCCGTGCGAGGGCTTGGGATGTGGTAGGGCGGGTGCATCTTCTTCTCGTTGTACTCCTACATGACCTTGGCCCAGTACACCTTGCCCTTTTGTTGGGCGCCATTGATACAGTCATGGCTTGTTGCCAGCCACGCGTCGCACAAACACTTGTCCTTGTCGTCGATGAATCCTTGTGTCCTGTGGCTCTCCTTCTTCTTCGTAGCATTGTCTGTGGTGAGGACAGACTCTGTTGGCGCGTCCTCAAAGTCGTCGACGCACACGGGTGTTTTGCGTGGGCTGGATGGCGAACAGCCGTGCGCGATCGATGTCCTCCGCATCTTGCGTCGGTGCCCACTCATCATGCGGGCATGTCCCGGCCCCGTCGTCGCCAACAAAGCGGCCGCCGAAGATCAAGGTCTGGATGTCTGTCTCATTCTAGTCCTTCCAATAGGCCTACAAATGACCGGTTGTCAAACTCATGATACAGGGCAGTGGCACACATTGTCAGAGCACACATACCGGGTCGTCTATCGTCGGGGCAGTCGCTACTATTTCGTCAAACAGGATGCAGGGCACCGACATGCTCTCCTCCGGCAGCTGGCGCGTCTTGTGTGTCGCGCCCGGACACGAATCACCATTTCTAGGCGTTCGATTGAGGTCGGGAACCGGCGCCCCGTTGAACTGCACCGACGCCACGCCGGACGCGAACTGCGTCGCCGGGTGGCCCTACAAGGGAGCGGGAGTTCCAGGGCGCAGCTGGGAACTTACCGAGCTCACCGACGAGGCCGAAGGAGCGACACCGGTGATCCCCTCTCGCTTGACGAGCATGTAGCCCTCCGTTAAGGTCGGATGGAGGCCTACTTGCGCGACGTCGACTTTCACCTGCATCTGCCACGCCTGCTAGCCGGCGGCCGCTGCATTCCTCTCCTTCAGGTTCTTGCGCCGACCGCGATGCTTCGCGGCCTCGATGCATTTCTCCTCCTTGGACAACACCTTCTTTGCCGCCTTCGGCTTTGCGTCCCGGCCGCCGGTGGCGGCCCGCTTTGTTTCCACCGAAGCTACAGCCTCCATGCTGGCTATGGTCGTGGCTACGGGGGAGTGTGGGGCGGCGGCGGGTGCGAGGGTTACCTCGGCATCCATGGTGGTGGCTGCGGCGGCGAGGACGTCCATCGCTTCTGGACTGCTCGCGCTGGTCTACTTTGATTTTTCGCGCCGGAATGGCAACTGGCGGGAATGTTATCGGCCTCTCTGCCACTGACGCGCGGGTCCTACGTCATTTTCGGCGGACACTCGGCGCGACCGCGGAGCCACTGCGGAGACGCAAACCTGGCCCATATTTGCGCCAGGTTTGCGTCGCCGCGAACGGCCCGGTCACTTTGCGTCGTCCCGCTGGAGCAAGACCAGACGCATTTTCGATCACGGCGGACGCAAATGGTCGCCGGAAATGCCCTAATGAAAAAGGCCCAGGTCAAATTAACGTAAAAGAATTGTGAACTCCAATTAATGTAATGGTTTGCTTCCTTTCCAGTTAAGTAATGTTTTGGAGTACTGGTCATGTACTAAATAATACTGAATCTGTATATGCTGATTGTTGGCAAGTAGCACCGAACGAGTAGCATATGGATATCAGAGCAAATAGTCCACAGATTAGAGGTGCTTTTTTACTGAATAGAAGAATATCCGAGGTGTGTGTGTGTGTGTGTGTGTGGGGGGGGGGGGGGGGTCTTTCCAATGTACACAGGTAGCTGCATACACATCTTAAAGCATAAATGAATGCCCAGGATAAGGCAGGGACACCCACATATATGTAGAGTGGGATTTCCGGTTTGCTTTCCTGTAAAAAATCAGTGGAAAAAATAAAGGAACAAGAAGAAGAAAAGTCCAGGCGCAAGTCAACCTGCACGCCCGCCGCCCCGAACTTGCTTCTTTCCTTGCTAGGTCCTCTCTCCCTCACGACCGCGACGCATTCCGCTCCGTCCTTCCGGCCGGTCTTCCCATGCTCTGGTATTCTCTCTCACCCGCATGAAGGGGCATTAATTTCTTCCTCACCATTACATCTTGGACCAACTTGTTGCTCTCGGAGGCGACTTGCTGATTCCTGAAATTTTATGTATATAAACCAGATGGATTCGGTGTACTAATTGAGCAAGGTGGGATTATATCATGAATAGCTTTCTTCGCTGATTCTAGGAAGCCGATTTTTGCGAACCAAGCCCACCTCCACGTGCGAGCGGACGAACCCAGCTAAGCCTGCTAATTTCGCAAAAAAAAAAAAGCTAAGTCTCCTAACCGTTTTTTTTGTCACTTATGTGGTGGTAGTGCTGGTAATATTTTCGAACTTAGCCTAAAAACGTACGGGTAAAATCGGTAAAAAATATCGGATCAAGGAAACAATCCTCCCTTTATTATTAGGTATAGATAATATAGATAGATATACATTGGTAAACTTTTTACTAAATTTATTTATACGCACTGCATTTTGATTTTCAAGTAGTATAAACAACCATTACAATCCACATTTATTTGGAGAAGGTGAAAAATAAGTAAAAAATTACACGAATCAAGTGCAGATTCAGGTCTAGGGAGAAGCAAGGAGAACATATAAAATGGGCGGCCGAAGCCAGATCTACTTGGTGAACTCGATGGCCCAAGCGTTGGCGTAGATGTAGGTGGCCTTGACATTGGCGAATCCGGCGCCCTTGGCCAGCATTTCGAATTCCCTATGGTACCTCTCCTTTCCACCAGGGGTGTCCGTGAGCATGATCATGTCGATCGTGAAGACCGTCTGCGCATTGCGCGAGGCATCGGCCGGGTTCACCGGTAGGACACACTCCACTACGACCACCTTGCCGTGCGGGGGGAGTGCATTATAGCAGTTCCTCAGCAGCGTCGCACATTGCTCGTCAGTCCAGTCATGGAGGATCCACTTCATGAGGATAGCATCAGCGCCGGACGGAACCTCCTTGAACATGTCGCCGCCGATGTGCCGTACGCCAGGATATGGCGGTGCCTCGGAGATGACGTGGGGGAGGTCGAAGTTGACTCCGCTGAGTTGTGGATACTTGGAGGTAATGGCGTGGATGGTGGCACCGGTACCGCCGCCGATGTCGACGAGGGCGCGGAGGCCGTCGAAGCCCGTGTAGGACTCGAGGAGCTTCTTGGTGATGATGGTGGAGTGGTTCTTCATGCCCTCGTTAAACACGCGATTGAACCGCGGGTCCGTGCCGTGGTACTTGAACGCCGGCATCCCGTGCGCCTTCTCGAACGGGAGGCCGCCGTTGAGGACTGCGTCCTTCAAATGATACCTGCGAATTAAGTTGGAGATTTAGTTTACTACTAGTTACTAGTGGACTAGTGGTAACATACAAGTTTCCAGTGGGACTCACAATTATTGGTTCCAAGTGGTTCCAAGTCTCAACTAAAGTCAAAAGTTAGAACTTTCCTAGGCAAGCACTCCAACATGCCATTTTAAGAACCTATCAACCACATACTCCTCCGGTCCGTTTTAATCGACCCCACGCACAGCGTATAAATAGTTAAATACACGTGATCTTTGCAGCTCTTGCGTCGATTTAATCGGACCAGAGGTAGTATATGTTCTTACATGATTATTACTACATGTCTGTTTAATGAAACTAATATGTTAAAAAGATGTAGATTAAGCTCACCAGCTCTTCATAGTGACCTTATCGTGGCACATGAGGAGCAGCGCGGCCATGGAGACGCCGTCCTCGTTGGGTGTGAGCCACTTACATACCGGCGCGGGGCCGTACCGGCGGGCGAGGAGGCCGTCCTTACCCTCCTCCACCTCGCACGACACCACGTTGAACGACGCCAGCAGCCGCAGCATGCGGTCCACCATTGCCGGCGCGTCCGGGTTGGTAGTGGTCGATGGCAGCCGCGCGGCCACCTCGGACGGCGACAGAGCCTTCCCGCCGGCGCCCACAAGGATCTCTAGCATGCCTAGCTCGATGGCGTTTTTGAGCGTCATCGGCAAGATACACGCTGCCGCCAGCTGCATCGCGTACGTGCATGAGTCTTCGTCGTTGTTAGCTGCCGGGATGACGATCATTTCGGCGCCAGTGGAGCCCATGAGTTTGCCTTCTTCGGAGCTGTGCAGCCGATCGAGCTGCTTGTCTGGCTGGTGAAGGGCTTTCCCAGTGGGGATTATGTACTGGTTAGTGACCTATGCGCTCTTGTTGTAGAGAAGGTAGAATGAATGGAAGGGTTTATATAGGAGCAACGCTACTAGTAGTAGGTAGGGATATGGGTGAAAGGTAGTATGAGGAAGCGTTCAACTCAATCTAGTTGAGCCGCACGTTGATATATTTATATATATAGAATGTTGCTTGTACAATCAGAATACTCTATTTCCCATGTATGCTTAGAAACGACAAGCCGTTTCATACCTATGCAAATGCCGTGAAACTTGTACTACTGTAGCTGGCAGTGTTGGCTACCCTAACCAGCGCCTGGCCCATGCATGCATGGCCGTGGTCGTGGTCGTCTCCGAACCACAGGATGTCGCCAACCGCTCGTCACCCGATCAACGGTCCTTGCGTCTCCACGAGATCGATCTGATGTCAGTCCAAACCAGCTGAACGAACGCAGTGTTTCCACCACGTATAAACGTCTCCGTCTTATCTCTTCCCTTGTACGAATAGTATTTGGGAGTGATGTTTTGGAACATGGGAGCATATGCTTTCTCTTTTTTAAAATGTATCTTACACACATTTTGAATTTCAAAAAAAAATGAAACGAAAAATCCGTACATACATTTTCAAGTGCTACATGTTCACAAAGTTGTTTCGTAAAAAGTCGACTTGTCATGTAACGTACGTAAAAAAGACAAAACTCAAAATAATGCTTTTTACAAGATAATTTTCTTTTTTTTACATAGACCACAAAAAATATTGGATTTTCGTGAAACTTGAAGAACACATATATATTATGAAGATATACATGTAGAATTTTTTTTCAAAATTTTTAGGCACTTTGAAATATGATTTTTTGGTAGAGAGAGCATACGCACCTGGGAGCCGAATTGAATTTCTGATAGTATTCCTAATATATCTCTAGGACTCCATCTAGGATTCTATCTCTAATTTTTTTGATAAAGGAAATATATTAATATCAAAAGATACCAATTACACTCAGCCTCTGCAACATAGCAACACCCTAATGGTAGTACGGATGTACACAGCTAAAAACAGAAAATAAAACTAAGAAATAAAAGTCCCTCTACAGTATTCCAGGCCTAGCAACAGTAATACATCAACCACCAAGAAAACACCTGAAATATATATTCTCCAAAAGCGACGCCGCCAAGAAGGGAACAATGCTCCAGCACCGTCGTCGCCCGACCAACGATCTTAGGTTTTCACCCTGGAGATAGTCCCCGTTCTCAAAACAATGCCTCCAACAAGGTCATTGCCAGACACAACTAGTTAAGGCCAGGTAAACCTAGGTGAGCTAGTTGACATATTTTCGGCTACATGCATATGGTGAAACGTTTAAGTAACTGGAACTAGCTAAGTTACCTTCTACAAGTCCGATGGACTTATTGGCAATGGCGTGGAGGTTCCCCGTGACGCCGGCGAAGGTGAAGGTCGCGGAAGTGACGCGCAGACCTCCGGGGATACCACGAAACGGCGGCGGAGACGATTTCCTGATCAACCGTGGGCAGCTCGGGTCGATGGAAGCCTTGGAGAGGCGGCGCTTGAAGTTTTCAGGGGAACAGTTCGCCGGAAGTGAGATTTACAGGGCGGCGCTGGCGCGAGGAGGAAGACGAAGTGGTGAGGGCGGTGAAAGAATGGAAGTGACCGTGCGCGCGGGGGTATCTATAGACCTCACGATGAGATTCGTGAGTTGGATCCTACGGTGGGAACAGAACAGTCACACCGTTGGATGATCGCCACGTGTCTTAGGTCGAAAGTGGTGACATGGAGGCAGTGGTGACCTAACTGAACGCCTCCAAAATTTCCGGCTGAAGATTCACAGATCCGAAAATTTAGCGTGGGAAAAGCGGAAGTTGTGCGCGACATGGGCAAGAAATCTTCTAAGTTACCGTTACAGAAGAACAAATGATTTCCGATTGAATGAAGTCGGAAACGATGAATATTTGGAAGCTCTTCGAGATTATCTTCGGATCCGGACATAGTTAGGCAGAGGAATGATGAATCTTGAAGAACTTCGGGGGCTACTGTTGTGGGTATACTTTATGGGTATATCAATGACGTGGTCTAGATCCGGCAAGCCCAGGTGGCCCATAGATGGTGATGGTGGCATATGGCCCATCGGGCGGCCCAGTTGTTGTTGATAGAAGATGGATGAAGTCCAGCCCAGGAACAGGAGCCGGATCTCAACCGACCTTGTAGGGAGTCAGATCCATGACGGCCCATGAATTATCCAGATCCAATACGGCGTATAAGGAAAGGTGGATCCTTGACGTGCACGGCAATGTAATATTCCGTAGTTAGGCATCTTGTATTCCGGATAGGACTCTCCGTGTAAACCCTAGATCCGGACGTCTTTATAAGCCGGATCCCGGGAGCCCTAAAGGCACAACCACAACTTATTGTAACAACGCGAAAGAGCCCAGATAATTCCAGACAAGCAGCAGTAGGCCTGATGACGCGTCAAGCACACGCCCGTTGGGAACCCCAAGTGGAAGGTGTGATGCGTACAGCAGCAAGTTTCCCTCAGTAAGAAATCAAGGTTTATCGAACCAGTAGGAGTCAAGGATCACGTGAAGGTTGTTGGCGGAGGAGTGTAGTGCGGCGCAACACCAGGGATTCCGGCGCCAACGTGGAACCTGCACAACACAATCAAAATACTTTGCCCCAACGTAACAGTGAGGTTGTCAATCTCACCGGCTTTCTGTAAACAAAAGATTAAATGTATAGTGTGGAAGATGATGTTTGTTTGCGAAGAACAGTAAAGAACAATGTTTGCAGTAGATTGTATTCAGATGTAAAAGAATGGACCGGGGTCCACAGTTCACTAGTGGTGTCTCTCCAATAAGAAATAGCATGTTGGGTGAACAAATTACGGTTGGGCAATTGACAAATAGAGAGGGCATAACAATGCACATACATATCATGATGACTACTATGAGATTTAATTAGGGCATTACGACAAAGTACATAGACCGCTATCCAGCATGCATCTATGCCTAAAAAGTCCACCTTCGGGTTAGCATCCACACCCCTTCCAGTATTAAGTTGCAAACAACAGACAATTGCATTAAGTATGGTGTGTAATGTAATCAACACAAATATCCTTAGACAAAGCATCGATGTTTTATCCCTAGTGGCAACAGCACATCAACGACCTTAGAACTTTCTATCACCGTCCCGCATTCAATGGAGGCATGAACCCACTATCGAGCATAAATACTCTCTCTTGGAGTCACAAGTATCAACTTGGCCGGAGCCTCTACTAGCAACGGAGAGCATGCAAGAATATAAACAACACATATATGATAGATTGATAATCAACTTGACATAGTATTCCATATTCATCGGATCCCAACAAACACAACATGTAGCATTACAAATAGATGATCTTGATCATGATAGGTAGCTCACAAGATCTAACATGATAGCACAATGAGGAGAAGACAACCATCTAGCTACCGCTATGGACCCATAGTCCAAGGATGAACTACTCACACATCAGTCCGGAGGCGATCATGGTGATGAAGAGTCCTCCGGGAGATGATTCTCCTCTCCGGCAAGGTGCCGGAGGCGATCTCCTGAATCCCCCGAGATGGGATTGGCGGCGGCTGCGTCTCTGGAAGTATTTCCGTATCGTGGCTCTCGGTAATAGGGTTTTCGCGACGGAGAGTTTAAGTAGGCGGAAGGGCAGAGTTAGAGGCGGCGCAGGGGCCCCACACCATAGGCCGGCGCGGGCCCCATGCAGGTCGCGCCGCCCTATGGTTACGGCCCCTCGTGGACCCACTTCGTATGCTCTTCGGTCTTCTGGAAGCTCCGTGAAAAAATAAGACCCTGGGCGTTGATTTCGTCCAATTCCGAGAATATTTCCTTTGTAGGATTTCGGAAACCAAAAACAGCAGAAAACAACAACTGACTCTTCGGCATCTCGTCAATAGTTCGTGCCGGAAAATGCATATAAATGATATAAAGTGTGTATAAAACATGTGAGTATTGTCATAAAAGTAGCATGGAACATAAGAAATTATAGATACGTTTGAGACGTATCAGCCCCTGTCATCGTGCAGGTGTTTCGAAGATGGGTAAATCGCGCACCACCGTCCCGAGGACTCTCCGCCCAATGGCCCCTACTTCTTCTTCCCCTTGTGAGGATCCCTCCTCCGAGGCACCGTCGAATAAGCAACGACATCCGGCGACCACCACCACCTTCTCCTCCTCCTCCTACGACGACCACCAACACCACCACCACCACCACCTCTTCCTCCTCTCCCACCATCACCACCATCACCACCACCACCACCACCAGCACCACCATCTCTACCACCTCCTCCGGTCGGACTCCTCCTCCTCCTCCTCCACCCACCCTCCACCCCACCCCACCACACCACACCCCAGCGAAATAAAAAAAACTGGTGAAATTCCGGCGACCCCAGATCTAGATCAAGATCTGGCCACCATTTTTTAAAATTCAAAAAAACATCTGTGGCGCATATTTGCATTGTGCACCATAGAAGTTTTCAAAAACAATTATGTGGTGCATATTTGCATGGTGCACCATCGAAGTTTTCAAAAAAAATTCTGTGGCGCATATTGACCTGATGCGCCACAGAAGTTTCAAAAAATCGGTGGCACATGTACATATGCGCCACAGAATTCAAATAATAGTCGTGTGACAACTGTGGCGCACCAGATATGTTCCACAGAATTTAAATTTGGTGCGCCACAGATGAGCTATTTTCTAGTAATGTCAAACGGGAAAAGTGTTTCATCGAACACCCACTACTAGGAAAACCATTATAAGTAGGAATGTATTCTGTGGCACACCAAAAAATGCGTTCTCCACAAAAATATTTCTGTGGCGTATAGAAAAATATGCTCCACAAAATTTTAAATTTATGTGGTGCATGTCACTACTAGGAAAACTCTTACCGCCGGCGCACCAATTTGGCCTTCTGCCGGCGCACTGGAGCCCACCGGTACAAACATGCTGGTGATAACTGGCTATTGCTGGCGCACCAGCCTGTGCGCCGGCGGTATCTCAGTTATTGCCGGCGCACTGGTTTGTGTTCGCCGGCAACGAGGTGTAGCTCTGGCGCACGTGGTGCTGCGCCGGCAGTAGATGCTGTCAGGAGTGGCACGTCGTTGTGCGCCGGCAGAAGGGGGTAGAGGTGCGCCGGCGGTATAATCCGAAATTTCAAATTTTACAGCATTTTCTAGCATATTACAATACATATTTATATCATCCAATACAATAGATATTTATACAGCAGTACATGCAATATGAGAAGCACATAGAGAGCCAAGTTTCATTTCGGTATCAATACACAAATACGCAAGTCTCGTTTCGGAATATTGATTCATACAACACATGTACATATGCAACACCGAACAACGAAGTTTCACAAAGTTACAAGTCTCGGTACATAGTCGTCACAAGTGTCGTCATACACCTCACAATGTAGCTACTAACCTAAACTACAATCACATAGAACATGATCAACATGGTCACGATGAGCATCATCACGAAGGTCGTGGTCTTATCCGGTTCCTCCTCATGTCTCTCATCTCTCTCGCTAGATAACGGGCGTATCTTCCTTCCGCCTCCACCCTAGTGGGGTATCCCTTGTAGCTGTTGCTGCTGAAACGGTGCACCTGTCTCTCGACGAGTCCTCCCGGCCGTCGTAGACTCCAGGAACCCTCCCTTGTACACGACATATGTCGTCGGCATCTCCATGCACAAGACAAGTAAAACGTTAGTACCAATGCAATGAACAAGTGCCAACTCAAATAAGAGACAAGTAGTATGAACTAAATAGCATGTGCCTCATACTTTGTTGGTCGAAATAAATATTAACATACGGGGATGGGGTCGGCGAGGCTAGGTAGGATGCACAATAGATTGATATTTGTGGCCATCACACCAAGCCTCACTGGCCCCACCACGGAGTGTACAAGTGACCAAACATTTTAATCATCGGCCAATGCAATTAAGAAGTGCGAACTCAAATAAAAGACAAGTAGTACGAACTAAATAGCGTGCCTCGTACTTTATCGGTCGAAACAAATATTAACATCCAGGGATGGAGTCAGTGAGGGTAGGTAGGATGCACAATAGATTGATACTTGTGGCCATTGCACCAAGGCTCACTGGCTCAACCCCCGAGTGTACGAGTGACCGAACATTCTAATCATCGGCGAACTCCAAATACGAGGCAAGTAGGGGTCGAGTAAATGTAAATAATTATTAAGGTATCTACGCCATAATCTTGAAATATATAGCAAAGTAAATGAAACTATAGACACATGTTCACATGCACATCCATACAACTAACTAAAAGCAACAGGTCGATTCTATGGGAATATATAGCAATTATTACAATACGGAAGTTCAAGGACATATCGTTCAAGCTTTAGCAATAGTGTTCCCGTCGTAGGATCAGGTTGTACGCCTAGGGGGGAATGGACGGCAGCCGTCAAGCGAGTTGAACGGCCTCTCATCACGCGACATCTCCAAGCGGAGTTCTATCTCGTCATTAGGTGGTAGACCGTAGCCGTAGAAGAACTCGCCAGACCTACTATTGACATCCTGCAGGATTATCGTTCAAATGAATTACTGGATGCGACCCCAGTTCTTTCTAATCTCTCTATCAGGGGCATCCGCCATGTTTGCAAACCTGTTTCTGAGATTCTCTGGCAGCAACATGTTATCTGCGTACTTTATGTACTCCTGCATCTGAAGGATGGCGTACCACGCGTCCATCCCATTGTCTTCCGTCGACTGCCTGAGGCAGGGGAAGTTGGTTGTGTGGGTTATGACCAAGCCTCCTCGGGATTTCCTCTCTACTTTGAGGGGGCATGCCTTGTTGGCGAAGCCGGTGAGAGCATCATTGAGAAGGGCCCTGATGTGGGTGTAGTCTTTCTTGTGGTCCCTACCCGAGTCGAGATAGATCGCATGCGAGTGTTGCGGGTGCACGACGATGAGGGTGCAGAACTTGTCTCTGCGGAAAACACACGGATTAACCTTTGGAAATGCAAATGGAGATATAGGATAGAATGGTGACGGGGGACTAGCGAGTGATTACTTACTCGGGGAAGTAAGGGATGATAATTGCGCCCTTTTTAATGTTCGCCAGCATGAAATCCTCGACCTGCTGGGTGGAAATCGCCCGATCCCCAGCGTTGCAGATGATGCTCTCCCGCATATAGAAGGGGTCCATTATCGCGATGGTCGGTGTCCCCTCCTTAACAATCTGGGAAGACAAGCTAAGAGCAACTAGGCGAACCACACTAAAGTGGAGCATTTGCATGCGATAGATGCTGAAGATGTCATTGAACCGGATGAAGCACAAGTCCGCGGGGTACTTCTCGACGAAGTTCATGCCAGTTGGCACCTTCGCCATGAAGAGAGGGTAACTAGGATCTTTTGATTTGAGAAGTTGCTTCTCCACATGCCTTACAGTCTCATGCAAGCTCCTCATATCCGGGGTGAGTTTGTTGACGACATGCTCTGGCAGCATCGGTTCACCCAAGTGATGCAGAGGTCGCCAATTGTTTGGCAACTTGTCAAGGAGTGGGACCTTGTCCTTGGATTTGGCCGCCTCCTTGTCTTTGGCGTCCTTCTTATTTGGCCTCTTCCTCTTCTTGGGTTGTACTACTGGACCATCCATCGCCGTATTGGCCGTAGCACGGAGTGTGTTTGCACTCAGCATCTTTTTGACGGTGGCGGTGGCGACCTCCTCAGGATTTTCCTCCTCAGTCGTTTCTTGAGAATCGAACAGCTTCTTGGAGCACACATATTTCGAGGCCGGCTGATGTCTACGCCCCCTCCTTTTCCTGTAGACAGTGTTGGGCCTCCAAGAGCAGAGGTTTGTAGAACAGCAGCAAGTTTCCCTTAAGTGGATCACCCAAGGTTTATCGAACTCAGGGAGGAAGAGGTCAAAGATATCCCTCTCATGCAACCCCGCAACCACAAAACAAGAAGTCTCTTGTGTCCCCAACACACCTAATAGGTGTACTAGTTCGGCGAAGAGATAGTGAAATACAGGTGGTATGAATATATAGGAGCAAGAGCAACGGTGCCGTAAAATAGCTTGCCGGCATGTAGTTGATGGTGGTAGTATTGCAGACAGTAGTAACGCAAAGAAACAAGAAACAAGTAGCGATAGCGATATTTAGGAACAAGGCCTAGGGATCAGACTTTCACTAGTGGACACTCTCAACATTGATCACATAACAGTAATAGATAAATGCATACTCTACACTCTTGTTGGATGATGAACACATTGCGTAGGATTACACGAACCCTCAATGCCGGAGTTAACAAGCTCCACAATTCAATGTTCATATTTAAATAACCTTAGAGTGCATGAAAGATCAATTCGACTAAACCAAGTACTAACATAGCATGCACACTCGTCACCTTCATGCTATGTAGGAGGAATAATACACATCAATACTATCATAGCAATAGTTAACTTCATAATCTACAAGAGATCATAATCATAGCATAAACCAAGTACTAACACGGATGCACACACTCGTCACCATTACACCGTGCAGGAGGAATAAAACTACTTTAATAACATTGCTAGAGTAGCACATAGATAAATTGTGATACAAAATACATTGCAATCATAAAGAGATATAAATAAGCACTTCACTATGCCATTCATAACAGTGAATAAGTATTCTGTGAAATATAGCCTAAGAGACCCACACGGTGCACACACCTGTCACCTTTACACACGTGGGACAAGGAGTCTCCGGAGATCACATGAGTAAAATTCACTTGACTAGCATAATGACATCTAGATTACAAGCATCATCATATGAATCTCAATCATGTAAGGCAGCTCATGAGATTGTTGTATTGAAGCACATATGAGAGAGATGAACCACATAGCTACCGGTACAGCCCCGAGCCTCGATGGAGAACTACTCCCTCCTCATGGGAGCAAGCAGCGGTGATGAAGATGGCGGTGGAGATGGCAGCGGTGTCGATGGAGAAGCCTTCCGGGGCACTTCCCCGTTCCGGCGGCGTGCCGGAACGAGACTCCCGTCCCCCGCATCTTGGCTTCATGATGGCGGCGGCTCCGGAAGGTTTCTCGTGGGTTTCGTCGAGCGTATCGTGGTTTTCGCGACGGAGGCTTTAAATAGGCGAAGAGGCGGCGCAGAGGGCCGACAGGGTGGCCGGACTATAGGGGGCGCGCCCCCTTGGCCGCGCCGGCCTAGGGTTTGGTGGCCCTGTGCCCCCTCTCTGGCGGTTCTCGTGTGTTCTGGATGCTTCCGAGCAAAATAGGAACCTGGGCGTTGATTTCGTCCAATTCCGAGAATATTTTGTTACTAGGATTTCTGAAACCAAAAACAGCAGAAAACAGGAACTGGCACTTCGGCATCTTGTTAATAGGTTAGTTCCAGAAAACGCATAAATATGACATAAAGTGTGCATAAAACATGTAGATATCAATAATGTGGCATGGAACACAAGAAATTATTGATACGTCGGAGACGTATCAGCATCCCCAAGCTTAGTTCTGCTCGTCCCGAGCAGGTAAAACGATAACAAAGATAATTTCTGGAGTGACATGCCATCATAACCTTGATCATACTATTTGTAAAGCATATGTAGTGAATGCAGCGATCAAAACAATGTATATGACATGAGTAAACAAGTGAATCATATAGCAAACACTTTTCATGAATAGTACTTCAAGACAAGCATCAATAAGTCTTGCATAAGAGTTAACTCATAAAGCAATAATTCAAAGTAAAGGCATTGAAGCAACACAAAGGAAGATTAAGTTTCAGCGGTTGCTTTCAACTTGTAACATGTATATCTTATGGATAGTTGTCAATGCAAAGAAATATAACAAATGCAATAAGCAAGTATGTAAGAATCAATGCACAGTTCACACAAATGTTTGCTTCTTGAGGTAGAGAGAGATAGGTGAACTGACTCAACATAAAAGTAAAAGAAAGGTCCTTCAAAGAGGAAAGCATCGATTGCTATATTTGTGCTAGAGCTTTTATTTTGAAAACATAAAGAGAGCATAAAAATAAAGTTTTGAGAGGTGTATGTTGTTGTCAATGAATGGTAGCGGGTACTCTAACCCCCTTGCCAAACAAACCTTCAAAGAGCGGCTCCCATTTTATTTTATTTTTGGGTGGCACTCCTTCCAACCTTTCTTTCACAAACCATGGCTAACCGAATCCTCGGGTGCCCGCCAACAATCTCATACCATGAAGGAGTGCCTTTTTATTTTAGTTTTATTATGATGACACTCCTCCCAACCTTTGCTTACACAAGCCATGGCTAACCGAATCCTTCGGGTGCCGTCCAACAATCACATACCATGGAGGAGTGTCTATTTTTGTTAATTAATTTGGGACTCGGGAATCCCATTGCCGACTCTTTTTGCAAAATTATTGGATAAGCGGATGAAGCCACTAGTCCATTGGTGAAAGTTGCCCAACAAGATTGAAAGATAAACACCACATACTTCCTCATGAGCTATAAAACATTGACACAAATCAGAGATGATAAATTTTGAATTGTTTAAAGGTAGCACTCAAGCAATTTACTTTGGAATGGCAGGAAATACCATGTAGTAGGTAGGTATGGTGGACACAAATGGCATAGTGTTGTTTGGCTCAAGGATTTGGATGCATGAGAAGTATTCCCTCTCGATACAAGGTTTAGGCTAGCAAGGTTGTTTGAAGCAAGCACAAGTATGAACTAGTACAGCAAACCTTACATAAAAGACATATTACAAGCATTATAAGACTATACATCGTCTTCCTTGTTGTTCAAACACCTTACTAGAAATTATCTAGACCTTAGAGAGACCAATTATGCAAACCAAATTTTAGCATGCTCTATGTATTCTTCACTAATAGGTGCAAAGTATATGATGCAAGATCTTAAACATGAGCACAACAATTGCCAAGTATCACATTTACCCAAGACATTATAGCAATTACTACATGTAGCATTTTCCAATTCCAACCATATAACAATTTAACGAAGAGGAAACTTCGCCATGAATATTATGAGCTAAGAACACATGTGTTCATACGAACCAGCGGAGCGTGTCTCTCTCCCACACAAGCATGATGTAATCCAATTTATTTAAACACAAACAAAAACAAAAGCACACAGACGCTCCAAGAAAAGCACATAAGATGTGATGGAATAAAAATATAGTTTCAGGGGAGGAACCTGATAATGTTGTCGATGAAGAAGGGGATGCCTTGGGCATCCCCAAGCTTAGACGCTTGAGTCTTCTTGATATATGCAGGGATGAACCACCGGGCATCCCCAAGCTTAGACTCTTCACTCTTCTTGATCATAGTATATCATCCTCCTCTCTTGACCCTTGAAAACTTCCTCCACACCAAACTCGAAACAAACTCATTAGAGGGTTAGTGCATAATCAAAAACTCACATGGTCAGAGGTGACACAATCATTCTTAACACTTCGGACATTGCCCAAAGCTACTGGAAGGTAATGGAACAAAGAAATCCACCCAACACAAATGAAAGAAGCAATGCGAAATAAAAGGCAGAATCTGTCAAAACAGAACAGTCCGTAAAAACGAATTTTAAAATGGCACCAGACTTGCTCAGATGAAAATGCTCAAATTGAATGAAAGTTGCGTACATATCTGAGGATCACTCACGTAAATTGGCATAATTTTCTGATTTAAGTACAGAAAATTAGGCCCAGATTCGTGACAGCAAGAAAACAGTTTCTGCGCAGTAATCCAAATCTAGTATTGACTTTACTATCAAAGACTTTACTTGGCACAACAAAACACAAAACTAAGATAAGAAGAGGTTGCTACAGTAGTAAACAACTTCCAAGACACAAATATAAAATAAAGTACTGTAGCAAAATAACACATGGGTTATCTCCCAAGAAGTTCTTTCTTTATAGCCATTAAAATGGGCTCAAGTAGCTTTAATGATGCACTCGCAAGAAATAGTATTTGAAGCAAAAGAGAGCATCAAGAGGCAAATTCAAAACACATTTAAGCCTAACATGCTTCCTATGCAAAGGAATCTTGTACACAAATAAATTCATGAAGAACAAAGTGACAAGCATAAGAAGATAAAACAAGAGTAGCTTCAAAAATTTCAGCAGATAGAGAGGCATTTTAGTAACATGAAAATTTCTACAACCATATTTTCCTCTCTCATAATAGCTTTCAGTAGTGTCATGAGCAAACTCAACAATATAACTATCACATAAAGCATTCTTATCATGAGTCTCATACATAAAATTATTACTCTCCACATAAGCATAATCAATTTTATTAGTAATAGTGGGAGCAAATTCAACAAAGTAGCTATCAAATATAGGAGGCATATTGTAATCATAATCAAATTTCTCCTCCATAACAGGTGGTAACAAAAGACTACTATCATCATCATAAATAGGAGGCAAAGTATCATCAAAGAAAATTTTCTCCTCAATGCTTGGGGGACTAAAAAGATCATGAAAACCAGCTTCCCCAAGCTTAGAACTTTCTATATTATTATCAACAATGGTGTTCAAAGCGTTCATACTAATATTACTACCAAAGCATGCAAATAAGATTCCATAGGTTTTTTAATTTTCGCATCAAACAATCCATGTTTTAAATCAGGAAATAGAGTAAGAAGCTCATTCTTGTCCATTATGCCAAACTAGTGTAAACAAGAAACAAAAAGATGCAATTGCAGGATCTAAAGGAAATAGCTTCGAGTACTTACAACGGCGAAAATAGCTTAGTAGCCGAGATCCGGAGTGTGAGTACCTTTTACCTTTCCTCCCCGCAACGGCGCCGTAAAATAGCTTGATGTCTACGCCCCTCCTTTTCCGTAGACAGTGTTGGGCCTCCAAGAGCAGAGGTTTGTAGAACAGCAGCAAGTTTCCCTTAAGTGGATCACCCAAGGTTTATCGAACTCAGGGAGGAAGAGGTCAAAGATATCCCTCTCATGCAACCCTGCAACCACAAAACAAGAAGTCTCTTGTGTCCCCAACACACCTAATAGGTGTACTAGTTCGGCCAAGAGATAGTGAAATACATGTGGTATGAATATATAGGAGCAAAGAGCAACGGTGCCATAAAATAGCTTGCTGGCGTGTAGTTGATGGTGGTAGTATTGCAACAGTAGTAACGCAGTAAAACAGTAAACAAGTAGCGATAGCAGTATTTAGGAACAAGGCCTAGGGATCAGACTTTCACTAGTGGACACTCTCAACATTGATCACATAACAGAATAGATAAATGCATACTCTACACTCTTGTTGGATGATTAACACATTGCGTAGGATTACACGAACCCTCAATGCCGGAGTTAACAAGCTCCACAATTCAATGTTCATATTTAAATAACCTTAGAGTGCATGAAAGATCAATTCGACTAAACCAAGTACTAACATAGCATGCACACCGTCACCTTCATGCTATGTAGGAGGAATAATACACATCAATACTATCATAGCAATAGTTAACTTCATAATCTACAAGAGATCATAATCATAGCATAAACCAAGTACTAACACGGATGCACACACCGTCACCATTACACCGTGCGGGAGGAATAAAACTACTTTAATAACATTGCTAGAGTAGCACATAGATAAATTGTGATACAAAATACATTGCAATCATAAAGAGATATAAATAAGCACTTCACTATGCCATTCATAACAAGTGAATAAGTATTCTCGTGAAATATAGCCTAAGAGACCCACACGGTGCACACACTCGTCACCTTTACACACGTGGGACAAGGAGTCTCCGGAGATCACATGAGTAAAATTCACTTGACTAGCATAATGACATCTAGATTACAAGCATCATCATATGAATCTCAATCATGTAAGGCAGCTCATGAGATTATTGTATTGAAGCACATATGAGAGAGATGAACCACATAGCTACCGGTACAGCCCCGAGCCTCGATGGAGAACTACTCCCTCCTCATGGGAGCAGCAGCGGTGATGAAGATGGCGGTGGAGATGGCAGCGGTGTCGATGGAGAAGCCTTCCGGGCACTTCCCCGCTCCGGCGGCGTGCCGGAACGGAGACTCCCGTCCCCGCGATCTTGGCTTCGCGATGGCGGCGGCTCTGGAAGGTTTCTGTGGGTTTCGTCGAACGTATCAGGGTTTTCGCGACGGAGGCTTTAAATAGGCGAAGAGGCGGCGCAAGAGGGCTGACAGGGTGGCCAGACTATAGGGGGCGCGGGCCCCCCCTTGGCCACGCCGGCCTAGGGTTTGGTGGCCCTGTGCCCCCTCTCTGGCGGTTCTCGTGTGTTCTGGATGCTTCCGGGCAAAATAGGAACCTGGGCGTTGATTTCATCCAATTCCGAGAATATTTCGTTACTAGGATTTCTGAAACCAAAAACAGCAGTAAAAACAGAACTGGCACTTCGGCATCTTGTTAATAGGTTAGTTCCAGAAAACGCATAAATATGACATAAAGTATGCATAAAACATGTAGATATCATCAATAATGTGGCATGGAACACAAGAAATTATCGATACGTCGGAGACGTATCACCGGCGCATCCTCATGGACAACTTGTGAAGACGTAGGAATATCCCATTGGAAGTTCTCACGTTCGTATTCCTCGGCCTCTGGCGCAGCTGGCCGTTGTGGTGGGGCGCTGACCTCTGGCGCAGCTGGCCGTTGTGGTGGGGCGATGACCACCGGCGCCGCTGGCTGTCGTGGAGGGACGCTGACCTGTGGCGCCGCAAGGTGCTTGTCTTTGCTTGTCGTCGACCCCGAGTAGGTGTTGATCCTAATTAGGGTCTTCGGCCATAGCAGTTGTAATGTCCCAGGTTTAGAGGCGATCGAGGGGTAGATTTTAGAAAGGGATGTGCATTTCATTGTAAATTCCGGGGAAATTTCGCGCTTTTAAAACAAAACTGCATCAAAGGGGGACAGGTTTCTCTCTCGACATCCTACAGGGTTAGGGTTTCGAGAGTGCGATGAACTTGTTCCTACTTGTCTAAATTAGGGTTTTGAGAAGAGAGAAGTGGAATTGCATTGAAATCATAAGTTGCATGATTGAATTACAAGTTAAGTTGTTTGAATGAATTCAAACCAAATTTGAATTTGAATTTCAAATTCAAACATCAAATGGTTATCACATAATTCAAATTTGAGATAATTTAACAAACAATTATCATTAAGCAAGAATATAAGTAATACAACAATTACATAAAGCTCATTAAGGAAAATTTGAGCTTTATTGATAATCACACACATAATACATTGTCTTTACAATATTCAGAATAGAATTATGAAATTACAACACATTACATGAAATGAATAAATGCAAAAAGAAAAAAGGAAAATTACAAATAAATGAAATATCCTAAACTACAAGATAATCTTGAGCTTGATGATCTTCATGTCCATTTGATCATCATTTTGACCCTGCACACAAACACAAAGAAAATAAAATAAGTGTTATGCCAAGTGGCATAGCCACTTGGCTGGTTAGAAAGAAAGCAAATTGGGCAGATATGATCAACTCTGCCGAAGCTGATCTTTCCACAGCACAAGTCCCAAGCTGGATGCACATACACACAACCAGGCAGCACACAATGCTGGTGTGCATGCTCAATAGCACACCAGGGTTGCTGCATGCTCTCCACACACATAGTGACCAGGGGAGGAGGACAGCATGGCTGTCGACCATAAAGGAAAGGGAGAGGGCAAGTATAAAGGGTTTCCTGAAGCAAACCCTAACCATTGCATCGACAACAGCCTCACAGGGTAAGTCACAAGAACACAAGAACACAAGAACAGCTTGAACAGACCACCGCTGTTCAACACATCTTCACCACCACGACGAAATAACCAAGAAGCATCAAGCTCACAAGGAGGAGCAGGGCAAGCCAAACAAACCACCAGAAGCAAAACCTCTACACCAACATCAAATTCTAGGAGCTGGAGTGAGGTATACAAATCATCATGAACAAACCAGATGGTTTTGTTCATACATAAGCATATGCACCCATCACACACAAGCAAAAGGGTGTGATACCCAATTTGTGTCATCATCTGGCTACTAAGCCATATGGTGCAAGTAAAGGTAGTAAGGCCACTAGGAAATCATCTTATGGGAACAGCATCTATGAAAATCAATGCATAACTGAAGAAATCCAGCAAGAGATGAAAGCACAAGCTAGCCTAGCTACACACTTAGCACCTACAGCTAGTCAGGCCATCAGACATAGACAAATCATTGTCTATTTGATTTCAACATCAAAAGCTACTGGCAATCCAACAAAAGGATCACCCAGAGAGCATCTAGTGAGCCACAGCAAGCCAACAAGAGGGGAGCTACCCTAGGGCAGCATATGATTACTGCCAGGGTCACCTCAAACCCTAAAACAGCCAAACCACCAAGCCAAGCACTTGTATCATTACCCAAATTGGGTTCAAAGTAGAGCTAGGGTCCCCAACCACTGTTGGCATCCCTCTAGCTCAATCAAACTAATTATAAGAGTCATCACTGCAAGCAGTTCATCTCATTTATCCAATAAACAAGGACAAGCTATACAGATAAATGAAAGTCATAGATCACCAGTAACTGGAACACTTACACATGATCCAATTGATCACTGCAAGCAACAGCAATTGCTTGAGCCAACCACAACGACACACCAAAGACAAGGCATGGTGATGCACAATCACCGAATAAGTCCAGCATGAGCATAGGCAGTAAGTAAAGCAAGCAATAATCAAGCAGCTGATGATCACTGGATCACCAGAGCTTGCTAAAGCATGCTAGCACCCAATTCTAGCATCACATTGACCATATAAAATTAAACAGACACATTAGATAATGAATTGCATCACAGATAAGCAAATGAGCTAAACCCAATTATATCCAAACAGCACACCATCACTGGATGGTGCTGCCTAGCCAACAAACAGATTCTACTGAGCATTTCCATGTATTATAGCACAAGGGATAGCACACCAGGAGCACTGGCTCTTGCAAAATGGCAAGAATTACACACAGTAATTAAGCCAGAGCAAGGAATTAAATACACTTGAGGATCTAGAAGTAGTAGCATCAAGAACAGAGTCACAAGGATAGTTTCAAGCAAGAAATGCAAGCTTAAGCAAGCACATGGCTTTAGAAATACTGCACAGAGGCATGCATAGCAAAGATAGCACAGCCTAAGCTAGGCCATGGAGAGTAGAGCAGCAGCATAAGCACTGGCATGGCCACAGAAGCTGTGGTCATGGCAAGCAGAGCACAGCAGTAAGCGCAGCAGTAGTGGCAGCAAGGCATGGCGGCATCTCCAACAGGAGGAGGGCCATGGCCAGAGCTACTGGAGGAGGAAGAAGAACATGCACAGGAGAAAGAGAAAGGAGGGAGCACTTACCGGCGAAGCAGAGACGAGCAACCATGGCGGCACGGCGGCACACGCCGGGCGAACGGCGGCGCCAGGCCAAGCCAAGCCCAGCCGTCATCTCGCCACAACGCCAGTGTCCTCACGGCGGCGCCACGGCACCTGGAGCGTCGGCGGCGACGAGATCGCCACGGCACTCCACGCCAGGGGACCAGAGGCGTTGGGGGCGAACGGAGGCGGCGGTGAAACACGGATCGGCGCGGACCGAACGGTGCGCCGTCGTGCGGCCGTTCGATTGCGACCAATCTCGCCGGCGGGGATGGTCGGAGGTGGCCGGAACAAAGCGGCGGCGGCGCAGGCGACCACCGCGTCGCGGGAGAGATTAGGGTTTCGCGAGAGGGGAGAGGAAGAGCGCGTCTGGGTCCAACCGAGCCGGTTGGGGCGGCTCGGGTTGGACTCAACCCGCTGGGCCACCTGACAGGTGGGGCCCAGGGGTATTTTAGACATTTCATAAATCCATTAAAAACAGAAACTTTGAAATTAAGTAAAAAATGTTTGAAAGCTCTAAAAAAATAATTAAAAATATGAAAACTGATCAGCATAAAATTATCTATCTAAATAAAATATCAAAGAGAATTTTTGAAGATAATTAAGAATAAGTCTTAATTAGATGATTTAAATAATAACTTAAATCACACATATTATTTTCAATAATGAAAATAAGTCCATTAATGCAATTGGACTTTAAAAACATCTTGACAATATTTCAAGATTGTATTTACCCTAAATAGAGAATCTCCAAGTTGTTCTTAGTATTAACCTCTCACATGAAATAACAACGACATCGGAAGGGGGGAACAAACCCTAAAACTGGAATCATGCATAATCGCTTCTTTAACCATTGCCCTTATCGGATAATGATGCTATTTTTCGCAGACAAGAGGACAAGGGTCAGTCCACACCTTCCAACCGCAAAACTTTGCGGTGTTCGAGCAAGTTCATCGCTTGCTCATATCATTTGAGTATTTCTATCAAATTACTTGCAAAGTATTATGATTATCACTATTGCATAAAAACCAAAACCACTACTTTCATAACTATGAATATGACTATGTGGTGGGCAATGGAACCATGGATTGTGTTGATATGGTGGAGGTTCCATTGCAAGGGTTTATATCCATCTAGGATTAAACAACAAATGTCGCCGATGATTCTTGTGCCGTAATACCCGTGTTAACCATAAGATCCGGAGTGGGACGGAATAGTCAATCGTATTTCCACCTCTTGTACATCAACGGATGCGCTTGCCGTAGACACTTGTATCCTGAGGGACAAGCGGTAGGCTGGGGAAGCCTAAAGTCCCCACGGTACTGCGGTCTATGATGGATTATAAGATGTCCGGAACGGTCTATCCATGATTGATAGGGGAGGGCATATAAAATTGTTCGGAACGGTCTACCTTAACCGGTATAGGGGAGAACAAATGCCTGGAACGGTCTCACCATGGATATAGGGGAAGACAGTCTTACAAAAGGGTGGGTGTGCGAGGTAGCGGAGGAATATGATTGGCTATGACCTTATACCGGGCCTCACACCATCGGCAGTGTGGACGGGATAGCTGCCCGGTTGGCACCAAGGTTAAGATCTCTTATGGGTAAAGCAACACACCTCTGCAGAGTGTAAAGAACTGTGACCTGTCACTCCCTGTTCCGGGATATGGAACTGCGAACGCGGCCGGAAAGGAGCTCCATGAAGTTCTAGTAAACCGGTGAAGGCTGACGGACATAGCTCTTTGGAATAAAAGCAATCTCTTGAAGAAATGTTTATCAAAACCTGCATTGGTATTAGACTCTCTGGCCTAATATCGTAGCTAGTGCATAAAACACCTCTTATCTATAATGAATTTGTTGAGTACGCCCGTACTCATCCCACTCTTAAATCCCTTGCTTAGATTGTCTGAATCGTCTGGAGGAGGACTACGACAACACTGAAGGAGCCGAGATCATCGGCTATGAAGAACCAGACCTCTCTGGAGGTATCGAAGGCGTAGACTACCTCATCGTCTACGGATCCGGGGAGGCTTCCGGAGGAGATCAAGCCTAGAATCATCTAGTAGTGGTAGTAGCCGAGCAGCGTGAACTCTTAATACTTAGCTGCTCGAGAGAATAAATGTACAACTTAATGAGACATCTATATTGTAAGCTAAGTTGGGTTCGCCTCGAACCCAGGAGTACTCCTCTTAGGACCCAAGAGGAGCTCCGAGACGATATGTGTATGATTATTGTAATATTAAATGAATGAGTTATGGACCTGCTATGTTCTGTTGTACTACTCTGAGGGATGTAATATTTGCGGAATGGTACTTCGTGAATGTTATATCAACGACTGGCATACTACAACATGCAGTGGTATGCAGGGTCTCCACAGCAGTACCCAACCCTTCAGTGAGGCCAGATTCAACGGGCTATCATCATCGACACCATGCGGTTGATTAGGAGGAAACAAACCCGCATAGCCCGGTAACGCCCGATCCACTTCAACCCGGTAAACGTCATACTCCATATCTCGTGTGTGCCACTTCTTATCCAGGGGCCGAAGGATGGACCCCGTCGCGACGTCTTTGAGTTTGTCATTTACTCTCATCAGGAAGGTGCATGGCGTTGAGAGCGTCTGTGAGAACATGTGTATGGCGTTAGAGAGAGGGCAAGGATGACGAAACTAATATATTAACTTGATGTACACATTAGTTAATTACCATGAGGGCGTTGAGCTCGGCTAATGTCGACGGGCCGGCTCATGCAGCGGCGGGCGTGCAAGTGACGGAGGGGCTGCTACCCGGCATGGACGGTGAATCCCTAGCACCAGCGACATTACCGGCGGCCGGAGGAGTCTCCATTATAACATTGTCATTGCCGGCGGACGGCGGCGCCATCAAGTTGCTGGCGTCGAAGCTAACCACTTGCATTTCCGGGGGGGGGGGGGGGGGGGGGCTTGTTTGCCACCCTCATACCACGCGCGTAGAGCATTGAAATCTGCTTGGACTGAAGCGGCGACTTCAGCTTTGACTTCAGGTATGAGTGTAGCTTTGAGTTGCGGTACCAGTTGCGGTACCAAACCAGCTTGAACTTGGGCTAGGATTGACTCCCTCATTTCCTCCGCCTCCCGCTGCTTCCTCTCATTGCGCGCATTTTTATCGGCCGCAGACGACAAGCCGTAGTGACCATGCTTGTAGCCTGTACCGGTGCCTTGCCTTCCGCGGCCTCTTGGAACCACTTGTCCCGGTGCCACTACTCCCGGCAGAGCCGCTAGGATCATCGCCGCTTGTCTCGCCGCCACCCCCGGCGGCGCTGGTTGCCTCATCGCCGCTAGGCTCATAGGTACTACCCCCGGCGGCTCTGCTTGCCTCGTTTCCGCTTGGCTCGTCGGCACTACCCCCAGCGTCATCCTCCATCTCATGGTCCTCGTCGCCGCCAACACCAGCAGCCTCGGCATCCTCCTCCGTCCTAAAGAAGTGCCTATTGTAGTGCTCCTATAATTGTTCTTGAGATGCCATGGTGGCTTGCACTAATAGAAGATGAAAAAGAGTTAGAATTCACGGAAAAATTCGGCATGACCTTTGCTAAAAATTGGTCATGCCGAGTGCTAGAATTGCCGGAACGGAAATGAATCGACATTCCGGCACTCAATAGCAACTCAATCCCCGCAAACATATATATACAATTCAACCATATATAGCATTTCCAACATCACATCTACATCCACTTGTCCTGATGCTTACACCATAACCATCAAGATCTCAACCATCACCATATATATAACAACTTCATTTCACCGGTATCATTTTACAAATATAACCAGAGAACTCCACCTAATGAACTAAATACCAGCAGTAGCATTTTACAAATATAACCAGAGACAAGAACTTTTCATTTTCATTTGCAACAACTTAGCATTAAAAAAGCACAAAAATGACATGATCTAAACCAACAATAGTACCAACAGTAGTAGTAGCAATAGCTATATATAGCAGCAGCTATATATCAGCAACTATATATGAACCAAGCTACTGCATTTTGCATTTTCAACTTGATTGCAGTAGCATAAGCATGAGCATTTTATATATATGGTAGTAGCATACCACCAGACCACCATATCTCAAATTCTCAAATTGGTTTTTGTCCAGAGAATGAATTGAGCCACCATACCACCATATCTCAAATTCTCAAACAAGCATAAATGAATTGAACCAGAGAATGAATTTAAAAGAATGAAGTGAAAAACTAACATACTGCCTAGTGCCTAGTTCTTCTCCAACAAGCATTTAATTTTCTTTTTTCACCATGTATTCTAGTCTGTACAAAAATGAGCATGCAAAAATGAATCAGAGCATGCAAAATCTCAACTTGAGATACCAAGCATTTTGATTAACCAACTAAATCAACCAGTAGGAGTAGCATGACCATTTTTTCATCATTTTTTTAAATGAACCAGAGAATGAAACCAGAGAATGAACTTTGTTTAATGTACTGATATATTTGATGGATTGTGAATGTATGGTGAATCCTCCTTTGCTCATGTCAATCTTACTATTCTATTAAGTAAACCAGTAGCATTTTTAAATTAAGTAAACCTACTAGTGAACATCAAGTTATTTTATTGAAGGAATGCATAGTATAAACAAGTAGCATTTTAAAATTAAGTAAACCTACTAGTGAACATCAAGTTTTTTGATTGAAGGAATGCATAGCATAAACCAGTAGCATTTTTAAATTAAGTAAACCTACTGCTAGTGAACATTAAGTTTTATGAACTAAACCTACTGCTAGCACTTGCTCATAGAAGGCACTACATTTACAGAATTTTAAGCATTTTTTCTTGTTTACCTAAACATTACTGCTAGCATTATATACCAAATGGAGCTAAACCAAATTACAACAGCACTTAGTATATAAAGCATTTTATTAAAGCATTTTATTTTAATTTCCATCTCAACCAGAAGCAAACCAGAAGCATAATGCAGCAGCAAACACTAAAATAAAAATACACTAAATGAAACTAGCTACTGCAAGTTTATATAGCAAAACCAGTTTAGCTACTGCAACTAAATCAATTTTCATTTTAGCTACTGCAAGTAAACCAATTTTCATTTTAGCTACTGCAACTAAACCATTTTAGCTACTGCAACAAAACTAATTTAGCTAAATGAACCGGAGAATTGCTAACATAATTTCATCATTTCTTTTAAACTTGCTACTGCATTTTCATTTTCATTACAGTAGCATCTTCGTTTTATCATTTTATATAACCTCTACTGCATTCATTTTGAACCAAACCTCTATTTCATTTTTTTTGGCAGTAGGTAATGATGCATTTTCATTTTGAACCAAATTTATTTACAACCAGTGAGCATGAGCATTTTGAGCCAAACAACTGAGCATTTTGAACCAAACCTCTATTCATTTTCTTTTTTCCTATTGCAACCTGCAACCAAATCAACTAGCTAACAATAATGAACTAAAATCCTACTCTAATCACTCCTATAATTCCATGCACATGATTCAGTAAGTATTCTAAATATTGGTTCAGAGGCAGATGAAAGGGGAAATCCAGGGGGGAGGGAGAGGGGTGAGGGGGAGATGGCAGGGGAGGGGAGAGGGAAGGGGGAGATGGCCGGGCCGGCTAGTTCTTACCGACGGTGACGGTGGCGCCTGCTCCTCTCGGTGACAGCGACGGTGGCCCACGCGCAACGCCTCCTCCTCTCGGTGACGGCAACGGTGGCCCGCGCGCGACACCTCCTCCTTTTGGCGACGGTGGCGACTGCTCCTCCTCTCGATGGTGACGCCCTGTGGCGTTCTCCTCCTCGGCGGCGGCATTCTCCTACTCGTGGCGGCGTTCTCCTCCTCGGTGGCGGTGGCTCGGTGGCACGGGGGTGGGTGCAGGGGTGCGGTTAGGGTTCAAGTTGGAATAATGGGGAAGAAAGGAGAAAGACGAGTCTCGCAATGGTTAAGCCCCAGGTATAGACGTGCTCACTTACTGCCGGCGCACCAAGGCACTAATTCGCTGGGGATCGAGTGACCCCCAGCGAACCAGGGCCATGGTGCGCCGGCAGGAAGTGGGCACGGCTATACCTGGGACATGTCAATTCACCTATGTAGCCTGCCCATTTCCTTTTATGTTTTTTCCTTTCTTTTTCTTTATTTCTTTTGTCTTTATTTTATGTTTTTTTATTTTACCCCAAATGCTATTCTATTTTATTTTTATTATCTTTTCAAGATAATAGCAAAGCAATATATATATATGCATGAGCATGCACAAAAAAGTTATACATACACAAAATATTGACCAACACAAAATTAATTACTCATACGTAACATATTGGCCATGACCATATGAGTAGTTATGAATAATACATACACAAAATATGAGTTATAGATTGCAAATAAAGTTTTACATCATCGATTGAGAAGAGTGTTTCACTTTCTTCTTGCTTTTCTTGCTCGTCGTTGAATAATTTAGCCCCGTGTCGTGACTTCTTCTTTTGAAGGGTCGACCTGACCTCGGTAGCGTGGTCATGTTTCTTCTTGTGGTGTATGTTGTGTCTTCGTCCTCGGATTCTTCCATCATTGGGTCTCCGACTTGTCCTTTGAAGTCTTCCTCGTTGGCGACTCCATCCATTCCGAAGATGGTCCTCTTGCCTCTCCTCACAATAACACGGCTAGGCCTGGATGGGTCGGTTATGAAGAAGCATTGGTGCACGTGTTCTGCCAGTACCCATGGCTCATTCTGCGCGGTGGCGTTCGTGGACTTTGATTTGTTGGCTTTGGGTAGAAACATGGTGGTGAAATACCGGTCTTCTTTTGTGACGCTCTTAGCCCATCTGATACAGAACATCGGCACTTTCTCTCCAGCGTAGCTAAGCTCCCAGATTTCCTCGATCCTTCCGTAGTATCTAGTCTTTACGTCACCCGTCCAGGAATCCATCGTTACCCCTGAGTTCTGGTAAACACTGCTCTTGTCTTTTTCTTCCGTGCTATGTGTGCTGCTCTGGTTTCCGAATAGATTGAATCCGTCCGTGCTCGCACCCAACCTGATGTTTCTGGGTTCTACCCCAAAACTTCCGAATTCATTGTCTAATGATTTCCACTAGCTTGCATTCGAAGGGTGTGTCAGCACTGGGTGCTCAATCCGCTCTTCATCATTCAACACTGCCTCCTTTCTTTCAGCGTGCCAGCGCATGAGCTTTGCTTCCTTGCGGTCCGCGTAGAACCGTTGCAGCCGGGGGGCGAGCGGGAAGTACCACACAACTTTCCGAGGAGCTTTCTTCTTCCCTTTCTTATACCGTTCAGCGGCACACACAGGACATTTGGTCTTGTCCACGTGCTCCTTGCGATACATGATACAGTCGTTGATGAAGGCGTGATACTTTTCGTGGGGTAAGTCGAGAGGGCACATGATTCTCTTGGCCTCGGCTAGACTACCAGGACACGTGTTCTCGGCAGGAAGGAGATCTTTCACGTATTCCAGAATGTCGTCGACCCTTGTGTCCGTCCATTCGTGTTTTGCCTTCATCTGCAGCACATCGAGCGCTACTCTCAAGCGGGACTCCCCATACCCGCGATATGAGTCGTACAACGGAGTATTCGACTATCTCCAGTTGCTCAAGCTTTGATTTCCGCTTGGCGCCTTTCGTCTTTTCGAGAAGCAGATCTTGAAGATGAGGGTCCCGCACGACTGAAGCTAGCGGCACCTCTTCGTCGTCAAGGTTATTGTCGTCGTCAAGGTTATTATCGTAATCAAGGTTATCGTCTTGTGCGACAAACTCTTCATCGTCATCAATATCATGATGCCCTCCTTCTTGCCGGCCATTATTACCACCTGCTGCCGTCGCCCCATTGACCTTCGCGCCATCATCGCTCATCCATTGAGTGTGTCCATGCATGAAACCATTAGTGAGTAGGTGCCCCTGCAATTTGCCTGAATACGGGTCAAACCATTTCCCTCGTTTGCATCTTCGGCACGGACACAATACCTCCGTGCGGTTATTTTCATACATGTCGATGATCGCGTGTTTCAGATATCTCATCACGACGCTTTCACTCATCTCGATAACCATTATCGCCTGCTGATGACCCACAAGTATAGGGGATGTATCGTAGTATTTTCAATAAGTAAGAGTGTCGAACCCAACGAGAAGCAGAAGGTGTTGACAAGCAGTTTCGATGAAGGATTCACTGTAAATGCTCACAGACAAGTATTCAGGGGGTTTTGATGTAGCAGATGAATAAAGTACGAGTAAGTAAAGTGCGAGAGAAATAATTGCAGCGAGTGGCCCAATCCTTTTTAGCACAAAGGACAAGCCGGTTTGTTTACTTATAATGACCAGACGTTCTTGAGGACACACGGGAATTTAGTCTAGTGCTTTCGCTTCATATAGCCAATTAATCTTCATTGTTTTGATAAGTGTTGTGTGGGTGAACCTATGCTAATGCACCGCCCTTCCTAGGACTAATACATACTTGTGATTATACCCCTTGCAAGCATCCACAACTACAAGAAAGTAATTAAGATAAATCTAACCACAGCCTTAAACTCTGAGATCCTTCTATCCCTCCTGCATCGATATACTAACGGGGGTTCAGGTTTCTGTCACTCCGGCAACCCCGCAATTAGCAAACGAGTACAAGATGTATTCCCCTAGGCCCATAAAGGTGAAGTATCATGTAGTCGACGTTCACATGACACCACTAGAAGAATAACACCACAACTTAAATATCATAACATTGAATATTACTCAACCATAATTCACTACTAACATTTAGACTTCACCCATGTCCTCAAGAACTAAACGAACTACTCACGAGACATCATATGGAACATGATCGAGGTGATATGATGATGAATAACAATCTGAACATAAACCTTGGTTCAATGGTTTCACTCAATAGCATCAATAACAAGTAGAAATAAATACCGGGAGAGTTTCCCCTATCAAACAATCAAGATCCACCCCTAATTGTTACAGCGGTGACGAGGTGCATCGGTGGAGGCGGCGGTGATGATGATGGAGATGATGGTGATGATGATGGAGATGATGTCCAGCTCGATGTCGATGATGATGGCGTCGATTTCCCCGGGAGGGAATTTCCCTGGCAGATTTCAGCCTGCCGGAGAGCTCTTTTCTCTCTGGTGTTTTCCGCCCTGCAGAGGCGGCTGTGACTCTTCGCGACTATCCTATGGAGCTTAGGTTTTCGGGACGAAGAAGTACGCGAAGGAGAGGAGGCCAGAGGGGGCTATGGGCCCCCTCCCCACAAGGCAGCGCGGCCAGGCCTTGGCCCGCGCCGGCCTGTGAGGTGGGCCCATGGCGGCCCTCCTCGGCTCCTCCTTCTGGCTCCCTTCGTCTTCTGGAAAAATAGGATTTTTCATATAATTTCTGTTAATTGTTGATCTTCCGAAATATTGCATTCTGACGACGCTTTTTCCAGCAGAATCCTGGCTCCGGTGCGCGATCCTCCAATAATCATGAAACATGCAAAATAGATGAAATAACATAAGTATCACCTCTAAATATGAAATATATCAATGAATAACAGCAAATTATGATATAAAATAGTGATGCAAAATGGACGTATCACCTGCACGGTAAGATTATATAATTGATTAGAACCATGCATCCGATAGTAGTTTTCACGGAAAATTTCGGTATGACCTTCCTACACGGTAGGACATAGGAGCGCCAGAAATGTGCCGAAACGGAAACCGAAATGGAAACTTAACGAATCAACATTTCGGCGCAACGTTGGCAACTCATTTTGAACGCCAACACACACAAGCACAAACACTACATATATATATATATATATGCCACACACGAGCTTTGCTTCAAATGTCCAATATACGTCGATTTCATTCTTCAATTTGTTCATTATTCACCTATTTGTTTGATATATTCATCAACGAGATCGAGACGTCGCGCCGCTACCAAGGCGTATGGAAGCCGACTTTCTAGATCTAGATCTAGATTGAGCGGTCAATGCGGGATAGTAGATCTAGATCTACATAGGGGGATGTGGGAGATGCATGTAGGAAGGGAAGTTTTGTTCAAAAAATATGATTTTGTTTGGTCAAATTGGTTAAATTGGGGATATAAATGGGCAAAAATGAGCTGGGTTGGGAGAAGGCTCGGGTTTGTGTGGAGGAGTGGAGTAATGGTAGTGGGGGGAGTGGTTGTTGAGCAGAAATAACTGATCAGGTTACTGCCGGCGCACCATGGCACGGGTGCGCCGGCAGCACATAGCCCATTCGGCTATATCACCCCCGGGCCAGGCCCAAGAATCATTGCCGGCGCACCAGCCTAGGGACGCGCCGGCAATAGCACATTTCCGCCAGCGCACCCCTGGGCTGGAGTGCCGGCAATGATTCTTGGGCCTGGACCGAATCGGGCGAGCCCATGCCAAAACATGTCCCCGGCGCATCAAATCCTGTGGTGCGCCGGCAGTAGACGTTCATCGTCGGCGCGGCGGCAAGGTGGTGCGCCGGCAACTCTTTCCACCGGCGCACGTCCTGGGTGGTGCGCCGGCACCTATTGCCTCCACCTATAGGCTTTTTCCTAGTAGTGTGTAGTACATGTGCGCCACATAATTCTGGCTTTGTGTGGCGAATGTGGATGGATGCGCCACATAATCTATATGGGGCCCACGCGGGCTCCAGCACTGCACATGGGCGAAGGGAATTCTATGGCGCATGTGCCCACATGCGCCACAGAAAGTTGGACTTTTGTGGCGCATGTTGGCGTATGCGCTACAGAATTCCTTATGGTGGGCCCACCCCTGACAGTACGAAGCCATATTTCTGTGGCGCATAGGCCAATATGCGCCACAAAAGTCCAACTTTCGGTGGCACATATTGGCCTATGCGCCACAGAATGTGCACACTAGATCTAGGGTTTTTTTGCTCTCCACGCAACTTCACCCCCACCCCCTGTGGATCGCCTTTTTTAGCTCTGTAAAATACAAAAGAAATAGATAGAAATTTCAAAAAATAAATCCTTCGAGGTTCCCATGTATTATGTCATCTAGTACCACTGAGAGTTAATGATGTCCACGTTCCCCCTCCTTTCCTGTAGACAGTGTTGGGCCTCCAAGAGCAGAGGTTTGTAGAACAGCAGCAAGTTTTCCCTTAAGTGGATCACCCAAGGTTTATCGAACTCAGGGAGGAAGAGGTCAAAGATATCCCTCTCATGCAACCCTGCAACCACAAAGCAAGAAGTCTCTTGTGTCCCCAACACACCTAATAGGTGCACTAGTTCGGCGAAGAGATAGTGAAATACAGGTGGTATGAATATATATGAGCAGTAGCAACGGTGCCAGAAAATAGCTTGCTGGCGTGTAGTTGATGGTGGTAGTATTGCAGCAGTAGTAACACAGTAAAAACAGTAAACAAGCAGCGATAGCAGTATTTAGGAACAAGGCCTAGGGATTACACTTTCACTAGTGGACACTCTCAACATTGATCACATAACAGAATAGATAAATGCATACTCTACACTTTTGTTGGATGATGAACACATTGCGTAGGATTACACGGACCCTCAATGCCGGAATTAACAAGCTCCACAATTAATGTTCATATTTTAGTAACCTTATAGTGTAAGATAGATCAAAAGACTAAACCAAGTACTAACATAGCATGCACACCGTCACCTTCATGCATATGTAGGAGGAATAGATCACATCAATACTATCATAGCAATAGTTAACTTCATAATCTACAAGAGATCATAATCATAGCATAAACCAAGTACTAACACGGATGCACACACTCGTCACCATTACATCGTGCAGGAGGAATAGACTACTTTAATAACATTGCTAGAGTAGCACATAGATAAATTGTGATACAAACACATTGCAATCATAAAGAGATATAAATAAGCACCTCACTATGCCATTCATCAGTGAATAAGTATTCTGTGAAATATAGCCTAAGAGCCCCACACGGTGCACACACTGTCACCTTTACACACGTGGGACAAGGAGTCTCCGGAGATCACATAAGTAAAACTCACTTGACTAGCATAATGACATCTAGATTACAAGCATCATCATATGAATCTCAATCATGTAAGGCAGCTCATGAGATTATTGTATTGAAGTACATAGGAGAGAGATGAACCACATAGCTACCGGTACAGCCCCGAGCCTCGATGGAGAACTACTCCCTCCTCATGGGAGCAGCAGCGGTGATGAAGATGGCGGTGGAGATGGCAGCGGTGTCGATGGAGAAGCCTTCCAGGGGCACTTCCCCGTTCCGGCGGCGTGCCGGAACAGAGACTCCTGTCCCCCAGATCTTGGCTTCGCGATGGCGGTGGCTCTGGAAGGTTTCTGTGGGTTTCGTCGAACGTATCAGGGTTTTCGATCCAGGGACTTTATATAGGCGAAGAGGCGGCGCAGGAGGGCTTCTGGGGGGCCCACACCATAGGGTGGCGCGGCCCCCCCCTCTGGCCGCGCCAGGGTGTGGTGTGGGGCCCCCAGGGCTCCCCTCTGGCGGCTCTCGGGTGTTCTGGATGGTTCCGGGAAAAATAGGAACCTGGGCGTTGATTTCGTCCGATTCCGAGAATATTTCGTTACTAGGATTTCTGAAACCAAAAACAGCAGAAAACGAGAACTGGCACTTCGGCATCTTGTTAATAGGTTAGTTCCGGAAAATGCACGAATATGACATAAAGTGTGCATAAAACATGTAGATAACATCAATAATGTGGCATGGAACATAAGAAATTATCGATACGTCGGAGACGTATCAGCATCCCCAAGCTTAGTTCCGCTCGTCCCGAGCAGGTAAAACGATAACAAAGATAATTTCTGGAGTGACATGCCATCATAACCTTGATCATACTATTTGTAAAGCATATGTAGTGAATGCAGCGATCAAAACAATGTATATGACATGAGTAAACAAGTGAATCATATAGCAAAGACTTTTCATGAATAGCACTTCAAGACAAGCATCAATAAGTCTTGCATAAAAGTTAACTCATAAAGCAATAATTCAAAGTAGAGGCATTGAAGCAACACAAAGGAAGATGAAGTTTCAGCGGTTGCTTTCAACTTATAACATGTATATCTCATGGATATTGTCAACATAGAGTAATATAATAAGTGTAATATGCAAGTATGTAGGAATCAATGCACAGTTCACACAAGTGTTTGCTTCTTGAGGTGGAGAGAAATAGGTGAACTGACTCAACATTGAAAGTAAAAGAATGGTCCTCCATAGAGGAAAAGCATCGATTGCTATATTTGTGCTAGAGCTTTTATTTTGAAAACATAAAGAGAGCATAAAAGTAAAGTTTTGAGAGGTGTATGTTGTTGTCAACGAATGGTAGTGGGCACTCTAACCCCCTTGCCAGGCAAACCTTCAAAGAGCGGCTCCCATTTTATTTTATTTTTGTGTGGCACTCCTTCCAACCTTTCTTTCACAAACCATGGCTAACCGAATCCTCGGGTGCTCGCCAACAATCTCATACCATGGAGGAGTGTCTATTTTTGTTAATTAATTTGGGACTGGGAATCCCATTGCCAGCTCTTTTTGCAAAATTATTGGATAAGCGGATGAAGCCACTAGTCCATTGGTGAAAGTTGCCCAACAAGATTGAAAGATAAACACCACATACTTCCTCATGAGCTATAAAACATTGACACAAATCAGAGGTGATAAATTTTGAATTGTTTAAAGGTAGCACTCAAGCAATTTACTTTGGAATGGCAGGAAATACCATGTAGTAGGTAGGTATGGTGGACACAAATGGCATAGTGTTGTTTGGCTCAAGGATTTGGATGCATGAGAAGTATTCCCTCTCGATACAAGGCTTAGGCTAGCAAGGCTATTTGAAGCAAACACAAGTATGAACCGGTGCAGCAAAACTCACATAAAAGACACATTGTAAACATTATAAGACTCTACACCGTCTTCCTTGTTGTTCAAAACTCAATACTAGAAATTATCTAGACCTTAGAGAGACCAAATATGCAAACCAAATTTTAGCATGCTCTATGTATTTCTTCATTAATGGGCGCAAAGTATATGATGCAAGAGCTTAAACATGAGCACAACAATTGCCAAGTATCACATTTACCCAAGACATTATAGCAATTACTACATGTATCATTTTCCAATTCCAACCATATAACAATTTAACGAAGAGGAAACTTCGCCATGAATATTATGAGCTAAGAACACATGTGTTCATACGAACCAGCGGAGCGTGTCTCTCTCCCACACAAGCATGATGTAATCCAATTTATTCAAACACAAACAAAAACAAAAGCACACAGACGCTCCAAGTAAAGTACATAAGATGTGACCGAATAAAAATATAGTTTCAGGGGAGGAACCTGATAATTTGTCGATGAAGAAGGGGATGCCTTGGGCATCCCCAAGCTTAGACGCTTGAGTCTTCTTAGAATATGCAGGGGTGAACCACCGGGGCATCCCCAAGCTTAGACTCTTCACTCTTCTTGATCATAGTATATCATCCTCCTCTCTTGACTCTTGAAAACTTCCTCCACACCAAACTCGAAACAAACTCATTAGAGGGTTAGTGCATAATCAAAAACTCACATGTTCAGAGGTGACACAATCATTCTTAACACTTCTGGACATTGCCCAAAGCTACTGGAAGGTAATGGAACAAAGAAATCCACCCAACACAGCGAAAGAAGCAATGCGAAATAAAAGGCAGAATCTGTCAAAACAGAACAGTCCGTAAAGACGAATTTTAAAATGGCACCAGACTTGCTCAGATGAAAATGCCCAAATTGAATGAAAGTTGCGTACATATCTGAGGATCATTCACGTAAATTGGCATAATTTTCTGAGTTACCTACAGAGAATTTTGCCCAGATTCGTGACAGCAAAGAAAAAGTTTCTGCGCAGTATTCCAAATCTAGTATGAACTTTTCTATCAACGACTTTATTTGGCACAACAAAACACAAAAATAAGATAAGGAGAGGTTGCTACAGTAGTAAACAACTTCCAAGACACAAATATAAAACAAAGTACTGTAGCAAAATAACACATAGGTTATCTTCCAAGAAGTTCTTTTCTTTATAGCCATTAAGATGGGCTCAGCAGTTTTAATGATGCACTCGCAAGAAATAGTATTTGAAGCAAAAGAGAGCATCAAGAGGCAAATTCTAAACACATTTAAATCTAACAAGCTTCCTATGCAAATGAATCTTGTAAATAAACAAGTTCATGAAGAGCAAAGTAACAAGCATAGGAAGATAAAACAAGTGTAGCTTCAAAAATTTCAGCACATAGAGAGGTGTTTTAGTAACATGAAAATTTCTACAACCATATTTTCCTCTCTCATAATAACTTTCAGTAGCAACATGAGCAAACTCAACAATATAACTATCAAATGAAACATTCTTATCATGAGTCTCATGTATAAAATTAGTACTACTCCCAACAAAAGCATAGTTATTCTTATTAATTGTAGTAGGAGCAAATTCAACAAAGTAGCTATCATTATTATTCTCATCAAGTGTAGGAGGCATAGTATAATCACAACAAAATTTACTCTCCATAGTAGGTGGCACCAAAAGACCACTATCATTATAATCATCATAAATAGGAGGCAAAGTATCATCAATGAAAATTTTCTCCTCAATGCTTGGGGGACTAAAAAGATCATGCTCATCAAAACCAGCTTCCCCAAGCTTAGAACTTTCTATATTATTATCAACAATGGTGTTCAAAGCGTTCATACTAATATTACTACCAGCATGCAAATAAGATTCCATAGGTTTTTTAATTTTCGCATCAAACAATCCATGTTTTAAATCAGGAAATAGAATAAGAAGCTCATTCTTGTCCATTATGCCAAACTAGTGTAAACAAGAAACAAAAAGATGCAATTGCAGGATCTAAAGGAAATAGCTTCGAGTACTTACGGCGCCGGGAAATAGCTTAGTAGCCGAGATCCGGAGTGTGAGTACCTTTTACCTTTCCTCCCCGGCAACGGCGCCAGAAAATAGCTTGATGTCCACATTCCCCCTCCTTTCCTGTAGACAGTGTTGGGCCTCCAAGAGCAGAGGTTTGTAGAACAGCAGCAAGTTTTCCCTTAAGTAGATCACCCAAGGTTTATCGAACTCAGGGAGGAAGAGGTCAAAGATATCCCTCTCATGCAACCCTGCAACCACAAAGCAAGAAGTCTCTTGTGTCCCCAACACACCTAATAGGTGCACTAGTTCGGCGAAGAGATAGTGAAATACAGGTGGTATGAATATATATGAGCAGTAGCAACGGTGCCGAAAAATAGCTTGCTGGCGTGTAGTTGATGGTGGTAGTATTGCAGCGGTAGTAACACGAGTAAAACGAGTAAACAAGCAGCGATAGCGATATTTAGGAACAAGGCCTAGGGATTACACTTTCACTAGTGGACACTCTCAACATTGATCACATAACAGAATAGATAAATTCATACTCTACACTTTTGTTGGATGATGAACACATTGCGTAGGATTACACGAACCCTCAATGCCGGAGTTAACAAGCTCCACAATTAATGTTCATATTTTAGTAACCTTATAGTGTAAGATAGATCAAAAGACTAAATCAAGTACTACATAGCATGCACACTGTCACCTTCATGCATATGTAGGAGGAATAGATCACATCAATACTATCATAGCAATAGTTAACTTCATAATCTACAAGAGATCATAATCATAGCATAAACCAAGTACTAACACGGATGCACACACTGTCACCATTACATCGTGCAGGAGGAATAGACTACTTTAATAACATTGCTAGAGTAGCACATAGATAAATTGTGATACAAACACATTGCAATCATAAAGAGATATAAATAAGCACCTCACTATGCCATTCATCAGTGAATAAGTATTACGTGAAATATAGCCTAAGAGACCCACACGGTGCACACACTTGTCACCTTTACACACGTGGGACAAGGAGTCTCCGGAGATCACATAAGTAAAACTCACTTGACTAGCATAATGACATCTAGATTACAAGCATCATCATATGAATCTCAATCATGTAAGGCAGCTCATGAGATTATTGTATTGAAGTACATAGGAGAGAGATGAACCACATAGCTACCGGTACAGCCCCGAGCCTCGATGGAGAACTACTCCCTCCTCATGGGAGCAGCAGCGGTGATGAAGATGGCGGTGGAGATGGCAGCGGTGTCGATGGAGAAGCCTTCCAGGGGCACTTCCCCGTTCCGGCGGCGTGCGGGAACGGGAGACTCTGTCCCCCGGATCTTGGCTTCGCGATGGCGGCGGCTCCGGAAGGTTTACGTGGGTTTCGTCGAACGTATCGGGGTTTTCGATCCGGGGACTTTATATAGGCGAAGAGGCGGCGCGAGGAGGGCTTACGGGGGCCCACACCATAGGGCGGCGCGGCCCCCTGTGGCCGCGCCGGGGTGTGGTGTGGGGCCCCCAGGGCTCCCCTCTGGCGGCTCTCGGGTGTTCTGGATGGTTCCGGGAAAAATAGGAACCTGGGCGTTGATTTCGTCCGATTCCGAGAATATTTCGTTACTAGGATTTCTGAAACCAAAAACAGCAGAAAACAGGAACTAGCACTTCGGCATCTTGTTAATAGGTTAGTTCCAGAAAATGCACGAATATGACATAAAGTGTGCATAAAACATGTAGATAACATCAATAATGTTGCATGGAACATAAGAAATTATCGATACGTCGGAGACGTATCAGTTAACAAACATGAATTTTGACTTTTTTTTGAAAAATTATCAAACTGGATTTGTGGTTTCATACGAACTCGAAAAAATGCACAATACATCAAAATGATCGAGAAAACAAATTCTACATCCGAATCCACCGGGGTCTACCCAGTTAGGAAATTTTTAGAATTGGCAAATTGGAAAAGAGCAACAAGTTACGGCAAAGACAAAAAAAATCCTGTAAAAATAAAAAAATCGAAAAAAGATTCTGTGGCGCACCTTATGCCCATGCGCCACAGAATTCTTTAGCTGAATTTTGCATTTCGAGGGTGCTCCTCTTCCATTTCTCCTTCTTCTCCTCCTCCTCCTCCTCCTCCTCCTCCTTCACTTCTCCTCCTTCTCCCTTTTTCTTCCTTCTCCTCTTTCTCCTCCATTCTTCTCCCTTCTCCTCCTTCTCCTCCCTTCTTCTCCCTCCTCCTCCTCCACCCACACCCGATGACCTCCTCCTCCGGCAACCACCTCCTCCTTCGGCGACCACCACCTCCTCCTTCGGCGACCTCCTCCTCCTCCTCCGGTGACCACCACCACCACTTCCTCCTCCAGCCCCAGATCTAGATCTAGATCTAGCCGCCATTTTTTAAATTAAAAAAAATTTGTGGCGCACCACCGATGGGTGCGCCACACAGAAGTTTTCCATGGCGCATTCTTGCCTGGTGCGCCACAGAAGTTCTAACGAAATTTGTGGCGCATTCCGAAATGCGCCACCGAATTCAAATATCTGTCGCGTGACAATTGTGGACCATATCATATGCGCCACATAAGCCGAAAAAGGTGCGCCACAGAAGAAGGATTTCCTAGTAGTGAAGGTGTCGCGGCAAGCTTGGTAAGCTAATGAGTAATAGTAGATGAAACGGCGGGCAAGTGGCTCTAAGGGCATCTCCAACGGCGAGACGCAGACGGATGCTGAGTGACCTTTTGCGTTCGCGCGGTGGTAGAATGCGTCTGGACCCTGCTCCAATGGGGCGACGCATAGTGAACGCAAATCTGACCCAAATATGTGCCTCCGATGCATCTCTGTGGACCCTGCGCGGATCCGCAAAGTACCCGCTCGCGTCTGATGGATGTTTCGTCGAGCACGCGTGGCAGTGACCCAGACTCGATGCGTCTTCTCAGGCGCGCCAGTACTAGCGCCGAGGCGTCACTTCGGCAGTGTTCGGCCACGTTAATGGCGATGCCTCGCGTGACGTGTGGCCGTCGCCTACCTCTGCGCACGAAGTAATTGCGATGCCATGCGTGTCGAGGTCGTCACCTACCTCCGGCCTATATAAACAGGGGCGCGGACATCTCATCTCCTCCCACACAAAACCCTAGCCGCCGCACAACCTCCACCGTAGCATCGCCGCCGCACAGCCTCCACCTTTGCCATGAGTAGCGCCGGCCGCGGCCAGGCTACCACGCCTGCACCTCCGACTCCACCTCCCCCGGTCGAGAGCTCCGACGAGGAGTTGGAGGACAAGAAAAGCAGCAATGCCATCCTCGACGCGGCCAGGGACGCGAAGTTCTTGGCTGATGTGGAGCAGGAAGCAGAGGAGGAGCGTGCGGCCCATGCGGCGTTCGATGCCGAGATGGAATGCCGCAGGGAGGCGGCCGCTGCAGAGGACGACTCCTCCGACATCTCATGGTCATCTGATGACCCTGATGGGCCTACCCCAGAGGAGAAGGCGGCGGAGCAGAGGGTGTTAGTGGACTCCTTCGAGACGCTCGAGAAGGCCGATGATGCCACGAACGAGATGCTGCAGTGGTGCCTGCTAGCGGACGGGGCGACGCACCAAGCTCTAGCGGCCGCACGGCTGGCGGCGGAGAAGCAAACGAGGGAGGGACGCAACGACGGGGCCGGGCCATCGGGCAACAAGTAGCCTAGGGCTTGTATCGACTATAGTTTGTAGTACATTATGTTTTCTAAATATTATTCGAAAACAAAAAATGGGTCGCCCCGCTGGAAGCACAACCAGACGCAAATGAACACGCGGTCAAAATATATCCGCGGAATGATGCCAAACGGACATGCGCGATTACTTTTTGGGTATCCGATATACGTCGCCCCGTTGGAGATGCCGTAAGGCAACTGATTTCCCGCAAAGAAAAGAAAGTCCAATTTTCTCGAGGATTTCTAACAGGCACGTTTGAACCGTGAAGTTAGCGGTGCGTCATAAAAAAAAAGGAGTACTGGCGGCGCATGTAATCAGCAGCAATCGATCAATTTTGAAAAAAAAGACTTGAATACAAGGTGTCCCCAGTGGCCATGTTGATGAACTCTTTCCACCTCTTGAAGAAGACCGACTACTGCCGTGTGCACATGGTTCTCTTAGAATGAATTGGTTCGGATTGACACTTTGACTATCTAGTCCGCGATCCCCACCTTTTTCCTACACCCATTTCATTGCTACCAGCATAGTGAGGGATATGAGATCTCTGTAAGTAGTACTAGCAGCGCAAGTAATCAACGGCAATCGATCAACTAGAGCAGCACAGGATGAAACTTGCACGTTGGAGCACTGTACCAACCCGGCGGAGAGTGACATAGCTGGAGCATTAGGAGAAAGAACATATTTTCCTTGTCCGTGACTGAATAATTTAATAGTGCCAGACACCAGACAGGGTCAAAGGCGAGCACGAGGAACTGCAGTATTCCATTGCATGCATCGATCCTTCGGTTAGCGGATAGATCTTTAGGCTTGCACATGCAGGACTCTACCAACCCGTCGTCCTAGAGCCTATATATATCCTTGTGCCAACGCGTCCATGGCATCGCGGAGCAAGTAGTAGCCTCGGCGCGCGCAGCTGATAACGTGTACGCATCATTCATACACTGCTAGCACGTACAGCACGAGTGAGATGGCGGCGGTGACGGTAGAGGAGGTGAGGAAGGCGCAGCGGGCGGAGGGTCCGGCGACGGTCCTAGCCATAGGCACGACGACGCCGGAGAACATTGTGTACCAGGCAGACTACGCTGACTACTACTTCCGGGTGACCAAGAGCGAGCACCTCGTCGATCTCAAGGACAAGTTCAAGAAGATGTGTAAGTAGTTTCCGTTCGTCTCACATCTGCATATATTGCATGCATATTTTTGAGATGAATGAAGTACGCGCGTTGTATCTCAATATAGTATAGGAGTATATTTAACAAAAGGGCTAGAATTCAATTGTAGAGACTACCTAGTTAACATCAGCAAGCAACTAGACACTACATGACCCCGTTCACTACGTGCATGCATGCATGACTTGACTGTTGACTCGTGATAGATAGAATGCATATAACAAAAGACTTGCACGCCGAGTTTATTAATTAGCTACCCAATATATGTGCGTAAGAATTCTCCAATAACTGAACAACTTGCCTGAATGCTAGGTTTTGACACCATCATCGTCATCCGTGTTGATGTCGGTGAATCTATATATACATGCAGGCGACAAATCAATGATACGCAAGAGATATATGCACTTGACTGAGGAAATCTTAGAGGAGCATCCCAACATCTGCGCGTACATGGCGCCCTCGCTGGATGCGCGGCAGGACATCCTAGTCGCTGAGATACCCAAGCTGGGGAAGACGGCGGCGCAGAAGGCCATCATGGAGTGGGGCCAGCCAATGTCCAAGATCACGCATCTGGTGTTCTGTACCACCTCCGGTGTGGACATGCCAGGCGCCGATTACCAGCTGATAAAGATGCTCGGCCTCAGCCCATCGGTGAGGCGCGTGATGTTGTACCAGCAGGGCTGCTTCGCCGGTGGGACGGTGCTCCGTGTTGCCAAAGACCTCGCCGAGAACAACCGCGGCGCTCGCGTGCTCGTCGTCTGCTCAGAGATCACCGCCGTCACATTCCGTGGCCCTACCGAGACCCAGCTCGACTCGATGGTCGGCCAGGCTCTCTTCGGAGACGGTGCAGCCGCGGTGATCATCGGTGCGGACCCCAACATGGCCATCGAGAGGCCTTTGTTCGAGCTGGTTTCGGCAAGCCAGACAATACTGCCAGACACAGAGGGCTTCATCGAAGGCCACCTCCGGGAGGTGGGGCTCACCTTCCACCTCCACAGGAATGTGCCAGTGGCCATCTCCAACAACATCGAGCGCGCGTTGGTGGACGCATTCGCGCCGCTGGGCATCGACGACTGGAACTCCATCTTCTGGGTGGCTCACCCTGGTGGCCCGGCGATCCTGGACATGGTGGAGGCAAGGGCCAAGCTCGACAAGAATCGGATGCGTGCCACCCGGCACATCCTCTCGGAGTACGGTAATATGTCCAGTGCGTGCGTCCTCTTCATCCTCGACGAGATGCGCAAGCGCTCTTTGCAAGATGGAAACGCCACCACCGGCGAAGGCATGGACTGGGGCGTGCTCTTCGGCTTCGGCCCTGGTCTCACCGTCGAGACCGTAGTCCTCCACAGTGTCCCAATCTCCGCGCCATGATTTAAAATTATCTTCCCTTATCTATCACCTCAATAATTTACTCATCCTCCTCGAGTGTGGCTAAGTTTGTCGTGTACGAGTACAACCAGTGTGTAATCTCTCTCTCTCTCCCTCTCTCTCATATATATATATATATATATATATATATATATATATATATATATATATATATATATATATATATATATATATATATATATATCTATACCTAATAATAAAAACAAAAGAACTTCTTGTTGATCCGTCTGTTTGCGCCCCTTACTTTCATCTAAATTACAACTAATGCCACCGCCCAAGTGAATAACTGTTCGTTTATGGTTTCCATCCGACCGCCTACCCCTGTTTTGTGTATACCAAAGCGGGGCTGGGTCACCAGCCCACGATGCAGCAGAGATAGATGGTGTTGTAGTCCAAGTCAAACTACTACCTCCATCCCAAGAATTAAGGCCTATATTTTTTTTCAGAAAGTCAAACTATGTAAGTTTGACTAAGTTTTTATTGAAAATCATTAACATGAAATGTACAAAATCAAAATCATTAGATAGATAATAAAATATATTTTTATATGGTACCTACAAAATATCATATTTATTCATAAATTATTCTAAAAGTTTGGTCAAACTTTACTTCGTTTGACTTTGTGAAAAAAGTATAGGCCTTAAGTCTTGGGATAGAGGTAGTACAAGAATAGCATACAAACACGGCAACAACATATAAAAAGAACTTTTCACGCGGCGGAAGCCGCAAACAAGATTCCGATGGATTGATCTGATTCCGGCGAGCTAGGAGATAGAATCTGACGTCTCCTCTATTACCGGATGGTTCCATCGACGTCCTGAGGAAGAGCTCGAATCGGCTGCCCCGAACTAGAAGACATAATCTGATAATTTATCTATGCCCCCCTAAGGAAGACCTCGGGTCAGCCGAACGACATCACCGATGAGCTTCTCTCACAGGCGGGGGCGGCTCAGTTGTCGCGTCGTAGGACAGAGAAGGACCGCGGTCGTCGCGTGTATTTTCACTGTTTTTTCAATCGCCCGAAGAAACTACACAACTCGAAGCGGCGGCCACGATCCAGCGCGAGACACTACTGTCAGGAGATGTTAGTACATTTCAGAGAACCGTTCGACACCATGGACGCATTGGATGATGCCTAATCGCTGGTCAGTCCACCCAATCCGCCGTAAAGGCCTTGCTTTTCAGGAGAACCAGCGGATGGCAGATGGAACCGCTGCTGCCTTGCAGGTGTGCAACATGTATGAAGCGGAGAGTCTATAGGTATGCAGAAGTGATTCTCGACAGATATTCAGCAACAGGCCAAGAAACGTGGTGGCTGCTAGCTAGGTTAAAAACCCAGATCGATCGGGAAGAAGGCGATGCCTTTCGATCAATGGCGTTGCGCTCCTGGTGCATGAATTTGTTAGTTTTCTACTGATTTCTTTATGAAATCTTTCTTTGAGGCTGAAAGCACTTCGTGGGAAAGTTAAACAAACTTTTATGGAGAAAAGGAACGTCCAGGTATGGCATCACAGCTTCTACATTATACCATTCAATCTCTTATGCTTCTGTGTTGCAGGAAAAAATAATAAATAGAAACTGTGGTGGATATTAATTAACTTTGTAGTAATCAATGGAAGTTTTCTTCAAGGTCCTCAACAATGTAGGAGTATACGTTATGGAGTAATAGCATGCAGAAATCTCTCGAACTGCTGGCAGGGTGGCAAACTGGGCACCAATCACCCGATCCTTGAGGTGGATCAGGAATCCAGGAATACGTGGGCGAACAAACACGATCTGTTATTATGTATGTAGTTCGTGTTTTTTGATTTCATTTTTTGCTTGCAGCTGTTGGATTTTATACTTTGTTAAACAGGAAGCTTCTAGAACCGATTCTAAAGATAAGTAGAGATAAGTTGTTGTAATATGAACGGTGTAGATGAACCGTTCTAAACCCTTTGTTGTTGTCTACTCCAATCTGTAACAAACCCTGTAATCTATCTGGTCGTTTTGACCTCTATATAAACACGTAACGCGGCCGATCTCCAAGGCAGGCTTCCAACTATCTCATACAGAATTTCCACATAGTATCAGAGCTTGTCCTCTCGACATCCATGGCGAGCTCATCCACCAACCCCACCGCCGGAACCAACTTCGGCCGCAACATCACCGAGAAGCTGACCAAGAGCAACCATGTCCTATCGAAACCTCAGGTCATGTCTGCCAGGGGTGCTCAGATGGAGCCCTTCCTCGACACCGAGCAGGCCCTGCCCGCCAAGGAGATCGAGGTCACCCGTGGCGACAAGACTGAGAAAGAGGCAAATCCCGCCTATGGTATGTGGCTGGCAAGAGACCAGCAACTTCTGTGTTTTCTTTTGACTACCATGTCTCGTGAGATCTCCACACAGGTCGTCAACAACACTACCTCAACAACATTGTGGGCGGCCATCCAAGACATGTTCACCTCGCAGACGCGTGCTCACACCATCAACACGCGCATTGCCCTCGCCAATCTGCAGAAAGGGAACATGAGCATCGCCGAGTACTTCGGCAAGATCCGAACCCTGGCGGACGAGATGGCCGCTGCAGTCAAGAAGCTGGACGAGGAAGACGTCGTCTCGTACGTCCTCGCCGGCCTCGACTCAGACTACAACTCCATCGTCTCCGACATGTCCTCCCGTGTTGAACCTATCACCATCGTGGAACTGTACTCGCAGCCACTCAGCTACGAGACGCGCATCGATCTTCTCCACGGAGGAGGCAGCCAATCCGCTGTCAATGTTGTTGTACGTGGCGGACGCAGAGGCGGCTTTGGCCGTGGTGGCGATGGCCGAGGTGCACCTCCACCTCCTCCACAAGGCTGTGGCAATGGAGGCCGCGGCAACGGCAACTACGACAACGATGGCTCCAACTACAACAACAACTACAGCGGGAACATCCACAACAGCAACAACGGTGGCTGTGGCAACAGGCCACACCCCCGTGTCAGTTGTGTGGCAAGCTGGGTCACATGTCGCACAAGTGCTGGGAACGCTACAACCCGGACTTCGTCGGCGTTGAGGAGAAGAGCGTTGGAGCTTCCACTACTTCCTCGTACGGGGTTGATACCAATTGGCAGTCCAATTGGTACATCGACTCTGGCGCGACCGATCATATCACTGGAGACCTCCACAAGCTGACCATCCGCGACAAGTCACTACAAGAGATCTCATATACTATGACGAAAATCCTGTCATGGAATATGGTAATACGGATGAAGCCCGGTGATCACATGGGTACGTGAGCACGCGGTGAGAGACTGACACGTGTCTAACAGTGTTAGTTGTCCGTGAGATGACATTTGTAATAAAAAAATTATGTCACCCGATAAAAAAATCGCATGTCCCCCTTTTTAACCGCTGCGTCTTATCCTCTCCGCATCTCTCTCCAAGCCACACATTTCTCTGTCTCTCTCCTAACCACGATGTAAACATCGTTCCAGCGGCGAAAAATTGAGGAGCACCGAGCTGGAGAGGTCGCCGTCGTCGCCGCGTCCGCATCGGGACGCTTCCTTCACGTGAGCACGCGGCCGCAAGGGAGGCCGCCACCGTCGCCGCGCACGCTTCGGGACGCCGCCTCCACGCGAGCACGCGGCCGCAGGGGAGGCCGCCGCCGTTGCCGCGCACACATCGGGACGCCTCCACGCGAGCACGCGGAGGCAGGGGGTGACGCCAAGGCCGAGGCCGAGAGGCAGTCGTTCGAGCTCACCGCCAAGGACCACGCGCTCTCCACCTCCATAGACCTGACCGACGACCTCAACGCCAAGCTCGCGGAGAAGGAGCGGGCGTTCCGGCACCTCTGCGCGGTGCACGAGGACCTCAAGGCCAGCCTCCGGGAGCGGACTAGCGGGTGGGAGGCCGAGCGGCGGGGCCTCGTGGCCGCGCCGCCGCCGCCGGGTGCGCGCAGGGCTGTCCGCTTCCCGCCGCCGCTGCAAGCCGTGCCGGCCACCTCCATCACCGCTGCGGAGAAAGGGCGGGAGCCGCGCGAACCTCGACGCCCCCAACCTCCGGCTGCTTCTGTAAGGGTATATTGCCCCTATGTGTGGTTTTGGTAATTAATGACAACCCCTATGGACTAATGTTTTCATTGAGTTTATATGAAGGAATATTCCATAGGTACTACTTGTACTCCATGTGTTGGATTCAAGTATGGATGCCATGAAGATAAAGGTATACCTTGTGTATTGGCATCAAGATCATCGGTATGAAGATATATATGTGATATGATCAAGAAGAAGAAATGAAGATGGAGTTCTTATGTGGAACTCAATATTAGCCATGCTCTATCTTAAGTGAGTATGAGAAGATACAAGGTTGAGTTGGGCAAGTTCAAGATGAGCATCTCAAGTGGATCACATGCTTGAAGCTTGCCATCCATTTGGTGATAATGGTCATGTGAAGATGTGCATCAATGGAGCTTTCCCATCATAGTGTATGGGGGAGCATTTGTGAGTCTTCACGAAGCAACATTGGTCGTGAGGCATTCCGGCTTGAGTGAAGCTTGAAGAGTTATCATCAAGATCAAGCGGGATGCGCAAGGCAAAGGTATGGCCTTTCTAGGTTTTCCTTTTACCGGTCTCAAGGTGGATGTTGGGAGACCGGATTATAGGATAGATAGCCGCACTATTAAGAGGGGTTTTCGGTTGAGTAACTTGATCACATCGTCTTAGGGAGCTCAATCCTTTGCATACTTTGCATATCCTTATTGCTTCTTGGTGTTTCTCGGTGTGAGGTTCTTGAGCTTGTTGCTAGCTTTACAACAAGCCCAAGTTCATCGAAAACGGAATCCGCATGCATCTTCTATTGCGTTTTCGAGTTTGGACGTCTTCACCGTTTCTTGACGGTGGGAGACTCCCTCTCTAAAATCATCTAAAATGTTCTGTGAGGAGTCTCCATATTTGCCAGGCCCTGGACCGGACGGCCCGGCCCCAGGCCCGGTTGACCGGCCTCCTCGACGGTTGACTCAGCCCAACCTTTCCCCAACGGTTCTATTTGCTCTTGGGCTATAAATAGCCCTTCTTCCACCTTGGGCTGAGTCAGTTCTTCCCCTTTCTTCACCTCCATTGTTGCTCTTGGAAGAACTTGCTCCCCCCTTTGATTCCTCCCATGATTCTTGCCCATTCTTGAGGATTTGAGAGAGGAGATCTAGATCTACAATCCCCACCAATCAATTTCACCTCTAAGTGAGGGGAACCCTTTGGATCTAGATCTTGGAGTGTTTTGTTGACTTTCCCCATTGTTCTTCCTCTCCAATCTCATCTTAGCATTTGTTGCTTGGGTGGGATTTGAGAGTGAAGGATTTGAACACCTCTAGTGTTCTTGCTTTGCATCATTGCATAGTGTTGAGCTCTCCACCACGATTAGTTCGAGTGAGAGACCGTGAGCTTGTTACTCTTGGAGGGAGACCTCCTAGTTGGCTTGGCGGTTGGTGCTCCGGTGATCTCTTCAAGAAGATTGTGAAGAGGCCCGGGCTTCTCCTTCGTGGAGCTTGTGAAGTGGTTGTGGAGCTTTCCATCTCCGGAGCGGAGGAAAAGCTAACCATAAGGAAAGGGCCATTATCCTTCGTGGGTGTGGTTCGGAGAATAGGGTGAGCCTTCGTGGCACGGGGAATCCTTCGTGGGACCTCCACTCCTCCAAACGTGACGTACCTTCTTGCAAAGGAAGGGGACACGGGAATACATCCTCGTCTCCGCGTGCCTCGGTTATTTCTATCACTTGTGCTACATATATCTTGCTATCACTTGTGCTACATATATCTTGTGCCTATCTTGCTTAGCTCTAGTTGCTATTGTTACACTTAGTTGAGCTTAGCATATTTAGGGTTTGTGCTTGTAAAGTAAACGTTAGTTTAATTCCGCATTCTTACAAGACAAATCCGTAAGAGTTTTTAATTGCCTATTCACCTCCCCTCTAGGCGACATCTCGATCTTTCAATTGGTATCAGAGCAAGGTCTCTCCTTGTTTAAGGCTTCACCGCCTTGAGAGTAAAGATGTCGGCTAGTATAGTGCACAATGACACAATTGTCTTTAATGGCACAAATTATCTTTTGTGGCGAAATTGCTTGCTTTGTAATCTTCGGACCTTGTGTCCAAATATAGAGCAATTTCTAGATGTCGGTTTTTCTCCTCCGATGGATTCTCAAAATCTATCTTTAGAGGATGAGAAAAACTTACATCTTGAAGCTCAAGTATCTAATGAGCTTTTATTCTCCTTGAGACCCGATTTTCGTAGGTTCTTGATATATATAAAGCGAAAGTCGTCTCATGAGATGTGGATCAAGCTTAAGGAAATGTTTGTTGGATCCATTTCTCATTTGGTCGGTGGTGTCTCCGAGGAGCTCTCTTCCCCTTCACATCATGAAGAGCTCCAAGTTGCCTCCACCTCCGGCCGTGATGAGTTCTCATCTTCTTCCACTTCACCAACGTGTAGCAAGACACGAGGTAATGATATGGTGAGTGGTGAGGAAAATTGCAATGTTGATATTGTACTCAATAGTGATGATTCTTCATCTCTATCCCATTGCAATGCTTCCTCTTTGGACTTAAACACATCTAGCATTGAAAATAATCTACATGCTTGTGTTGATAGTCCTTGCATATCATGTGTAAATTGCTTACATAAATCCCATGATGATATGCTTGCCTTGTCTTGCTCCCATAATAAAAATGATTCTATTTCCTCTAGTTGTTTGTTGACTAACAATGTAGAGGAAACCGAACACTCTATGGATCAAGACATGTTTTCAAATGAGGATTCAAGAATTTCTTCATCTTCATCCTCCGGTATGCACATGTGCCTTATGGCAAATGGATCAAAGGTATCTCCTACCTTGACTCCTAACACTTCCTCTAATGATGAGAGTGATGATGATGATAATGATGAAGAATATAATGCGGAATGGATCGTAGCGAACAAGAGGGGGGGGGTGAATGGCGCTACGGCAAGTTTTAGTCATTTTCAATTGTTATGCAACAGAAGGTAAAGGTGTGAACTTTAGCAATAGGGGTGATCCTACAATGAATATCGGACAAGTGCAACAAGTAAAGGAATCAACAAGATAACGAGAGTAAGGAGCGAGACAACCGGGGGGCGCGAGGCGAGTCGAGGTTTGTTTCCCGCAGTTCCTTCCACTAAAGGAAGTACGTCTGCGTTGAGGAGGTGCTAGTCTCACACAAGAGACTAGGCGGCCACACGACGATGGAAGGCCTCACCTTCTTCCTCGAGAGAGCTCCACATAGGTGCTCTCCCTCTTCCACTAAGGCACCGGTCGAGGCGGTGATTCCTTCACAAGGTTGGGGCGAGCTCCACACACAAGGATGCTCCCAACACCCTATGGATCTAGTACATCACCAAGCTAGACTCCATAGCTACACATCTCCAATGCTCCACCATAGGAACCCATCACCAATGCTCCACCAAAGGAACTCTTCCAATGCTCCACCAAAGGAACTCTTCTCCAATGCCCCACCAAGGAACTCTTCCAATGCTCCACCAAAGGAACTCTTCTCCAATGCCCCACTAAGGAACTCTTCCAATGCTCCACCAAAGGAACTCTTCTCCAATGCCCCACTAACGAACCCTACCACCAAGATCCACTAAGGAATAGGTAGTATTGGTGAGATCTCTCTTGGTAGAACTATAGATCGGGGTCTCCTCCACCTATCCTCAAAGTTTGGGCAAGATTGGTTGGATGGGGAAGGAGATCCTCAAGGATTAAGCTCAGCAACAATGGAGGAGAGAGAAGGGGAAGAGATAAAATCGTGTTGGGGAAGAAGGGGCCCTTAAATAGGCTCCTTCAAATCCAACCGTTATGTCCAGATTTGGCCTAAGCGGTACTACCGCTTCATGGAAGCGGTACTACCGCTCTGAGTTCGAAATCCTTCCAGATCTGGACAAAGGACGCAGAGCGGTACTACCGCACGAGGTACCGCTTGAGGTACCGCAATAGGGTTCAGACCTTACTGGATCCAAAGCGGTACCAGAGCGGTACCAGGGCGGTACGACCGTAACTCGGTTACGGTACCTAAGCGGTACCTTGAGCGGTACTACCGCTCGTGAGTGGTACTACCGCCCCAGGTACTGCAGGGGTACCGCAACGTGTTTCTGGGGGACGAAATCAGCGCGGACTCGGAGCGGTACCGAGGGCGGTACCTATAGGGGTAGCGGTACTACCGCTACGAGTACCGGTAGTACTGGCCTGGCTATATCTGGTTTTCTTCCCTTTTTCTCTCCAACCTTGTTACCTCGCTAAACACACACAAAACCAGAAAACCTATCAACTACGCTTCAGTCTTTCGATCTTGACGCGTCCGGCGAGGTCACCGTGCTCTTGCAAATCTAACAATAATACTCAAGGCACACGGTGAGATTACTCAAGTGTTGTCATCAAACACACAAAACTTGGGGTGTGAATTTTGCTCTTACAAATGCCTTGGTGCATAATATGGCAGTGGTATATGCTTCTCTTCATGGTAATAAAGAAGCTCGTGCTAATCTCGAACACTCTATGGAAACCTTGAATAAATATAAGAAAACCATAGTGGAGTTGGAGTCTCATGTTGAAAATGGGGAAATGAGATTCACTCTCCTCAAGCATGAGCTAAAAGATGAGAAGCATACTAATTTCATGCTTACACAAAAAATTGAATCCTATATGCATGAAAATGAGAAAACTATTGTTGATGCTTGTGCTACTAACTCTACTTCTTGTGAAGCATCTATCTTAAAGGAGAATGTTGAGTTAAGGGCTCAACTTGAGTTGCTAACTAGCAATTATAGGGAATTGGAAGAAAGTCATAAAAAGCTCTCGGGCTCTCATGATGACCTTCTAATTTCCTATGATGGGCTAAAGTTAGCTCATGAGGCTAGTATCACCAAGGTAACATCTTGTGAGCCTCATGTGGACATTAGCACAATCTCTACTACAAATGCTATATTGCCATGTGCTAGTCCTTGTAATCCATCTAGTCAAACTAGTGATACACCTTGTGTTGGATTACTCACTTTGCCTTGTTGCTCTAACAATGAAGCTTCTACTTCCTCTAGTACTTGTATTTCTACTAACCATGTAGAGGAAATAAAAGAGCTCGAGGCCCAAGTCCTTTCTTTGAAGAAAGACTTGGAAAAGCGTTATGAAGGGAAATCCGCACTTGACAAGATGTTGAGTGCGCAACAATCCCCCAATGACAAGAGTGGACTTGGATTCAACTCCAATAACAAGAACAAGTCCAAGAGCAAGAACAACAAGAAGAAGGGCCAAGACAAAGTCAAGGATTCGGCCAAGATTGTTTGCTTCAAGTGCAAAGTTGAAGGGCACCATGTTAGATCATGCCCATTGAAGAAGAAGCACTTAAGTGAGAAACAACAAGCACAAGGTCAAGGTCAAGCTCAAGCTCGACCTCAAGTTGAAGATAGGCCACTTCCCAAGAAGAATCAAGATATTGTTCCCCAAGAGAAGAAATCAATAAAGAAGAAAAAGGGGAACACTTGCTACTTATGAAGTAAGAAGGGGCACTTTGCTTCTTCTTGCTTAGGTGGTACCTTATCTAACCCTATAATTGTTGATGATGATTATTCTCTAGGGAAGGATAAGGATGGCAATGTGTTTGCCAAGTTTGTTGGAACTCAAAGTGGTTTCAAGAAAAGAACCATTTGGGTTGCCAAGCCTATTGTGACTAACCTCTTAGGACCCAACTTGGTTGGGGACCAACAAGCTCAAACTTGATCAATAGGTGTAGGTGGAGGGCATTGGAGACTTGGCTACTTCATGAAGAATTAAGGGATCTTCATATATTATATTTTGACCAAGCCAAGTCGTATGGATTATCATCTATATCTTATATCCAATGTTCCTCTTTGTGGTAACTTATACTTCAACTCTTCATGTTTATTGTAAGTTACTTGCCCCTTTACATGTTTGGTTTTGTACCAAATATGTGTATGTATGTATTGTGTCTTACTTGCCTATCTTGTGTATTCAAGTATGTTTGTTTGACTCATCATATACTTGTGTATTGTTTTGAGCCTAATGCATCTTGATGATATCTTATTTGGCTCTCTTTGAGTGATTAATGGAACATCCCATTTTGGGGAGTGATATGCTTTGTACATCTCTCCTTCTATAAAAAGTGGGTATATGGGTACAACCACTTAGTATTGATATTGCAAGATTATCTAGTCACTATGTGGTGTGTCATACTCATGAGGAATTCAAATTCTAAATGTCCTTTAATCATCTCTAGTCGAATTTTAGTTGCCTCTTGTTTAGAAGAAATGTTTTATCACATTATGGGGGAGTTATATGTTTTGTACATATCACAATCCTAGAAAATGTGAACATATGAGGTTATGCCACTTAGAGTTGATGCTCTTAATTATCTTGTTCCTAGGTGGCATGTTTGCTCAAACAAGCTCCACTTCTATTAAAAATCTTTTATTGCTCATCTTATGGATTCTTGTTTGAGTAAGAAATTTTTGGTACGGTTTTTCCTCAAATACATATCTCTATATCTTATTTGGGACGCCGTTTGCTTCAAATTATTCTAATCATTGCCGTGCGTGATTGTTTGACTAGTTGAAGCTATCAAGAATCTTCATCCATGCATAGTGCTTAATTCTATATACTTATCCTATGCCTTTTATTGTGAAATTGATCCGTACTATCCTTGTTAATATACCACCGGAAGCTAATTCCAATATTCTCATTGTCTTTGACAATTGATAACCTTGTACGTGGTTGAATTTATGGATCACCTTAACCTTGGATTGCTTCTTACTTCCTTATTTTACTTTCCAAGAATTCTTTGTTGCTCCCATATGTCTTCCTTGTCCCTTTAAAAAAAATCTTTTGATAAATCCTCTTGATTCATATCAAGTGTTTGTTTTGGAATACATACCTTTTCTTTACGGTACATTATGCCATTGTGAAAAGTGAGGGTTTGGTTTATTTGTTCGAACCTTGCTCTTTTGGGGAGTTTGCTATCTCATTCCTTCTTACATATTTTATTAGCTTGAATGAGATAAATCTTTGAGCATGTTTGCTTTATTTCATCCTCTATGCTCAATGGTTTCTTCTTAGTTCATTTGTTGAACTTTGTTGAATAAATCTTTTGTGATTTACTTCTTAGATATAATTTGGACAACAAATTTGTTTTGTGACACTTTCTGCCTTATTCAATTCTTTTCGTGTTTTGTCCAAAGTATATCTTTCTTGGATCTTTAAAAGTTTTGGTGCATGCTTATATGTAGTTTGTTTATACTTGTAGCATGCTTGCTTTCTTTTGATCCATTATGTAGGATATACTCCATCAAATCCTAAATGGCTAAGATGTGCATGAAATTCAAATTTTATCTAAATATGCACATATTTATATGAAGTGTGTCCTATATATTGTGGTTGGTCTAACCATGTTGGACTCAATAAGTTTGGGGACCAAGATGTACTTGAATGATGTTTTAGGTACATTGGAGATGCAATGGAGGCTTGTCTCATCTATAAGGATGGTGTTGTCACCATATGAGAATTGGAGTCAAGCTAGGATGATCGATGAACTCTTATCTACTACATCAAGCCATTGCTATCTCGGTAACAAGTATCTTATTCATGCATTCTCATATAGCATCCAACCTCTTGTAGGTTGTATCTTTGCATGAAATTATTTATTTCAAAAAATATTGCGGTTCTTGAAAAATCCTTTTTAAAAGTAAAACTTCTTATTGTACATTTGAGTAATTTGAGAAGATGCATATGTTCGGAATATATATAAATCATGTTTATGATTCACCTACCCAAATATGCCCTCTAGAAATTTATTGCATATCAATTCCTCAAAGAATTCTTATGTGCAATTTTGATTAAAATTGCGAAATAAATTCCTATTTGTGATACTTGTTGCCTCTCTCAAAACATTCCAACTAGCTTTACTTCCCTTATCGTTAGTTGTGATGTTTTTGAGATTTTCTTGGTTGAAGCTCATTCATATACCATAAGTGAAAATTGGAGCCATAGGCTATATATGCTTCTTAAGCAAACATCCTTTGGTATATTTTATGACTTCATCTTGGATATCTTGTCTTATTTATTTTATTAATCTCTTGTGTGTGCATGTTTCTTTATGGATCATCTTGTCCACTTTAGAAACTCATATACATGAGAGCGTTAATCCATCACCTTGATATCCTTGTTCTTTGCCAACCATCTTCTTATCCTTTTGATTTTAGTGTTGTTGGTAAAGAAGATTTATGAGTGCTTGTTTTATTTGTTTTTCTTCATGCACTCATATCTCGTAATTGTTGGAATCAAGTTGTTGCATATTCTCTTTATCTTAGTTGTGTTCTAAATGATATATAGGGAGTGAGGATTCCATGTTTGTGCATATTGTATTCAAATGCAAACATTATAAATTGTGCACGAACCTTGGGGAGCTTTCTTATTTTATTTAGAGCACTATATCTCTCTTATCATGATATCTTTGTTTGTCCAATTGGATCTTTGATTGCTTGCTTTATTTGTTGAAGCTCACTTCACCATGTTATCTTTATGCAATCCTTGATCCTCAATATAGTTTGACTTCCTTCAAGTATTCGTCATTGGATATGTGCACTTGATTCCACTCAAACTATGAGAAGTGCATACCTTGGGGAGGAACTCACATTATATTGGCTTTCTAAAATTTTCACCCATTTTGGCACTTGTTGCCAATGGGGGAGAAGTTTAGAGGGTTTAAGGGAATGGTTTTATACTTAAGTTTGGTTTGTGCTTAAGTGTTTTGCCTCTCATGCATTCCATATTTGTATGTCTTGCATGGGTGTATATATATAGTGGAAATTGTCCCAAAGGTTAATCTTGACAATGTATGCAATGAATTCATGTTCATCACACGTGCATACATTGTGGGGGAGTTTGCTCTATATATATTGGTTCTACTCACATCCCTTGCATTAGTTGTAGTTGTGTGGGTAGAGTTGATTTTGATATGGGATAGTAACTTTGTGTTACTTGACCATATCAAATACAACCTCTTGTATACAACTTATTCTCGGATAAGTTGCGTACTTTTCTCTAATATTCATCATATAAACCCTCTTATTGTGGTTGTCATCAATTACCAAAATGGGGGAGATTGTAAGGGTATATTGCCCCTATGTGTGGTTTTGGTAATTAATGACAACCCCTATGGACTAATGTTTTCATTGAGTTTATATGAAGGAATATTCCATAGGTACTACTTGTACTCCATCTGTTGGATTCAAGTATGGATGCCATGAAGATAAAGGTATACCTTGTGTATTGGCATCAAGATCATCGGTATGAAGATATATATGTGATATGATCAAGAAGAAGAAATGAAGATGGAGTTCTTATGTGGAACTCAATATTAGCCATGCTCTATCTCAAGTGAGTATGAGAAGATACAAGGTTGAGTTGGGCAAGTTCAAGATGAGCATCTCAAGTGGATCACATGCTTGAAGCTTGCCATCCATTTGGTGATAATGGTCATGTGAAGATGTGCATCAATGGAGCTTTCCCATCATAGTGTATGGGGGAGCATTTGTGAGTCTTCACGAAGCAACAGTGGTCGTGAGGCATTCCGGCTTGAGTGAAGCTTGAAGAGTTATCATCAAGATCAAGCGGGATGCGCAAGGAAAAGGTATGGCCTTGCTAGGTTTTCCTTTTACCGGTCTCAAGGTGGATGTTGGGAGACCGAATTATAGGATAGATAGCCGCACTATTAAGAGGGGCTTTCGGTTGAGTAACTTGATCACATCGTCTTAGGGAGCTCAATCCTTTGCATACTTTGCATATCCTTATTGCTTCTTGGTGTTTCTCTGTGTGAGGTTCTTGAGCATGTTGCTAGCTTTACAACAAGCCCAAGTTCAGTGAAAACGGAATCCGCATGCATCTTCTATTACATTTTCGAGTTTGGATGTCTTCACCGTTTCTTGACGGTGGGAGACTCCCTCTCTAAAATCATCTAAAATGTTCTATTCGTCGTTATCTTTCCAACAAAATTGGTTTCGTATCAATCGGAGTTCGGGAGCATTAGTTATCACAGTTTTTGTATAACATGTTTTCCTGCTCACCCGGTCAGACCGGCCCATGCGCCGGCCGGTTCCGGTCTGCCGCCCCGGTCAGCCGGCCTCCCAACCGGCCTGCCCGGCGTGCCGACCGGTCAACCGGGCGCCAACCGTGCGCCGGACTAGCTCCGGTCAGCCGGCCTCCCAACCGGCTGGCCCGGCGTGCCGACTGGTCAACCGGGCGCCAACCGGGCGCCAACCGGATGACCTCCTGGACGACACAAAGTATATTGGCGGAGCCAGAAGGACAAGCCAGGTGGAGGCCCGAGGGCCCCACACCATAGGGCGGCGCGGCCCAGGGGGGCCCGCACGGCCCTATGGTGTGGCCCCCTCGGCCGGCCTCCGACGCCCTCCTTCGGACTATATATTGCCTTCGACCTAAAAACGCACGGAGAGAAGTCGAAGTCGCCAGAAAGCCTCCAGAACGCCGCCACATCGCGAAACTCCGTCTCGGGAGCCAGAAGTCTCCGTTCTGGCACTCCGCCGGGACGGGGAATTGGAGGAGATCATCGCCATCATCATCACCGACGCCTCTCCATCAACCAGCCATGCTTCCCCCATCCATGTGTGAGTAATTCCCCCGCTCGTAGGCTGAAGGGGATGGTAGGGATTGGATGAGATTGGTCATGTAATAGCATAAGATTGTTAGGGCACAGTGCCTAGTGTCCGTAATTGGTACTTTGATGATATTGTTGCAACTTGTTATGCTTAATGCTTGTCACTAGGGCCCGAGTGCCATGATCTCAGATCTGAACATGTTATTGTTTCATCATGATATTCATTGTTTATGGTCTTACCTCGCAAGTTGTATACACATGTCGCTGTCCGGAACCAATGGCCCCGAAGTGACGTAAATCGGGACAACCGGAGGGGATGGTAGTGATGTGAGGATCACATGTGTTCACGGAGTGTTAATGCTTTGCTCCGGTACTCTATTAAAAGGAGTACCTTAATATCCGATGAGATTCCCTTGAGGCCCGGCTACCACCGGCTGGTAGGACAAAAGATGTTGTGCAAGTTTCTCATTGCGAGCACGTACGACTATTATTGGAACACATGCCTATTGATTGCTTTGTACTTGGACACCGTTTTATTATTATCTGCAAATGCCATGCTATGAATGTTACATGAGTTTCTCTCATCCATGCAACGCCCGTCATCCGTCCCCGTGCCTACAGTATTTTAATCCTGCTGTTTACTATAATCACTACTGCTGTCTCTGTTACTCTGTTGCTATTATTTCACTACTGCTACTGCTATAAAACTGTTACTACTGATAAACTCTTGCGAGCAAGTCGTATTCCAGGTGCAGCTGAATTGACAACTCCGCTGTTAAGGCTTTCAAGTATCCTTTGTCTCCCCTTGTGTCGAACCAATAAATTGGGTTATACTACCCGCGAAGACTGCTGCGATCCCCTATACTTGTGGGTTATCAAGACTGTTTTCTGGCGCCGTTTCCGGGGAGCATAGCTTTATTTGGAAGTTCACTTGGATTGATATTGTTCGCTGCAAATTCTCCATCATGGGTAAAGCTCGCGATTCTAAAGTCGCCATATTACCATCCACTACAAGAAAAGGTACAACTCTGAGTACCTCCGCTACACTTGATTCACCATCTGTGATAAGTCAACTTGTTTCACCGCCACAAGCTTCGTTTGGTGGTACGTCTGCTGAATCTGAAAACTCTCATAATATTGATAATGTTTCTGCTGTGCTTGATGATAGTGGTTCATTGGGATCCTTTCTAGATGCTACAATTGCTAGGTCTAGACAAATTGAAAATGCTGAAACTCCTAATGAAAATGCCACTACACCTGTTAGTTCACCTGAACTTGATTATTCTAGTGATGATCCCGATGAAGATTATGTGGAGCTTAATGATGATCTTATTAATAGATGCAATGCTACTGCTGATGCAAGAAACATTAAAAAGTTTCTTACACAATATACTGTTAGACATAAGCTATCTCCTGATCCTGAATTTGCCACATCTCCTATATGCATTAAGGATAAAGATTATGATTTTTCTCTTGATCTATCTCATATAGCTATTGTAGAGAAAGCACCCTTTTGTGGTACTCGAAAAAGAAAGTGATGTAGAACACATGAATGAACTTTCTTCTATGAGTAGCTTGTTTTCTGATGATGACAAGATGCGTACTTACTTTGTCATTAAAAATTTTCCTTTCTCATTAAAGGATGATGCTAAAACTTGGTATAATAATTTGCCTCCTGGTTCTATTAAAAGTCCAACTGATTTGCGTGATGTTTTCTTTCGAAAATATTTTCCTGCTAATGCTCAACATATTGCTCTACAGAAAATTTATAGGTTTGATCAGGGAGATGAAGAGAAATTGCCTGCGGCATGGGCAAGATTTTGTTCTCTTATCAGAGCTCGACCTGGACATGATTTAGAAAAGAATGATCTACTTGATATATTTTATAGTGGACTAACCATTGAATCTAGAGCATATTTGGATAGTTGTGCTGGTTGTGTTTTCAGGAAAAGAACTCCAGACGAAGCCGAAGAATTATTGGCTAGAATAAGCCGGAATCATGATGATTGGAATACACCTGAACCAATTCCAACGCCAATATTGAAGAAGAGGGGTTTAATTGAATTGAATGATGAAGATATGAGGGAAGCCAAGAAGTCTCTCAAGGAGAAAGGTATTAAATCCGAAGATGTGAAGAATCTCCCTCCCATAGAAGATATATGTGAGATAATTCCCCCTTCATCCATGATTGAGGTAAACTCCCTTCAACGCTTTACTAGGGAAGATATTCCGTATTCAAAACCTCTTGCGCAATGTTTAGATGAGTTTGATAATTATATTGTTAAGCAAGAAAATTTTAATATGAGAGTAGAGGATCATCTAATGGAAAATTCTCAAGCTATTAGCAATTTGCATGATATTGTGGAGAGAACCTCCAATGATGTTAAGATGCTTGTTAAACATTTTCAAATGATTCAAACTCAAATTGATCAACTCACTAAAGTGCAAAATGATTTGCTAAATAATAATTCTAAAGAGAAACATGCTTATGAAGTAACGACTAGGGGTGGTGTCTCTACCCAGGATCCTCTATATCCTGAAGGGCATCCCAAAAGAATTGAACAAGATTCTCAATGCATTGAACCTAGTGCTCCTTCTAAGAAGAAAAAGAAGAAGAAACATAAAAATGTTGTAGAATCCTCTGAACCTGTTAATGATCCTAATAGTATTTCTATCTCCGATGCTGAAACTGAAAGTGGTAATGAACATGATAATGATAATGATAATGATAAGAATGATGCTTCTGATAAAGAAGAAGTTGAAGATGAACCTGAAAAGCAAGCTAAAAATAAAAAGTATACTAAAGAAGATTTTATTGCTAAGAAACATGGTGATGTCTACTTTCCCCCTCCTTTCCTGTAGACAGTGTTGGGCCTCCAAGAGCAGAGGTTTGTAGAACAGCAGCAAGTTTTCCCTTAAGTGGATCACCCAAGGTTTATCGAACTCAGGGAGGAAGAGGTCAAAGATATCCCTCTCATGCAACCCCGCAACCACAAAGCAAGAAGTCTCTTGTGTCCCCAACACACCAAATAGGTGCACTAGTTCGGCGAAGAGATAGTGAAATACAGGTGGTATGAATAAGTATGAGCAAGTAGCAACGGTGCCGTGAAAATAGCTTGTCTGGCGTGTAGTTGATGGTGGTAGTATTGCAGACAGTAGTAACGCAAGTAAAACAATGAAACAAGCAGCGATAGCAGATATTTAGGAACAAGGCCTAGGGATTACACTTTCACTAGTGGACACTCTCAACATTGATCACATAACAGAATAGATAAATGCATACTCTACACTTTTGTTGGATGATGAACACATTGCGTAGGATTACACAAACCCTCAATACCGGAGTTAACAAGCTCCACAATTAATGTTCATATTTTAGTAACCTTATAGTGTAAGATAGATCAAAAGACTAAACCAAGTACTAACATAGCATGCACACTGTCACCTTCATGCATATGTAGGAGGAATAGATCATATCAATACTATTGTAGCAATAGTTAACTTCGCAATCTACAAGAGATCATGATCATAGCATAAACCAAGTACTAACACGGATGCACACACTGTCACCATTACATCGTGCAGGAGGAATAGAACTACTTTAATAACATTGCTAGAGTAGCACATAGATAAATTGTGATACAAAATACATTGCAATCATAAAGAGATATAAATAAGCACCTCACTATGCCATTCAACAGTGAATAAGTATTCTGTGAAATATAGCCTAAGAGACCCACACGGTGCACACACTGTCACCTTTACACACGTGGGACAAGGAGTCTCCGGAGATCACATAAGTAAAATTCACTTGACTAGCATAACGACATCTAGATTACAAGCATCATCATATGAATCTCAATCATGTAAGGCAGCTCATGAGATTATTGTATTGAAGTACATAGGAGAGAGATGAACCACATAGCTACCGGTACAGCCCCGAGCCTCGATGGAGAACTACTCCTCCTCATGGGAGCAGCAGCGGTGATGAAGATGGCGGTGGAGATGGCAGCGGTGTCGATGGAGAAGCCTTCCGGGGCACTTCCCCATCCCGGCGGCGTGCCGGAACGAGACTCCTGTCCCCCGCATCTTGGCTTCGCGATGGCGGCGGCTCCGGAAGGTTTTCCGTGGGTTTCGTCGAACGTATCGGGGTTTTCGATCCGGGGGCTTTATATAGGCGAAGAGGCGGCGCAGGAGGGTCGAAGGGGTGCCCACACCATAGGGTGGCGCGGCCCCCCGGCCGCGCCGCCATGTGGTTTGGTGGGCCCGTGCCCCCTCCCCGGTGGCTCTCGGGTGTTCCGGATGCTTCCGGTGAAAATAGGAACCCGGGCGTTGATTTCGTCCAATTCCGAGAATATTTCGTTACTAGGATTTCTGAAACCAAAAACAGCGTAAAACGAGAACCGGCACTTCGGCATCTTGTTAATAGGTTAGTTCCGGAAAATGCACGAATATGACATAAAGTGTGCATAAAACATGTAGATAACATCAATAATGTGGCATGGAACATAAGAAATTATCGATACGTCGGAGACGTATCAGCATCCCCAAGCTTAGTTCTCGCTCGTCCCGAGCAGGTAAAACGATAACAAAGATAATTTCTGGAGTGACATGCCATCATAACCTTGATCATACTATTTGTAAAGCATATGTAGTGAATGCAGCAATCAAAACAATGTGTATGACATGAGTAAACAAGTGAATCATAAAGCAAAGACTTTTCATGAATAGCACTTCAAGACAAGCATCAATAAGTCTTGCATAAGAGTTAACTCATAAAGCAATAATTCATAGTAAAGGCATTGAAGCAACACAAAGGAAGATTAAGTTTCAGCGGTTGCTTTCAACTTATAACATGTATATCTCATGGATATTGTCAACATAGAGTAATATAACAAGTGCAATATGCAAGTATGTAGGAATCAATGCACAGCTCACACAAGTGTTTGCTTCTTGAGATGGAGAGAAATAGGTGAACTGACTCAACATAAAAGTAAAAGAATGGTCCTTCAAAGAGGAAAGCATCGATTGCTATATTTGTGCTAGAGCTTTTATTTTGAAAACATGAAACAATTTTGTCAACGGTAGTAATAAAGCATATGTATCATGTAAATTATATCTTACAAGTTGCAAGCCTCATGCATAGTATACTAATAGTGCCAGCACCTTGTCCTAATTAGCTTGGACTACCGGATCATCACAATGCACATGTTTTAACCAAGTGTCACAAAGGGGTACCTCTACGCCGCCTCGTACAAAGGTCTAAGGAGAAAGCTCGCATTGGATTTCTCGCTATTGATTATTCTTCAACTTAGACATCCATACCGGGACAACATAGACAACGAGATAATGGACTCCTCTTTTATGCATAAGCATGTAACAACAATTAATAATTTTCTCATTTGAGATTGAGGATATATGTCCAAAACTGAAACTTCCACCATGGATCATGGCTTTAGTTAGCGGCCCAATGTTCTTCTCTAACAATATGCATGCTTAACCATAAGGTGGTAGATCGCTCTTACTTCGTACAAGACGAACATGCATAGCAACTCACATGAAATTCAACAAAGAGTAGTTGATGGCATCCCCAGTGAACATGGTTATCGCACAACAAGCAACTTAATAAGAGATAAAGTGCATAATTACATATTCAATACCACAATAGTTTTTAAGCTATTTGTCCCATGAGCTATATATTGCAAAGGTGAATGATGGAATTTTAAAGGTAGCACTCAAGCAATTTACTTTGGAATGGCGGAAAATACCATGTAGTAGGTAGGTATGGTGGACACAAATGGCATAGTGGTTGGCTCAAGTATTTTGGATGCATGAGAAGTATTCCCTCTCGATACAAGGTTTAGGCTAGCAAGGCTTATATGAAACAAACACAAGGATGAACCGGTGCAGCAAAACTCACATAAAAGACATATTGTAAACATTATAAGACTCTACACCGTCTTCCTTGTTGTTCAAACTCAATACTAGAAATTATCTAGACCTTAGAGAAACCAAATATGCAAACCAAATTTTAGCATGCTCTATGTATTTCTTCATTAATGGGTGCAAAGCATATGATGCAAGAGCTTAAACATGAGCACATCAATTGCCAAGTATCACATTACCCAAGACATTTATAGCAATTACTACATGTATCATTTTCCAATTCCAACCATATAACAATTTAATGAAGAAGAAACTTCGCCATGAATACTATGAGTAGAAACTAAGGACATACTTGTCCATATGCTACAGCGGAGCGTGTCTCTCTCCCATAAAGTGAATGCTAGGATCCATTTTATTCAAACAAAACAAAAAACAAAAACAAACCGACGCTCCAAGCAAAGCACATAAGATGTGACCGAATAAAAATATAGTTTCAAGAGAAGGAACCTGATAATTTGTCGATGAAGAAGGGGATGCCTTGGGCATCCCCAAGCTTAGATGCTTGAGTCTTCTTGAAATATGCAGGGATGAACCACCGGGGCATCCCCAAGCTTAGACTCTTCACTCTTCTTGATCATAGTATATCATCCTCCTCTCTTGACCCTTGAAAACTTCCTCCACACCAAACTCGAAACAAACTCATTAGAGGGTTAGTGCATAATCAAAAACTCACATGTTCAGAGGTGACACAATCATTCTTAACACTTCTGGACATTGCCCAAAGCTACTGGAAGGTAATGGAACAAAGAAATCCACCCAACACAGCGAAAGAGGCAATGCGAAATAAAAGGCAGAATCTGTCAAAACAGAACAGTTCGTATTGATGAATTTTAAAATGGCACCAGACTTGCTCAAATGAAAATGCTCAAATTGAATGAAAGTTGCGTACATATCTGAGGATCACGCACGTAAATTGGCATATTTTTCTGAGCTACCTACAGAGAGGCAGGTCGGAATTCGTGACAGCAAAGAAATCTGTTACTGGCGCAGCAATCCAAATCTAGTATTCACTTTACTATCAAAGACTTTACTTGGCACAACAAAACACAAAACTAAGATAAGGAGAGGTTGCTACAGTAGTAAACAACTTCCAAGACACAAATATAAAACAAAGTACTGTAGCAAAATAACACATGGGTTATCTCCCAAGAAGTTCTTTCTTTATAGCCATTAAGATGGGCTCAGCAGTTTTAATGATGCACTTGCAAGAAATAGTATTTGAAGCAAAAGAGAGCATCAAGAGGCAAATTCAAAACACATTTAAGTCTAACATGCTTCCTATGCATAGGAATCTTGTAAATAAACAAGTTCATGAAAAGCAAAGTAACAAGCATAGGAAGATAAAACAAGTATAGCTTCAAAAATTTCAGCACATAGAGAGGTGTTTTAGTAACATGAAAATTTCTACAACCATATTTTCCTCTCTCATAATAACTTTCAGTAGTGTCATGAGCAAACTCAACAATATAACTATCACATAAAGCATTCTTATCATGAGTCTCATGCATAAAATTATTACTCTCCACATAGGCATAATCAATTTTATTAGTTGTAGTGGGAGCAAATTCAACAAAGTAGCTATCATTATTATTCTCATCAAGTGTAGGAGGCATAGTATAATCACAACAAAATTTACTCTCCATAGTAGGTGGTACCAAAAGACCACTATCATTATAATCATCATAAATAGGAGGCAAAGTATCATCAAAGAAAATTTTCTCCTCAATGCTTGGGGGACTAAAAAGATCATGAAAACCAGCTTCCCAAGCTTAGAACTTTCTATATTATTATCAACAATGGTGTTCAAAGCGTTCATACTAATATTACTACCAAGCATGCAAATAAGATTCCATAGGTTTTTTAATTTTCGCATCAAACAATCCATGTTTTAAATCAGGAAATAGAAATAGAAGCTCATTTTTGTCCATTATGCCAAACTAGTGTAAACAAGAAACAAAAAGATGCAATTGCAGGATCTAAAGGAAATAGCTTCGAGCACAAACACAACGGCGCCAGAAGAGTGCTTTACCTGGAACCGGAGTATGAGTACCTTTTACCTTTCCTCCCCGGCAACGGCGCCAGAAAATAGCTTGATGTCTACTTTCCTCCTCCTTTCCTGTAGACAGTTGTTGGGCCTCCAAGAGCAGAGGTTTGTAGAACAGCAAGCAAGTTTTCCCTTAAGTGGATCACCCAAGGTTTATCGAACTCAGGGAGGAAGAGGTCAAAGATATCCCTCTCATGCAACCCCGCAACCACAAAGCAAGAAGTCTCTTGTGTCCCCAACACACCAAATAGGTGCACTAGTTCGGCGAAGAGATAGTGAAATACAGGTGGTATGAATAAGTATGAGCAGTAGCAACGGTGCTGTAAAAGTAGCTTGCTCGGCGTGTAGTTGATGAGTAGTAGTATTGCAAGACAGTAGTAACGCAAAGAAACAAGAAACAAGCAACGATAGCAGTATTTAGGAACAAGGCCTAGGGATTACACTTTCACTAGTGGACACTCTCAACATTGATCACATAACAGAATAGATAAATGCATACTCTACACTTTTGTTGGATGATGAACACATTGCGTAGGATTACACGAACCCTCAATGCCGGAGTTAACAAGCTCCACAATTAATGTTCATATTTTAGTAACCTTATAGTGTAAGATAGATCAAAAGACTAAACCAAGTACTAACATAGCATGCACACTCGTCACCTTCATGCATATGTAGGAGGAATAGATCACATCAATACTATCATAGCAATAGTTAACTTCGCAATCTACAAGAGATCATGATCATAGCATAAACCAAGTACTAACACGGATGCACACACTGTCACCATTACATCGTGCAGGAGGAATAGAACTACTTTAATAACATTGCTAGAGTAGCACATAGATAAATTGTGATACAAAATACATTGCAATCATAAAGAGATATAAATAAGCACCTCACTATGCCATTCAACGATGAATAAGTATTCTCGTGAAATATAGCCTAAGAGACCCACACGGTGCACACACTATCACCTTTACACACGTGGGACAAGGAGTCTCCGGAGATCACATAAGTAAAATTCACTTGACTAGCATAACGACATCTAGATTACAAGCATCATCATATGAATCTCAATCATGTAAGGCAGCTCATGAGATTATTGTATTGAAGTACATAGGAGAGAGATGAACCACATAGCTACCGGTACAGCCCCGAGCCTCGATGGAGAACTACTCCCTCCTCATGGGAGCAGCAGCGGTGATGAAGATGGCGGTGGAGATGGCAGCGGTGTCGATGGAGAAGCCTTCCGGGGGCACTTCCCCGTCCCGGCGGCGTGCCGGAACGAGACTCCCGTCCCCGCATCTTGGCTTCGCGATGGCGGCGGCTCCGGAAGGTTTCCGTGGGTTTCGTCGAACGTATCGTGGTTTTCGATCCGGAGGCTTTATATAGGCGAAGAGGCGGCGCAGAGGGTCGAAGGGGTGCCCACACCATAGGGTGGCGCGGCCCTCTGGCCGCGCCGCCATGTGGTTTGGTGGGCCTGTGCCCCCTCCCTGGTGGCTCTCGGGTGTTCTGGATGCTTCCGGTGAAAATAGGAACCTGGGCGTTGATTTCGTCCAATTCCGAGAATATTTCGTTACTAGGATTTCTGAAACCAAAAACAGCAGAAAACAGCAACTGGCACTTCGGCATCTTGTTAATAGGTTAGTTCCATAAAATGCACGAATATGACATAAAGTGTGCATAAAACATGTAGATAACATCAATAATGTGGCATGGAACATAAGAAATTATCGATACGT